>NC_133777.1:29275500-29539099 GCF_003597395.2 Chelonoidis abingdonii
AAATAAAAGTGTGTGTGTGTGTGTGTGTGTGTGTGTGTGTGTGTGTGTGTGTGTGTGTGTGTGTGTGTGTGTGTGTGTGAGGGAGGGTGGAAGAGTGAGGGGTTGGAGTTAGTTATTTTTGTAAAATGCTGCTCGCTCTCTCTGTCTGATCCTCCAACTATATGCGATAAGGCTCTATCTTCTAAAGGTATTGATTTTGAAATAGCATCTCTCGAGGAATCAAAAAGGAAAATCTCAATGTTTCCAATTTCTCTACAACCTGCAGATGTTTTAACAACATCTTAATAAAAAAAAGTGGCCATTAATTCAGCATGTGGCCATTTGTACTGTTTGATGACTGGTTCTTATGAAATAAATGACTGCTCTGAAGCTTGTAATATTGGCCTTGATTCAGGACAAAAAAAACACACAATTTACGACTGCTTTTAAGAAGAAAAGATTTTTTTTTAAGTAAAAGTTCTCTCTAGCTACTGGAACAGTATTCCTTACTAACATGTTATCTGAAGGAATTCCTTGTGCAAACTCCAGCCATATTGAACAAATTAGTTTAGAAATAAACACGTTATCCAGAACTGTAGATTCAAGATTCATTCAACTCCTCATAGTTTGGAACCTATGAGTCCAATAGCTTTGTGAACTGCAAGTATAAAATCAATTTCTTGTTGTCTACTCAGATGTTGACAGACCTAGGGTTCCTCTTTTGTAGCAAAGGGTAAGAGTTCACATGCCATTTGTAAAAGCAGCCAAACGCCTGAAGGATTAGCCAAACATCTTGGTTTTTGCAGGAGTGCTTTATAATAGAATACGCGTATATGTTAATAATTAAATGCCAGTACACAGCATTCAAGAATAGAAAGCATTGTTCATGGGTTTTGTACGAGGAATGAAACATTTTGTTGTTCTGTACTCTACCAGGCTTGTGTGTAGCTCTTTCTATATAGCTCTCAAAAAAGGCTAGCATATTCAAAAATAACTAGTGATTTTCAGTGCCTCCATTTTTATGGGGGTGAGAGGAAGAGGATGCTACATTAAGAAGGCCCGAATTTCAGAAAGTACTGAGGACACACCTTCTGAAAAATCAGGCCTCTAAGGTGACTCAAATTGGGCACCCAAAAACGTTGGTCACTTTGGAAAATCTTTATCCCAGAGTTTGCTGCTCCATATGTAAAATTCACATTTAAATCAAAAGAAATTCTCAGCACAGAATAACTGCAGAATTGCACCCTGAGTGAATAACCTCTTTTCCTTTCCCTTGATCTGAAATGGGCAGCACTATGTGCACACTACATGTATAATCTCAGGCAGAGAGGGACCATAACCCAGTTGTGGAGACACCTGCATTACATTTAAGCTGTTCTTGCACATATCTCAGTTTAAAAGTCTCATTCTGTTCTTTCAAGATTAAAAAAACGCCACAGTCAGTAGCTGGACATCTTTTTCTCCTCTGTGTACAGTTAGATAACTCTTGATCTGCAGATGCAGCATACTGTAGTGGCTAGATCACAGAACTGCATGCTGGGAATTCTATATAGGCAGCTGCTCATTCACCTTTGTATGAAAGCATCACATACAGAGGACTGATTTTATTTTCATAAGACCCACAGAAAGTATTGTTCCCATTTTACAGGCCTAGAACTAAGACAGAGATATTAAATAACCGGTCTCAAGTTACACAAAGTACATGGCATAGCCAGGAATTCAACAGATCCCTTGAGATTCAGTCCAGTACCCTGCCACAAGAGTAGCCCACCTCCCTAATTGCTATTTTTTGCTCTAAGTTTGACTCCCTAGGTAGTGCTGAGTAGAGCTGGTCAAGAAACAGTTTCCCCATCCCATTAAAATGTTCCCATTCCAAATTGGGTCAAAAAGAATGTCCAGAAAATTTTCGTGAACTGATCATTTGAAAAAAAAAATGATTAAGGTCAATCAAAATATTTTGTTTCAGTTTCAATTTTTTTTTTAAGTGGCAATGCATGAAAATTTCAAAATGAGAAGTCATTTTAACTGAAGTAACTTGAAACTTTTCATTTAAAAGATGTCAAAATGTTTCATGAACAATTCTGTTTTTGATAAATTGGCATTTTTCAACCGGAGGGTGGAGGGGGAGAAGAGCATTTACCAAAAAATTCCCAACCAGTTCTAATCCTGAGCACTTATTTAGTTCTTTGCACCAGTTTGCCCAAAGGTAAAATGTGTATTACAACAACTGTTTCTTTCTTTCATGACAGGGGTGTGGTGAAGATTAGTCAAAAGTTTACACAGCACTTTGAAGATGTAAAATACTGTATAAATGCTAACCATTGTAGTGTATTTGATATGAAAATTACACCTGCTTTTAAAACCTGAAATTAAATTGGACTAGACCAGCTGCAAGAGCAGGACACAGACCTCTGCTCTCCTAATGCAGGGTTACAAAGCCATGGCAAGGACACCTTCAAAATACAGAGCCCAACCCTGTAAGCCTTTAACAACATAAATAGTTCTTACTAACACAAATATCTCACTGGTTTTACTGGGATAGAAAAAGTTGGCAGGTAACGACCATAGACATCACAGATTCTAAATTCCTAAATTACCTCATAAGCCCGAAAACGCGATAACCTGCAGCATTCTTTTATTTTCATTCCACATATTCCCTTCTTTGAAATCTTACCCACTGTTTTAAAAAATGTACTGCAGAAAAATAACTAACTATTGTAAATAAATTCCTCCACGTAACAACGAGTTTATGCCAACTTTTCTGAAAGTCTTGAGGAAAACACTGTTAACGTGTGGGTAAAACCCCTTACTTCTCAGACTCAGAACCTTGTATTTACCATCAGAAACAGAGTACTGCATGTACCAATACTGGGCAAACCCTACAAGGCTCACAACATAAATTATGACCAAGTAAGACCCCAAAGACTTGAATTGCTAAACAAATCCTCATGCAGAATAAAGCAGCCTCTTTTTCCAGGCATTTGACACTTCCTTCTTTTGGTCTCATCTAGAATCAGGACTAAGAGAGAGATTCAGAAACTACAAATAGTGAGGAAAGTAACCATTTCTTTTTTAAAGGTTTGGAAAAGGTTGGGTTCAGGCTCTATTTAAATTCTGAGCATAGATTCTGGTTGGTTTTGATTTGAAATCAGAGTTGATTTGCCTATGCTTACTTGGGATTCAGTGGTTTCAAGACCATTCTAGAATGCTGCCTCCCGCTCCCCATCCCCTATTCTGCTGATTTTAGTTTTGCATTTGCTTGTTGTTTAAAGGTTAATGGGTTCCTGTAACCACTGAAACACACAAAAATAGATTCTACTTAGGCTGTATTAGAGTTTCAGCAACTTATTAAAAACAGAGGTAAAGGTTACTTTCAAATCACTTGATAGATTTTAAAGAATTTTGCAGGCTCTATTTTCCTCATATACATTGCATCAGCAATGGACAGCATACACCTGCATTCCAAATGCTGTAATTTCAGAAGTCTTCACTCCAAGGAGATTTGAAGCAGTTTCTCTGTTGGCTGAGGAGGTTCAGAATGTACCCTGATGGCTTCTCTCAGCCTGAAATAAGTGACAGAGTGGATGTAAAACAAAAAACTATAACGAGCACAATCACTTAAAACATTTTCCCATTAATTTACTGAAAACTTGGAGTAGTGCATAGTATGCTAGCTGTGTAAGGATTATCCAATTAGCTTTTGTCTCTCCCTCCCCTGGGTTTCTTATATCCTTCTACCTCCCCAAGCTGCATATTTCAGTAAGATAATGCTCATTTTAGTAGAATTATTTCTGCAGTGATCCACTTCCCTAGAGAAATCATAAAATGGGCTTACAAGAATGAGAACACAAAAAGCATTAATTAAGAGATGTCAAAAGATCAAAGAGACAATCTAGACTTAATACACTAAAATGATGCATTGTAAATTACTTGGGTTCTGCACTTAAAATACAATAACCTTCAGAGAAACACTTACAGAAGCTTCATACCTAAGTCACATCGGGCTGATTCTTGCCATTCATGCAGGCATACCTCTTATTAATACTAATAGTAGCAGTTACATGTACAGGTCATGATTTTGAAAGACAAGTGGATTTAGCCACACAACTACTATTAGTTTCAATGCAAGTTATATGGTTTAATTTTAGAGCTGGTTAGAAAAATTCCAACAAAACATTTTTTCATTAGAATTGAACTCTTCTGTGGAGATAGTTCAATTTTGAAAAACTGCAGATGCAACGCTGATGAAGTCTGACAGAACTCTGCTTGACAGTCAGGTTTCAAAACCTTTCTGGATTGCTGCCAGCTTGCCTGGTCAGCTCCTCAACAGTCAATTTACCCAACTGCTTTAGAGTCTGAGACCCCAGTGCCTCCAGGATTTGAGACTCTGGGGCAGCTCACCAGGTAGGATTGCCAATTTTAGTTGTATGCATTCCTGGAGGTTTAATCACATAACAGTGTTTAATTAAAGATTAATGTTTAATTCCTGGAGACCAGGGCCGGCTCCAGGCCCCAGCACGCCAAGTGCATGCTTGGGGCAGCATGCTGCGGGGGCGCTCTGCCGCTTGCCGGGAGGGCGGCAGGTGGCTCCGGTGGACCTCTGCAGGCATGCCTGCAGTGGGTCCGCTGGTCCCGCGGCTCCGGTGGAGCATCTGCAGGCACGCCTGAGGGAAATTCACCAGAGCCGCGGGACCAGCGGACCCTCCACAGCCACGTCTGCCGGAGATCCGCCGGAGCCGCGGGACCGGCGAGCGGCAGAGCGCCCCACGTGGCCTGCTGCTGTGCTTGGGGTGGCAAAATGGCTAGAGCTGGCCCTGCTGAAGACTCCAGAACAATCCTGGAGGACTGGCAATCCTGGTGGCACCATGAATTCCAGAATCTGAAGGTCCATTCCCTTTCATGAGGAATTTTTTAATTTGGAGGTTTTGTGTCAATCAAAGTGAAAACAAATTTCCAAGTCCCCCAGAAAATGGAATTACCCTTCTGCACACAGCCCTATTAAATCTTGTAGTTCGCTTTAAAAATATCAACCATGGAGTCCACACATTTATGTTTTACTAACTTTCATGCTTTGGTTACACTTAATAATACAGTGATATTATGTAATTATACTTTTTGATATCTGCAGTTGTAATAGAGAGAGAGCGCGCGCGCGCGGAGGACTGGGTCTGGTGCAAACTCTGAGGCCTGAAACAAAGGCTATGAACACAAATAGGCCTGGCCTAGGGTTGCCAACTTTCTAATCCCACAAAACCGAACAACCTAGCCCCGCTCCTTCCCTGAGGTCATGCCCCCAGCTTACTACATTCCCCCTCCCTTGCTGGCTCGTTTGCCCCCACTCTCACTCACTTTCAGGCAACTGGGGTGCAGGAGGGAGTGAGGGCTCTGGCTGGGGGTGCGGGCTCCAGGGTGTGGACAGAAATGAGAGGTTCGGGGAGAGGGATCTGAGCTGGGACAGGGAATTGGGGTGTTGGAGGAGTGAGGGATCTGACTGGTGCTGAAGATGAAGGGTTTGGCCTCCAGGCTGGGGGGTGAGGCTGAGGGATTTGGAATGTGGAAAGGGGCTGTGGGTTGAGGCAAGGGACTAGGGATGCGGGCTGTGGGGTGGGGCTGGAGATGAGGGTTTTGGTGTGCAGGAGGGCGATCCAAGCTGGGGGGTGTGGCCAAGGAATTCTGTGTGCGTGGGAGGGGTATCAGGGCTGGGGTAAGGGGTTGGGGTGCAAGGAGGTGAGGGCTCTGCCTGGGGATATGGGCTCTGGGCTGGGACCGGGGATGAGGGATTTGGGGTGCAGGAGTGGGCTCTGGGTTTGGGGGGGGGGGCTCAAGGCTGTGACAGGGGGTTGGGGCTCAAGTTGGGGCCTGGGCTTACCTCGGGTGGTTCCCAGTCAGAGGGGCTAAGGCAGGTTCCCTGCTTGTCCTGGCACTGTGCTGTGCCCAGAAAGATCCAGCTCCTAGGCGGGTGGGGGGCGGCAGACGGGACAGGAGGCTCCACGCTGCTCATGCCCACAGGCACCACCCTCCCAGCTCCCACTGGCCATGTTTCCCAGCCAATGGAAGTGCAGAACCTGTGCTCAGGGCAGGGGCAGCATGCGGAGCCCCATGGCCCCCCTGCCTAAGAGCTGGACCTGCTGGCTGCTACCAGGGTGCACTGTGGTGCCAGGACATGTAGGGACTAGCCTACCTTAGACACGCGGCACTGCCATCTGGACTTTTAACAGCCCAGCAGTGCTGACCAGAGCTGCCAACATCCCTTTCTGAGTGGGCGTTCCAGTCAAAAACCAGACACCTGACAACCCTAACCTGGCCTTGGCAAAATAATAAAACACTAGATATTTATGTAAATACATTTCAAAAGGCTTGTACAGATATGCCCCAATCTAGTATAAGGTAAGATGGTGTGACACAACAAGGAAGAGGGATTTTGTGTCCAAGATGTAAGGAACAAGAGAAGGTAACAAATAGATGTCATGAAACGCATAAGGTGGTATGTAAGTTGTTCATACCATTCGTTTGTCTCAGTCTATAAATGTTGGGGTACCTCACCTTAACCATTTGTGTGGCCAAGGGGACAGCAGAGACTCCCACTGCTGACTGAGACGTTCCTTGCTGCTGGGCACTCATGTGTTAATGTACCTGTAACCACAGAGCCAGGGTACTAGGAGGGCAATAAACCTGGCTGAGGGCCTTTGTCACCAAACCATGCCTGTGGTCCTTCTTTATGACTAACACCGAGGTCTGCTGATTATCAGACTGCGTTATCTGCTGCTTGTACTGATAACACTGGAGCTCCAAAGACAGAAGCACTGAGAAGCCTGAACAGCATTGCCGAGGCAATGACATTTCAGTCTTCAGCACTTAGCAGTTACTACTAAAACCTACAGAACTGGATGGATAGCTACATGACCGTAATTACAACATAAATACTGTTAATACACTGAAAATGTGCATTCCCATTTTAGAAAGATTACCAGTTCCATACATATTTCCTGTACTTACAATAGGAAAATATGGCTGGAACCAGCAATGCCAAAAATCTTTGCCTCAGCCTGCCTGTCCTTGTTGTTACCTTACTCCAACTTCAGACTTCCTCCCTCTACTTCGCTGCACTGAAGGTTACTGCTTTGTAGACTCATCCATCCTAAATCACATCTCATTCTCTCAACCTATGGGCTATTGCCACCTGCCTTATATCCAGGTGGATTACCAAAACAGCCATACTACTGAGTCAACAGACTCAACCCTTTCCCTGCTGGAAAAATGCCTGGTAACAGGGATGAGGGTGGGGTGTTACTTAAGACAAACACATCCAACCTGTTACAGCCTGAACAGCAAGAGAAAATCCCCAGCCATTTCCTTACCTTAATTTCACAGGTATATATTGTCTAGCTAGCTAATTTAGTGCTCAATTGATAGTCAAGTCCGAATAATCCATAATCTATGTAATCTAAAGATGAGAAAGTGCAAAATAATCTGCATTATATTATGTTGTCTTACTGCAGTAACCACACATCCAAGCAAGAAGTGTCTGCTTTTCATTATCTTTGTTTATTCTCCACTCCAAACTTGTTTTTTTTCCAAGTTAGTTCAGATGGTCATTCAAACTAGGAATTCCCATCCCATTAAACTACACCCCTTCTACATCATTTTAAAAGCATGTATAAGACTTCTGACCTACATTTTACTTTGTGATGGACAAATATCAAAACATTTCGCTATCCAAACATCCTTATATATGCATGATTTTCCAAATCACTTTGCTTTGCAAGTCCTTGTGTTGTTTCATCTGGACAGGTTTTCAAGTCACAGCCAAGATTTTTCAATCCCAACACTTATCATGATATGTTGGAAGTTCTATTTCTCTTTCCCCACCAAACAAGAAAATGTAGAGAGGAAGTTTACATGAAAGTTAAATGCATAATAATTATATAATGTGTGTGTGTTTATATAATGTTTATGATTAAAATTCCATGCTTTATTTTTTAATTTGACTCAAACTTTTTCATGCATTCATCCACTCCTAGCCCTAATTTCACACCTATGGCCAAATGGACACCATTTACATTTTCTCCATTTAGTAGCACAGTCTGTCTGTCTTTACAAACAACTTTGAGAATGCCCTGCATCCTGGATACTGTGTTTGCAGTTAAAATATTAGCAGTCATCATTTTGCTGAACATCAGCAACTTTTTCCCTCACAAAGTATCATAACTCTTTAAAACTCAAAGTTTGACTTCGTGAACAAATCTCAAATGGAAGCCAGTTCCTTGCTCAGCAAGTGTTGCCAACTTCTAATTATATATAGTTCAGGGGGAAAAAATAAAGTAGTTATCTTTGACACCTCATGAAAAATGAGCTATTAAGATAAACTGCCTCACATAAGTCCTAATTTGGGAAACAATCTTGGTCTTGCACGAATGAGTGGAGTAATTACATTAGGTATTTTGCCTAACCTACAAGAGGCTGTACAGTCTTGAGGTGTGGCAGAACAGGGCAGAATCCTTGATCGTCTAATGTTGTTACATACTATACAGCTTAGACAGTATATACATAAATGATAAGGCATGATGATCAGAGCCATCCCTTGGATATGGTGAATTGGGGCAACCATTCTAGGCCCTGCACTTTGGGATGCCCCACACGTCAATAAAATCATGAGGAGGAGGAGGATGGGGAGATGAGCCAGCGAATGGGAAGGCAAGCAGCAGGTGGGGAGGGGCAAGGAGGAGCCCCCTCTACCAGAACAAATTAAACAGTCCAGGTTTCAATCAAACTTACCATCATTTGGGGTGTTAGTCCATTTTTATGAGATGTAGGCCAAAATGTATGTTTAGCATCTAAGCCAACACCAATACTTACTGATGCACAGTAGCACCTGGACTTTCGTACAAACTCAGACAGCCACAGAAAGTGCCAAGCATTATGGACCCCATCCAGTGCCCACTGAAGTCAAAAGAATGAAAATCCCCATAGGAGTCAAAAGGCATTGGGTCCAGCCCTATATTAAAATCAGCAACATGTAAAAGCCATTTTTTCCTAAAAAATTGTTTGGGGTATTTAAAAATTCTGGCTAATATGCATGTATGTCCCCTTTTGAAATTCTCTGTTTCAGTATTAAATACTAGTAGCCTGATATGCTACTACTAATTACAGAAAAAAGCAGTCTGTAGACTTTAATAGCTTGTAAAATGTTGTCTCAAAAAAATAAAACAAAAACAAAACCAACACACAGAAACCATCTGAGCAATTCTTCCCGTCAGAACAGCAGAAAATAAACTTGTCATGCAGCAAGTTGTTACACTACATGAACACTAATCACTAAGACTTTAAATGAGGATTAAGAGCTTGTTTTTCACGTCATTTACTTTTCCTCTTCTTTCTCTAAATCAAAAGGTTTAGTGGAATGTTCTGAGAGAAACTGATGAACATGGCAATCTCATTTAAAACAATGTAAGGCAAATACTCTTCTATTCCAAGTCAGATAAAGGAAACGAGTTAATGTTCATTGAGCCAAGGGGACAGACGGAGAGTGACAAAATTACTGCCACCTGGCAGAAGAAACCTGATTTGAGGATATGTCTGAACACAAACATGTTGAAGAGCTGCACTGATCAGCTTTCGCTTCAGTACCTCACGCTCTATTCAGGTTTCATTTTACATAAGCATCATGCAACTGACAAACAATACTGGAGATTAACTTGTATTTGAATTCTTCTGAACTGTCACTAAATATACCATAGTAATCTATCCCAGTGGTAAATCCATTGGGAAGAGAGTGTGTGTGTGTGTGTCTAAAAATCTGTCACACACACAGACAGAGCTCTTCTTAATGAAGAATCAGGTGATCTTCTGCAGGATCTATTGATGGCAGCTCTACCACAACCCAGTATTTTCCATTCTATTGGAAGTGGCGACTATGATCACCTCATTCCACAGCAGAAGGCAACACCAAATAAACAAATAAAATAAATCACACTTCTCCTTGTTAATGGCTAGGATCATGCATATTACCACAATTATACATTATTTAAAGGCTCTATTTGGAAAAGCACAAACAGTTGGAAGCTTATCTGACACTTTGTAGGCTGGAAAAATTATGACTAGTTCTTAATACACTTCCATTATTTCCCTTTTTACAACTGGTCAGAAATATAATGGAAATAAAATTTATACAATGTTTTTATTACTTCCTCTCCCATCTACAACAGCAACTAAAACGCACAGAGGATTCCCAGTTGACTGACATCCACATTACAAAAATCACCACTACGACTAGAATTCTTCTTGGCAGACTCAGTGGGCACTTGAAAAACTGAATCTATCTTAGGTTCTTATTATGGGCCGTATCTGAGTGCATCTCAGTCTTTAATACAATGATCTGCACAATACCCAGTTAATAAGAACGGCCATAATGGGTCAGACCAAAGGTCCATCTAGCTCAGTATCTGTCTACCGACAGTGGCCGATGCCAGGTGCCCCAGAGAGAGTGACCCTAACTGGCAATGATCAAGTGATCTCTCTCCTGCCATCCATCTCCATCCTCTGACAAACAGAATCTAGGGACACCATTCCTTACCCATCCTGGCTAATAGCCATTAATGGACTTAACCACCATGAATTTATCCAGTTCTCTTTTAAATGCTGTTATAGTCCTAGCCTTCAACAACTTCTCAGGTAAGGCACTTCACAAGTTGACTTGCGTGCTGCGTAACGAAGAACTTCCTTTTATTTGTTTAACCTGCTGACCTAATTAATTTCATTTGGTGACCCCAGTTTTTGTATTATGGGAATAAGTTTAAATAACTTTTCCTTATCCACTTTCTCCACATCACTCAATGATTTTATATATCTCTATCAATAATCCCGGCTTAGTCTCCTCTTTTTCCAAAGCTGAAGAGTTCTAGTCCATTTAATCTTTCCTCATATGGGACCCTCTCCACCCCTAATCATTTTAAGTGTCCTTTTCTGGAACTTTTTCTAGTGCGCAGTTATCTTTTGTGAGGTGAGGAGAACCACATCTGGTACCAGCATTCGAAGATGTGGGTGTACCATGGATTTCATATAAGAGCAAATAATATTATCAGTCTTATTCTCTATCCCCTTTTTAATGATTCCTAACATCCTGTTTGCTTTTTTGACTGCCTCTGCACACTGCATGGACATCTTCAGAGAACTATCCACAATGACTCCAAAATCTTTTTCCTGACTCGTTGTAGCTAAATTAGTTCCTATCATATTGTAGTTGAGGTAGGATTTGCCACAAGTCTATCTGGACCCCAGAAAATGGGAACTCAGCCCAAGGAGCCAAGAGAACATGCCTGATCATATTCTGAACATCTACACAATTTATTGTGAGTGGCATCTCATGAGGGCGGAACTTATTTTATGGGTGAAGCATGGAAGAGTACCACCACTTTTTTGCCCCTCCCCCTCCGATCTGACCCCTAACTAAGCAATTTGCCCAAGGACATAAAATGTTTATGGCAGAACAGGGACTTGAACCTGAGTCGACTAAATGCCAGGCTGGTGCAATATCTACTGGATCACTCTTCCTCTCTGGGCTACTAGTGTTCCTCAACCTTTTTGATATGAGAGACCAGCTTGCTGTCTTCCTAAACTCCATCAAGGAGATCTGAGGGACCGGTACCAGTCCGCAGACCAGTTGTTGAGAAACACTGGGGTAGAGGAGGGGTTCTCAACCTTTCTCTTTCTGAGGCCCCACCAACATGCTATAAAAACTCCATGGCCTGCCTGTGTCACAACAACTATTTTTCTGCATATAAATCCAGAGTCAGTGTTAAGGAGTAGCAAGCAGGGCAAATGCCTGGGGACCCACGAAGCTAAGTTACTCAGGTTTGGCTTCAATCCCAGGTGGCAGAGCTCATGGCCCCAGCAAGTCTAATGCCAGCCCTGCTTAGAGAAGCACCTGATGCCTGCTTGCAGACCGCCAGGGGGCCCCACACCCCTTGGCTGAGAATCACTGGTCTTGACTACTCCTCTTTCAGCTGTTGAATGGTCCTGCTAAATCAGGGTTGCAACAGACTGCGGGTGAGGCTGTTTGAGAGGGACATGAACACGGTAGGATTTATGTATGGGGTGAGGGGTTTTTCTGTGGACAAAGATGCTATTTGACCTTAAATTTTGAAATTTTATGCCCAAAAGTACCTGGAATTTGTATGACAGCTTCCTGTACTAGAGAGAGAAAGTGGGTGAGATAGAGGCATAAATAGTTAGCACATATTGTAAGGGACCATTCAAGGCAGAGTGACCCACTAACATCTCTTCAGTCATAGGACAAAACAGAGTGGGTTAGTGCCTATAAATTTATGTTAAACTGTCTGTTCCATTTTACATTTTGCTGGGACACTGGGAGTAGCCTTCCAAGACCTGAAGAAGAGCTCCACGGGCTCAAAAGCTTGTCTCTCTCATCAACAGAAATTGGTCCAATAGGAAATATTACCTGACCCATCTTGTCTCTCTAATATCCTGGGACTGACATGGCTACAACTACACTGCATAGCTTCCTGTACTATTATATTTAAGTCTCTCCATCAAAAGATGTTAACATACTTCACAAGAGTTCATGAATTAAACATCAACTCCTCTATGAAGTAGGTCATCACCATCTCCTTTTCATAGATGCAGAAACTCAGGCACAGACTGGTCCAGTGACATGTCAAAGGTCGAAGAGCAAGTCAGTGGCAGAGGTGGGAATAGAACCCATATCTCCACTTGATGTCTCAGCTATTCATGTAGATGCTACAGCAGCTTTATATGGGTGCCTAAATATGAATCAACATGCAATGTAATGATGGCTCACTGAATACATTATTTTCCATGACCATATGAAGCAGGTTAGCCAGTCAAGCAGATTTAATACATAGCCCCAGTAAACAGTAAATCTGTCCCTTTATCATGGCTAATCTGTGAGAGGTGCTCATTCAGTGAGTACTTTGAACCACACAGTACAGAAATACATTGATGTACAGCAGATTTATTCATTTGAAAAGGTCAGAGGATTATTTTAGCACAGCGTTACTGAAATTTATACACATAGCAGGTGTAAATTCTCCAGGTGAACATATCCAAAATGACTTTATTACATATAGGAGAGAAATGCTCCTGAACAATTTATTGTCTTGCAAGATTTTAAATGGTCTTCATGAAACCTGTCAAACATATCAATGTGCACGTGCTCTCTCTCCTTTCCAGAGAACTCCAATGTACCGGTACATTAAATTCATACACCCCCGCATGGGTGACGAATGCTGACCTTTCCTTGGCAGGTTCATCTAGCGGTACTTGCCAGTACCCCTTGGTTAAGTCTATTGTAGAGATGAACTGAGCACGTCCCAACTTTTCCAATAGCTCATCGGTGCGTGGCATTGGATAGTTGTCTGGATGAGTTTAACACTGCATTTAGCTTATGGTAGTCCATGCAAAAAGCTATTTCCCATCGGGTTGGGTACCAGAACCACTGGAGATGCCCATGGCACTGGTAAGATGAGCGTATTATAGGGTCCATCTGTAGCATGTTCTGGATTCCCCGTTCTATAGCAGCTTGGGCGTGAAGGGAACACGGCCGGTAGGGTGGTGTTCTAAATTGGGTGAGCAATATTATCCTGTGTCAATGAGTGGAATGCCTGTTCAGTCCGTCCCTGAGTGGCTGAGAACATGGGGCGAAGGCTATGCACTCAGCTCCTTGATTTGTTGCCGCTCAGCCGTTCCAAGGTGGTTGAAGGTTCACAGCTCTCTACACCATCCATCCTTTTCCCTGCTGTCGTAGTAGACCAGTATCAAACGTCAGGCCAATCAGACAGTCATCCCTCCCTGGACTGTAAACTGACAAACCTGTAAGTTCTGGAATAAAAGGGCTTGAAGAGAATTAACATGGTACATTAGGTTTTAGTGAGGAATTGGGAAATGCTAAGAGGTAGTTTAAAACAGCTCCCAGGCGCTCTTGGACCTGAATGGCCTTCCCATGATGCTTCCATCTTAATGGGCCTGTGCGTCCTTTCAAAGAACCGATAATCTGCTCTCCTCTCTGAAGGAATGGTGCTCTTTATGTTTATCATAACCAGGCCTTTTGCTCTTCCTGAAGTATCCTTTAAGGTTTTCTCTAAGCAAGGCTAAAAGAAGTGTCGGAGGGTGCTTTGTAGTTGCTTACAAAGTCCAGAATGTAGTTTCCTGGAGAGGGTGTAAACCCTCCAATTATTGCTTCACCAACTGTAATGGCCCTTAACTCGTGGCCATGACACAAGTTCAAATGGTGAAAACCAAACTGGATGTGGCACAACCCTGTAAGCAAAGAGCAACTGCTGCGAACATAAGGTCCCAGTCATTGGAGTATTCATTCCGAATTTACAGATCAATAGGCCCACAAAGTTCATCTTTCGACCAGGCCATTGGTTTTTGATGGTGTAAGGGTGGCAACCAAGTGGATCACCCGATGAGTTCCACAGGTCTTATCATGGTGCCTTGCCAGGAAATTAGACTCCTGAATATGTAAGGATATCCGAGGGCCAACCTACCCTGGTGAATGTGCTTTAGGGCCTGGCACCGCTTAGCCTCTGGTGTGCCTTAGAGCTACTGCTCCTGGCCATCGAGGTAGCGAAGTCCATGAAAGTCAGTACATTACTGCTTTCCCCTGGGCGTCTTTCTTGGGAAAGGACCCAGATATCCACAGCTACCTCGCTGAAATGGACCTAATTATGGGAAGTGGCTGTACGGGGCCTTGACCAGATCTTGGGGCTTTCCCACCTGGTAACCCTCACAAGACCGCGACCATACTTGGCAACGTCCTTGCCCATACCCTCTCACATGAAGGACTTCCCCAATCTGTCTTTGTTCTGCTCCCCGCATGGCCACTGGGGATGATCGGCGCTAAGCCTTAAGAGCTTCCCAGGTACTTAGTTGCGAACCACCAATCTTTGTGCGGCTGCCATTCTTCTGGTTGGTCACAGAAAGATTTCCTTGTATAAAGTCCTTGGCTATAACAAACGGATCGGGTTAGAAGAGCTGAGATGGTGGTGGGTGATGCTCCGTGCCGCCACCGCAGCTTTCTGAAGGCTGTCCATCAGCTTCCTGCTCAGTCGGAACTGTTCCCTTGAGGTGGGGGACACGAGTTCTTTCCTCAGAACTGTGGACTTGGTCCCCTCTGAAGCGATGTAGGGTGATTGGGGTTGTTTCCGTTGCTGTGTTGAACGCTCTCGCTGGTGCACCTGGTGATATACAGGCTCTGGCTGAGCCTCTGGTATGGTTGTTCTGTTGGTTCTGCAGTTCAGGGCTCGCTGGCCCCCTCTTGGCATTGATGCGTTGGAAGATGTCGCTGGTTGGCAATGCTGGCGTGGCTAGTTGCTGTTCAGTTCTGGCCTGGGACTGGAGGTGCTGTGGCTGGTTCAGCCGTTGGCAGGGGATCCTGGTTCCACTACCTCTGTCTGGGTCTTTGTTAACACAGACGGGGCTTCTGGTGAGGACGGCTCAGGAACAGGAATGGGTCTGGAAGGCTTGCCTGGGTTTGGCTGCGTGTAACCATTCCCCCACTCTCTTGGCCGCTTCACCTGGTTGGCCAAGTCATTCCCCAGTGCATTTGGGGATTGGTAATAATTGTCATAGACTGCAAAAGTCCACATTCCTGACAAGCCTTTGTACTGGAGACAGGCAGTTCAGCTGTAGGCAAGTCTACAGCTCTTGTGACATGAAGGAGGTAATGGTCACTTTGGCCTTTGGTTGATGAGTTTGGGATCCCGAAGGGATTGGCGATAGCTGAACTTGTGCCCCCGTGTGTGTCCCAACACGGTAACCTTCTTTCCGCCACTCTCAATGTTCCGTTCGCTCCAAGGGGATTTGAGAGGTATCTGGCCTGGGGATCTTTGTGTGATCGGTGGTGTAATGACTTGCACCCGGTGAGGGTTCTTTGGCAGTTGGCCTTTATATGTCCCAGTTATTACACTTATAGCACTTCCAGCTGACGGTCAGTGGGTTGAGATGAGTTACTGGAGACTCGGTGAGGTGGAAGAATAGGGTGTCTGTGGCTTTCCTTGGGTTTGTAGGTGGGGTTTTGGGTTCCCTCGGTTGTAGGGTTTATTGTCGGTGTGCCCCCTGGGTTTTCATTCCCTTTACAGTAGCGTTCCTTGCTCTGCCACTTCCATTCCATTTGGCTCCAATCACCCGCCGCCTCAGGGGAGATTGTTGGTTTCCATCTTGGATGTTACCGTGTTATTCCTCAGGAACACCATCCAAGAACTGTGCCATTTGTTTGAGGAGGTGCAGTTCGTCAATGGATTGAACATGGTTCCTGATATCCCAGGCCTTATAATCTTTCCAAGGTAGTAGGCGTGTTTGGGAATGACCCATCTGTTTCCACTTTTTGGGTTCTGAAAACGCCGACGGCATGATCCGGGGTTATCCCCATTCTGATATCTGGCCTTGGTTTGAAACAGTTTATAATAGTTTATTGGTTCCTTTGGCATTTCAGCCGCCACTTCTGCTAAGGGTCCACTAGAGGTGTGCCTCAGCTCTAGCATGTACTGGGTCTTCAGGGATGCTGTACCCAATGCAGGCCCTTTCAAATTTTCTAAGAAGGCCTCAGTTGTCATCACCTGCCTTGTAGTTGGGAAATTTCTTGTGCGGGTTGGACAACAACTGGCGACGGTGTGGTTAGGATGGCTGGAGCATGTTGCGTAGCCTGCGCTACTGCAGTTCATGCTTTCTCTGTTTGTCCCTCTCTTCACTTTCTTGTGGTGTTTCTCCTCTGGAGTTCTGTCTTGTCTTCTGTGAGGCTGCCTCTTTCTTCTTCTAGTTTTTCGTTGGTGAGCTGCATTTTTGGCTTCTTGTTCTCTTTTATGGGCTGCCTGTTTGATCTGTTCTTCTTTTTGTTTTATTTCTAGGTCTTGTAGTTTCTTTTCCATGTTTCGCTTGTGCTCTGCTTCTTTGATTTGTTCTTCCTTGGAAGTCATGGTTCCTGTTTTCTTGTGTTGGGATGCCCTCTGGTGGTTATTGTCTGAACTGCTGTCTCTCTGTTGTCTCCTGGAGTCTGCCTAGCAACTCCTTTATAACTTACTAGCCTCTCCTGAACAGTAAAAAAGCAAATAGTACTTCAAATTAAGCTCTACTCAACTCCCCTGCTGGCTACCTGAATGGTTCCCAATGTTTTCACCCAAGTTCATCAAGCTAAGGTCTCAGCCGCATCAGCCAGTGCTTGCATATGCTCATGCAGCTGATCATGCTGCACCAACAACAATACCAATGATCAGAGGGGTAGCCGTGTTAGTCTGGATCTGTAAAAGCAGCGAAGAATCCTGTGGCACCTTATAGATTAACAGATGTTTTGGAGCATGAGCTTTTGTGGGTGAATACCCACTTCATCAGATGCATGTCATCATGTCCCATGCATCTGACGAAGTGGGTATTCACCTATGAAAGCTCATGCTCCAAAATGTCTGTTAGTCTATAAGGTGCCAAAGGATTCTTTGCTGCTTTAACAATACCAGTGATTACTGATCTTGCATGGCTCCAGTTCCTAGGCTTGTGATGGCAAAAATTGGCTCTAGCTTTGAGTTGGGGATTCTGACTTTGTTCTCACTCACAGGGGAACGAAGGCCCATGGTCCAGTAGTGCCATGCCAAGGCTACTTTTCCCCCATTCTCCCTGCAAAGCTACTGCCTTCTTTCTGTCTGTTTTCTTTCCCACCTCATACCTGTTTTCCCTGTGTCTCTTCCCCAGTGGCTGCGTCAGCTCCTAATGTCCATTGTCTGTGATCCCTGTCACTCATACAGACACCTTTCCCAGCAACAGCTCAGCAGTGCTCTTCCTACCAGCTTCCCCTCCCTCTACCGCAGCCTCCAGTTTCACTCTCTGCTCCAAACAGTTGAGAGGTAGTGCAGGCAAAGATCCTGGGAGTCAGCTGCTGCTTCTGAAAGAGAAAAATAGCTGGGCTATGGGAGGAAGGGAGCTGCTGAGCCCTTACAGTTAAGAAGAATTCCATTCTGCTGTCACATGGTTCTGGAACACTGGCCAGCTTGGCAGTTCACCACAGTGGGTTTTGAAATCCTGGCACTGTACTGTCGGGCACACACACTGTGACTGCAGGTAATGGTGATAGTAGGGATGTGGAGCGCTGGGCTGGGGAACAGGGAGAAAAGATGATGGCAGGCTGCAGGTATTAGATACAAATGTTAGAGGGAGGATATCACATAGGGATGCATGGTTGCTAAGGGCTGGCTAACAGGGTGGTTCTACATTCACTTAGCCAGCCCCAGTACTACCTAACTTCAAGCTCCTTCATGCAGTGCCAGGTTTACAATGGTGCCAGTGGCTCCATGGAGCTGGGCCCATGCTCAGAAGGGGCCCAGGCCTGCTCTGCTTGCACTGCACCCTGAGACCCCTCTCCCTCTCGTCCACCAATTGCTCCTCTTGGCCTGCCCGCTGGCTGGCCGAGGATTCCTCTCCGTTCCCTGGCCCCACTCCCCTGCTCCTGGCCAGACCCAGTGCACATCTGGCTCCAGGAAGTCTCTGCTTCCCACCACCTGTGGGGCCTCACCTGTCTCCCCTGGAGCTGAACTGCCTGGAACTGCTGCAGAAGCCTGGCCAGTCTCAGCCAGTTGGGCGGGAGACAGTGTGTGTGTGTTTGGGGGGGTGAAATTAGCCAGGTCCCTCCAGGCAAGTGGGTTTTGAGGGAGCCAGGGCAGGCCCTGGTCTGGCTGATTGCACCACAGTCGCAGGGCCGGTGAGTGCGGCCAGGAAGCAGGGCGTGGGTCTCTTGGGGGATCTGTGGGGGGTACTGGGCTGTGAGGGGGCAAGGAAGATGTGTGTGTTGGGGCACCAGTGAGTGGGATTCAAGGGGAAGGGGCATGCTGGCAGCACAGGGCTGGGTGGGCCACTGTGCATCTGGCAAGTGCCAGTTTGTAAACAGTGCCCTCGCACTGGGCGGAGCAGGGCCACCCCTGCCATACCATGCCCCATTGCCCCTCACTCTGGGGACTGACCTCCCCGCACCATATCCCATTGCCTCTCTGGGGCCCACAAATATGTCTTGGATCAGGCCCACAAAAGGTTAATCCAGCCCTGCCTTCATGTCTTCTAAATGCTGAGACCTGGTCTACTCACTGCACGCTCCTACATTTCCTTGGGTAATGCCAGATTATTTTACTGACTGCTCTCCCATATGAATGTAGGCAATGATGGGAGCTGGTTGCTTCCCCTGTACAGCGTTCAGCCTTGCAAAACTGACACGAGAATTTGCTAGTCCAGGCACAAAACCTGCCCTATCAGGTAATTACTGATGATAAAATAAAACTAGTGCTATTTTACTTGCTTGCAAACAACCCAAAAACAAAAACACGTAGGTAAGTAGAACTATGCAAGGCTGCAGTATATATATAGCCTTGATCTTGCAATGTCATGTACATGGCTAGGCCCCTGAACACACGGAGATCCATCAAAGTCAACGGAAGTTGGCCGATATAGATACTCCTGCAAGATTGGGGCTTCAGTTTGTAATGTAGGGAATAGAATGTGCTTATTTTATTGTATTCCTCTGAGAGTATTAGAAGCAAGGAAAGGGAGAAAGTACATGTTAAAAACAAAGCAAGAAGGGGAAACTTTGAGTGTAATATAATTTATATTCTTGTTGTCCCCTACATTGTGATTTTCCAAGGAGTCAAAGGACTTAGTGGATGGGGTAGGGCCCCTAAAACCCTTGGGTCTTGTCTTCATAACAGCACTACAGCGGCACAGCAGCACCACTGTAGCCCTTTCGTGAAGACACTACTATGCCAACAGGAGAGCTTCTCCCATCAGTGTAGTTAATCCTCCTCCCAGAGGAGGCAGTAGCTATGCCTCCGGGAGAAACTCTCCCATCAGCATAATGCTATCTATACGGGGGTTTAGGTCAGCTTAACTATGTCACTCGGGAAGGGGGATTTTTTACACCCCCAAGTGACATAGTTATACCGATTTAGGTCTGTACTATAGACCTGACCTTAGTCTCCTGGGAAAATTCCAGACTTAATCCATAACTCAGTCCAAGCATGCCTTTCCTGTAGCAAGTGACAAGGCAAAGCATGACATTTGAGGTATTGCCCAAACCAAAGCACAGATTTTTCTGAACCTGTCACTAAAAATAAAATAAATGTCAAATCTACAGCAACAAAAAAGCAGCATGCATCACCCAGCATGCTTGTGAATTACCCTACAATAAGAGACCTGTGACCAGAATTCAAGTGCAATGAGCAAGATTTAAAAGTGTCTATGTACAAAAATGGGTTTTTCTTCCATGCTTTCATGGGGCTGTTATTAAACAAACAGGATGAAACATGTTAAAAAGATGAAAAAGAAATCACATCAGCTTGGATTGTGAAATGACTAGTGGTTTTTTATCTACTGCTGTGATTAAATCTTGCCCTAAAAACGAGGCCTTTTCATGCTTTATTTTAGTTGTGCCCCTTTCAATTGTCCTCAAGACCAGGGCCGGTGCAACCACTAGACAAACTAGGCAGTCGCCTAGGGTGTCATGATTTGAGGGCACGAAAAAGCGGCGCCCAAAATGTCTGGGATGCTCACTCGGCGCCAGCTAAACATGTAACCCTCTTCAGGCCGCTGTGCAAGGGGGCACTGTGACTTTGATCAGCTCTGGCTGGCTGGGAAGTGATGTCATTCCTCCTCCAGCCACCAGGGGCGCTGCACTGCTCCCTGCTGCTCTGGCTCTTTCCCAAGGCCCCTACCCCTGCCCCTCCCCACCCCCTACTCCCTTGAGCTCTGCAGCAGTGCCGGGCCTGCACTCGCCGGCAGCAGGAAGTGCAAATACCCAGCCCCAGCCATGCTGCCGGTGAGTGCTGGGGGGTGGTTCCCCCCTGCCCTCCAAGCCAGCCCCGCCCCTCCCAGAGACCTGGGGTCCCCCCGCTCCCACCCCCCATGGAAGCCTGGCCCCCCCTCTCACTCTCCCCAGAGGCTTGGGGCACCACACCCCCTCCCCCTGCGGGGGGCTGCATAGAGCCCAGAATATCTAGGGACGGCCCTGGTACCTGCCACCCTGCCTGCAGCCAGCCCCTGCTGCACCCCATGCCCTGCCTGCAGCCAGCCCCACACCACCTGCCTGCAGCGAGCCCCTGCCACACCCCATACCCCATCTCCAACCAGCTCTGCATCCCCGCCCTGCCCGAAGCCAGCCAGCCAGCCCCACACCCCATCTCCAGCCAGCCAGCCCCTGCTGCACTCCCTGCCCGAAGCCAGCCAGCCCTGCACTCCCCTGTCTCCTGCCAACCTCTACCATACCTCCGAGCCCAAAGCCAACTAGCTCCACACACCCTGTCTCCATCCAACCCCTGCTGCACCTCCATGCCCAAAGCCAGCCAGCCCCACACTGTCAGGTTATTCATTTATTTTCATTAAATATGTAGACTAAATAATGAAATTAATAAATTTTCAAGCCGAATGTGTATTAATTCTAATGAACAATGCCACATTATGCAGTATTCATTTTTGAAAGTTTATAATAAGCGATGCTCCAGGGGGGAGGGGTGGGGGCAGGGGGCGCAAGGTGGAAGTTTCACCTAGGACGCAAAATATCCTTGCACTGGTCCTGCTCAAGATAAACACGAATACCCCAAATGCTTATCTTCTGTAATTAAGGTTGAATACATGTAATTTGCATTAGTAAATGCTGAATGTGTCTAGGTTACTTATGTCCTACATTTGAAATGTGACCTCTCCTTCGTTCATTAGGGAAGGGGGGGAAATGCATTATGGTAACAATGATATTGTGAGTGGCTATTGTCTTGAGTGCTTGTGTGGGGTTTTAATTCTTGCTGTTATAATGTAACTATATCGTATCAGTGGTTCTTAATCTTTTCCACACCATGACCCAAAGTTACAACTGAAAAGTGTTTCAGGGTCCCCCTCCTACCTAACTACAAAGGGAAAGAGGATGGTTGCAACCCCCAGAACACGTTTGTGATTTTCAGGTTGAGAACATGTGCATTAAATCTTAACTTACTCATTTGTACTGTCTATGATGAATACAAGAGAAGACAGGAAGCTAGTAGTATGAACAAGTAAACAGAGCAACAGGGCTGGGCAGTTAGGCTACTGACTGCTCCATGGACTATTGTACACAGAGCCTCTGGCAAATGCATACAAAATAAAGAGCCCAGGGTGAGGAATAAGATTGTTGAGGAATTAATAGACTGGAAATTTAGATGGGAAGCTAGAAACCATAGCTGAAGAACAAAGCAAGTGTCAGAGGGTTGTCAGCCCCAGGGGAAACCGCTGATTGCTCTGAGCGGTAAGAGAAATGTTGTTGGCAAGGTCCATTCATGAGGGTATGGCTACACTGGCACTTTACAGCGCTGCAACTTTCGCGCTCAGGGGTCTGCAAAAACACCCCCCTGAGTGCTGCAAGATACAGTGCTATAAAGCCTCAGTGTAATTAGTGCCGCAGTGCTGGGAGTGCGGCTCCCAGCACTGCAAGCTACACCCGTAGATGATGTGGTTTACGTACAGCGCTGGGAGAGCTGGTGCTCCAACCACACTCGCATTTCGCAGCACTGCCGCGGCAGTGCTTTGGAATTTCGAGTGTAGCCATACCCTCAGATGCAGTTATTAGAGACATTGACAACTGAAAGGAATATCAACAAAAGCAGAGGGATAAGGAGCTGTGATGCAGTGAGCTTACAAGGACAGAGCGGTGGTGAGGAGAGACAGCAAACTGCCACCACTGTGCATGGGGAGCTTGGCATCAGCCCCTCACAGTATCGTTATCAGCAGTAATCACTGCACAAGTAAATTATATTACCCTCCAGTTATTTTATTGTGCCTTCTCACTACTCTCCTCCTCTTCAACCTGTTTATTGGGACTGAAATCATCCCAGTGAATTGCCATCCTGATTTAAGTCTACTTTGGAAAAAAAATTTAATTGTCCTTTCCACAGCATTCAATCACTTGTCATCGCTACTCTAATTACTCACCTAACTGGTGGGGAAATTTCTGACATATGTTGATCATTTAGGGAGACAAAACCAATCACATCTGTTAGCACAGTCAGGCCAGTTAGCCTATCAACTGACAATCATGTGAAGACTTTGAGGTGGGGAGGATCAGGGAGGAGAAAGATTGTCAGCTAGCTCATAATTCAAGGGGCAGAAGGAAGCTGATGTGCAGGAGTAAGCCTCTTCTGCCATTGGCTGACAAGTCATCACCCAAGTGATTTACAGGTCTCATAGACATATTGTTGCTTTTGGCGAATCAGAATTCACTGGTAAATAGCACCTAACATAACCCAGTCTCTATATTTTCTTGAGCTCAGTCTCATTACAATTTCTGAATGCCACAGGTTTTTTCCATTATATAAAGAAATACTTATTACTGACTTGCCCAAGATCACATAGGAAATTTGTGGAAGAGCCGGAAATTGATGCAGGATATCCTAAATTCCCAGCCAGAGTCTTAACAACAAGACCATCTCTTTTTTCTCATTCCTCAGATCCATGATATTATAATCTTACTCGACAGACAGAGCTAAAGAGTCCAGTACCAAAGAGAACATTGAGCTGAGAAGCGAATTTAGTTACTCTAACTAACCGGACGTATTGTTACCAGTAATGCTTTTGGTCTTGAGGAGAAAGTAGGGCTACCAAGCGTCCAGTTTTCGACCAGTATGCACAGTCAAAAAGGGACCCTGGAGGCTCTGGTCAGCACCTCTGACCGGACCATTAAAAGTTCAGCCAGCAGTGCAGTGGGGCAGGCAGGCTCCCTGCCTGCGCTGGCTCCACGCGACTCTGGAAGCAACCGCCATGTCCAGCTCCTAGGAGCAGGGGCAGCCAAGGGGGTCTCTGCACACCATCCCTACCCCAAGAGCTGGCTCCGCAGCTCCCATTGGCCAGGAACCACAGCGAATGGGACCTGGAAGGATGGTGCCTGTGGGTACAGACAGCGCGCAGAACCACCTGGCCACCCCCTGCTTAGGAGCCAAACATGCCGGTCACTTCCAGGAGTCGCGTGAAGCCAGGTTATGTAGGGAGCCTGCCTTAGCCCTACTCTTCTGCCAACCGGGAGCACCTGAGGTAAGTGCCACATGGAGCCTGAACCCTAAACCGCCTCCCATATCCGAACCCCCTCCCACTTCTAACTCCCTCTCAGAGCCCACATCCCAGCTCCCTGCCCCAACCTGAGCCCCCTCATGCACCCTGAACCCCTCATTTCTGGCCCCACCCAGAGCCTGCACCCCCAGCTAAAGCCCACACCCCACCCACACCCCAACCCCCTGCCCCAGACTGGTGAAAGTGAGTTAGGGTGGGGGACAGTGAGTGACAGGGAGAGGGGGGGACAGAGTGGGTGGGGATGGGGCCTTGGAGAAGGGACAGGGCAGGGGCAGGGCAAGGGTGTTCAGTTTTGTGCAATTAGAAAGTTGGCAATCCTAGAAGAGAGAAGGGCAAAAACTATGCCATTATAAAAGCAATGTTTAATCAACCATTTCTTGGAGGATCATTAAACGTGTCACTGTTATTGAATGGTCTTGTGCCAACTTCCATGACATCACTGTAAAGACAGCAACAGCTTGAGCAAAATGAGCCTTACAGGAAGAGTAAAGTAGTACATCCTGAATTTAGCAGCTTCCTTAGCATAATATAATACTCAGCATCTTTATAGCCAGAGCACTTTACAAACAAGGGATTAAATCCAGAATACCCCTGTGAAGTAGGTAAATAGTATTCTTCCCATTTCTCAGATGGGAACATGGAAGGACAGCATTTTGTTCAAGGTCTAAGTAAACCTATGAGTGACTCAAGAACAGAACCAAGGTTTGCTGACTTCCATCCTGTACTTTAGCCATAAATCCATTCACAGAGTGTGCCCATTTTTAAGTATCTAGTGGCAGAGGAAGATCACAGGAGAAAAGAACTAGGAGGAGCTACGGAGTACTAATCAGAGAAGACAATGAACATGACACTGCTGGCCATGACACTAGAAAGGTACATAAAGTATGTATGGATTTCTCCACACTTCTAAACATAGTCGAGTTACTTATTGAAAATAAAATGTGCTGTAACAATAATTTCTACAAGTTATCCATCAGTATTATCCAAAAAGTATATGCAAAGAAAATTTTATTGTATCAGTTATTTGCAAACGGTTCATTTCAGCAGTTCCCCTTCTGATTCTTAGTGGCATAGGATTGGTCACCTAAATCACAAGTTAGTATTTCTACTGCCTGACTGAACAATTGTAAACAAATGACAAATAAGGAGTATCACCTTTCTGGTATGTCTTTTACTGAATAATCATTTGTGGTATTTTCAGGATTTATAAACTCTCATGAATACCACCTGAATCAAACTCAGTGCTTTCCTTTGCCAGCCAGCTGCTTCTTCTATAACATATTTTGACACCATAATCAATTAATTGAACTCAACTCAACGTTTGAGCTGAGCAGCAATCAATAGTTAATTTTATGCCTTATACTCTACATTTAAAGCTATTGGTCTCTCAGAAGTAACTGACTTAAAAATTGTTAATTATCAGACATACTTTTATTAGTATTCCAAAGCGTGTTTAGTCTTGCAAATATATATAATACATACAGCACAGTAGGAAATCCCGAGGAAGCGGACAGCATCTTACCAATACTGGTAAAGGAGCTGATCAAAATCTCAAATGACTCCCATTGGCTTCTGTAGTCTTTGAGGCAGATCCTAATTGCCTAACATCACTACAAAAACAATTGTGAAATCCAACCTCTGATAATAAGGAGTAATTGAAAAAAAAAATGCTTCTGGACCACTGCCTGATCATACAAGTACATATGCATGTTAGTATCATTATTTGTACTACCCCAGGCCCAGTCACGCTCATTGTGGTAAGATCAGCCATTTTCAAACTTTTTGTATTGGTGACCCCTTTCACACAGCAAGCCTTTCAGTGTGACCCCACCCCCTTTTAAATTAAAAACAGGGTGGTTAATTTAATGGGGACTCAGGGTTGTCAGCCCCACAAACCTGACAGCTCACAACCCCCATGTAACCATCTTGCATCCCCCCTAGGGGTCACAACCCTCATTTTGAGAACCCCTGTGCTAGGTGCTGTAAAAGCACATGGGGGAGGAGAGGCGGGGGGAACAGTCCCTGCCCTAATTTCATTAAGCCAATACATGGTATTAGTGCTGGCATCAGAGATGACCTATGCCTGCCAATGGGGGGCGAGAGGGGGAAGAAGCAGAGTAAGGGCAGTGTCTTCAGAAGACATTACTGAGCATGCTCAATCCATGTGAGCAAGCCCAGTACAAGCCAAGCAGCAAGTGTAGGGGCAGGAAAGCATGTCACCTCTAGTTGGTATTAAGAACTCTTCCTTACCGAATGATTGGTATTAGTGTGCAATATTGTGGCTTATTTGGAGATGTACTTCATGGATCTCATAGGATTTTTATCTAGAAGAAAAAGGAGTCAGATAAACCGAGCAAAAGTTACCAACTTGTCTCTGTGAAATCTTTATCTCCTGTTCTTACAGAGGCTCAGCAGTCTTTATTTTGGGTCTCAAATGTTTATTCTATTAACTGGGTCTGCTGCAGGTTTAAAAATCTAGGCAAGAGGAAAAGAGTATGGTACTCAGCAAGCCACCTCATCTCCAATTTGCTGCTGTTGTGTTTTTAGTTTTTTTTCCCCATTAGTGCTACCCTGGGTTTATCCAGGGGAGGAATTCATTTTGAATTGCACTTGGGACCCTTTTCATAAAGGGAATAATTATCATTGCATGGCAGTAATTTAAACTAGTATGTGATAAAGCACTTTACACTTTGTTTATGAGTCATCACATTTTCTCTAAACTGACCCACAATGGGGGTCCCGTCATTATGCCTGAAAGGAACATGCCGTTTCAAAATACAGTGACGTCAGCAGGAAAATGGGCACAAGCGATACTGAGCACATTAAGCGTACTAATAAAAATAAAATTAGAAAACAAAAGTGCAGCAACATATGCTCTTATCAGTTCTGCAAGTCCTGCAATTTTCTCAGGTGCTCACTAAAGCAATGTTGTTGACACAGCAACTACTACATTAAAAGTAAGTGCTCCACCAAGTTTTGCTCAAAGCTCAATTAACATTTTTCAACTATTCCTGACTTCTTTGTCCTAAAAATCTCAGGAGATCAAGCTCTTTCCTCCAAGATTCCCTGTAGATCTTTGTTTTGACTGAGGTAGAAATACGTTGAAATACCCATGCCATAATATTGAGCATTTCTGCTTCAAATGCTGGCTCAAAATGACCAGAAGCATGTGTGAGGCTTCACTTTCAGACCGATTAACCAGTTTTTATTTTAAGCTTTCAAAAAGACAGTTTACTTTGGTTTGAAGTTCAGGTCAGCTCTGACATTTGTATTTGTTGGTTTTG
Source organism: Chelonoidis abingdonii (assembly GCF_003597395.2). Lineage (NCBI taxonomy): Eukaryota > Metazoa > Chordata > Testudines > Testudinidae > Chelonoidis > Chelonoidis abingdonii. The sequence goes on from NC_133777.1 coordinate 29,302,857, forward strand.
ATTTATAAGTTGTCCTCCTCATGGACCATGTAATGTCAAATGCATCATTGTATTAAAAATATCTACCAAAAATAAATAAATAAAAAATCAGTCACCAGCACACCAATAGCACTTCCCACAAGAGTGGGTTTTTGCCAGCTTTCATGCAGCAAACTATACATTGCTAGAGGTAGCATCCAACCAATGAGCTAGATTACAAAACTGGGCATCATTTGGTGCAAAGGACACCATGAATATGATTTTCAAAACTGCCTAAGGAATCTGGATACCCAGCTAAGTGACTTTAAAATGTGCAGCCTGTATATAGTGCATTAACCTCATCATTTGAAAAAATATTCCACCAGCACAAAGTCAGATGGGGAAAACCCCATCCTTGGTAACAGCAGAAAAGGTGATGCAAAATACAACCTTTCTGAACTAGAACTCAGATCCATCAACGCTAATGAGGAGTGCTGATGTGTTTTTAAATTGTGAATGATACAGACTAAGCTCATCTCACCCCAATAGTTAGGAGGAATCCTAGTCATGCACACAAGAGACCATTTCCTTATACATCAATAAAAAACGGGTTAACCAGCAGAAAATTTGAGAAGTTATGCAGGGTTATTGTGGTCTGTGCTCATGACACGATGAGCTCTTTGGGGCAATGACTGTCTTTTTGTTCTGTTTGTACATTACCTAGCACAATGGGCTCCTCACCCATGACTTGGGCTCCTAGGTGCTATGAAAATACAAATAGGTAATGACAATATGGGCACACTGAATGACCAATCCAGAACCATGGCTGTACATCAGGCCCTCTTCCTAATCCTGGTAATACTAATACTGGTTATGCCAACATGTGTCTACACCCAAGCCACCATTTTTAAGCAGGAAGAGTCTGACTTGAGAAGTCTCTCAGCTGCACCAGTCGGGCAGCCCTGAGGATGCCACCATTCACTGGATGCTGAAAAGTCATATGAGGTTTAAATATCCTCCCGGTTTGTTGCCTCCTTCCGAGACTGATTGGGGGTAGTGATGCAAAGGTGTGGCAAAGAGATATAAAAGCAGCTCTCAGAACTGAGAGACACTCCCTTATTTGGAACAGGCAGGACACAACATAGCTGAAGGACAGGGACTCCTTCTACCACCCAGCAGGATCAGAAATGAATGATCAAGTCTAGCTATGAAGGGTTTTTCCTAGTTAAGGTTTACAGATGACTTAAGTTTCCTCTCCCCTTTTCCTAACAACCTAAGAATAAAGCAGCTTCACAGGACATTCTTGCAAAGAGCAAGTTTTCTGTTTAGTAAACTAGCCTATTCTCTGCCCTATTAATTAGATAACTAACTAACTAAATAAAAATTAACGGATGCCTGACTGTTATAACTGGTGACACCCGTTTGTTCCAGTCTAGAAAAGCAGGACCATTTCCCATTGCTTCATGTGCAGAAGCAGGTAACAGAGAAGAGGTCAGAGAGTAAAGTCTTTTGTGTGATTGGCTAGAATCAAGAAAATGACTCAGGATCTCCAGGATGAACTCACAAAAATCACTGTGTTGAGAGGACATGAAAAAAGCACAGTGCAAGGAAGCAGAGCAATGAAACTATTACAAAGCCAGCCAACAAAGCGTTTCATGCACAAATATTTCATCCAACTGACTTTGCCCTAATCAGTTTATTCAACTACTCTCTGCTAAGCAGGTCTCACTGAGAGTTGTTAGCATACAGACTTTGTATAAATATTCATCTAGTTGGAATAGAATTTATCAGCTAAAAGATGTAATTCTTTCTACTGCCTACCTGGATTTCAGTGTTTAAATAGTTTGATGAGTTTATGGATTGTCTATTTACTTCAATATCTTGCCTTCAATCTCATTATCCAAGCAATTTATATACATAATAAAATGCTGTAGTCTTGACATTGATCCTTGCAAAGTTTTACATTTGCATTAATTTTACGTCCTAGGTTTTAATTGAACAGAGTATATTTTGTCACTAGGGAAATACAATTTTAGTTCTTCTGTCCAAGAGCCAGGTGGCTTTATTAGAAATTACATTAGTTTCTCATTAAGCAACAATAATAACCTATAGGTGGGATCAATAAAATTACACTGTCCTAAGGTGTAGATTAGTTTGGTTCAATTATAGTCTTACATGAGTCAATGACTCCAAGATTCAGTACTAACAAAAAAGTGCTGGGACATGCATAAGAAATGTCTTTTATTTTCAACTAAAAGTAATATAGATTCTGCTTATAATGAAATAAAGGCAAATGCTGTGGCACAGTACTGGAAACTGCATTTAGATTTGCTCAACTTGTTTTTAATGAGAAAATCTGCTTCCTTTACAGAAAAGTTAAATAGCTGCGGATAGGGAGGTGTGCACTGATTCATCAAATATTTAGATTTCTTTAAACGTTAGAGTTACCCATCTACCCGTGAAATAAATGACTACAGAATAGTCAAACTATTTTAATTCCCCTAAACATTGCTGTATTTTCAGACCAAAATAAAAATGCTGCCTTTTTGTTGTTGTTAATTGCAGGTTGGTAGACATCAGATGAGGGACTAAAACTCTCATCACAGCAAGTGTTATTACAACAGCATATGAATGGTCCTGCATGAGATCAGGGACCCATTATGGTAGGTGATGAACGCGCGCACACACAAAAAGAGAGATTACCATCTAAACAGACAAAACAAACAAGTGGGAAGAAGGTAATAGTATTATTCCCCACTAACTGAGACACAGAGACTTTAAGGACTTTCCCAAGTGTTCTCAGTCTGTATGGAATAGTCAGGAACTGAACATAGTTCTCTCGAATCCCAGTCCAGTGACTTAACCACAAACCAATAGTGTCTTCTACTTTAAGCATTTCCAAGTGCAAAAATAAAGATATTTATTAGTTTCCAAAGGCTTAACATTTGCCCCCCAGTAAAGTTAAGTTAATAGAGCTCTTATTTTTCTTTTGATATTTATCCCTAAGCTTTAACTCTTTTTATTTCAGTGTAAGTACTATTTTCTGTGTCAACAATCCACTCTAGATCTCTGCATCGCAAGAGATGACAAGATTGTCCACAAAACTCAGTGAATGCATATACTTTCTTCACTATGGCATTTCAAGATCTACCAGGGTCTCTTAAATGTGTCACTAATCACAGAAATGTAGGCCTGGAAGGGACCTTCAGAAGTCATAAACTGCAGCAGCCCCCTATGCTCAGGCAGGACCAAGATCATACCTGACAGGTATTTGTCCAACCTGTTCTTAAAAACCTCCAATGAGATTCCACAGCCCCCCTTGGCAACCTATCCCAGAGCTTAACTATTCTTATTGTTAGAAAAAATTTTCCTAATGTCTAACCTAGATCTGACTTTCTGCAGAATAAGCCCATTACTTCTTGTCCTACTGTCAGGACATGGACATGACATGGAGCACAATTGATAATCATCCTCTTTGTAACAGTCCTTATATATTTGAAGACTCCGCTTATTTGTTGCTCTCCTCTAGACTCTCTCTCTCTCTTTAGAATCTGCCATCCTAAACTGAAGGACAGAATGGACAGACAGTTGGCACTCACTATTGATCAGTCTGATGGGCTGTTCACCAAGTATCTTGGTTTTTTCATGCTAGTTTATGCTGCTCGTTCATGGTATTGACCCAAACCTTTTTCCTACTCGGGGCCTTCTTAGAGGACTTCATAGCTATCCAAGAAAAGGGTGTGGAGGGGTGCAATGTCAACATCTTTTTTTCTCCATTACAGGCTCCATCTGGAACGGTCCCAGCCACTCACTTTATAAGACCCTTCCATTCTTCAGATGAGACCGGTGGTCACAGCCACCCTGCAAATATCCAACCTTCCTTTGAACTTCCCCCTTTTATCTTCCTCCCCTTGTAGTCTTTCTTGACTATTTCAGGACCAGGATACAACAGCAATCTTGAGCATAGCCCAGTAGCCAACACTGCTTCTAGATGTTGTTTCAACCATTACATTGGATAGATATGATGACATGCCACTTTCTCTGGAATATAAGAAAGGGCAAACCAGGGGGAAATGTAATAGGAGCCAAACATAATTAACCTTCCCAGATTTGAAGGATCAGCTATCAGCATGCTGGAAAAGAGTCATATAAGAAGGTTATTGCACACCACCACAGAGCATTACTGTGACAAGAAAGTCATGGAGGAAGCTATTTTTGGAAGTGGTTGAACTTCCACCTTTCTCAGGGCAAGGAATTATGGCCAAAGACCTCCTGAGTTTTTCCACAGAGTAGTTTAGATATGTGTTACCTTTTGTCTTCCTTTGACATTGTTTCTTTAGTCAAAAATTATCCAGATTTTTATCATCAGCTTCTTCCTAAGTTAAACATTTGCCCCTGCTTTATCATCATATAACATGCAATATCTGACATTATATCACTCATATTATAAGCCTGCATTTTGTAAAGATAGTGCACAAGTACAATATTCCTATCATATCACCCAGTTATGAATTTCATTTCAATAAAATGTGCAAGCCTGATATAGTACCAAATGGGAAAGTCCATCTTTAAAGAGAAGAACTAGGCTTACCCGCATCTCGACCAATCTTTAAAGTAGAGCTGGTTGATCCTGAAGGAAGACAAACGTGGGGAATTAATAAAAACAGAGAATTTGACCTAGTGGATCAATTCATCTAACAGTTCACCTGTGCAGTACTGCCTGCAGCTTCTGTGCAAGCTCCCAGCCAATTACACAATGCTGCACATGGAAGAAAAGTTCCTCTCTCACCTCTACAATGCCCGCTCTGAAGCATGAGATTGAACAGTAAAAGCACATACAGAAAAACATTTTTTTAAATCAGCATAGAGTGTACATATCACCTTTACTGCCACAACAACAAACCCAACTGACTATTCTCTTTGTAACGGATGTATTCCAAACTGCATGGAGAAGCTGTTACTGTATTTGTAACACTAGTAGCATTAATACTGTACAAGTACCTGAGCATTTGCAATGGGGAAATTGTTAAAGGGGTTTGGGGTGGCATTGTATGGATGCAGATTGATCCTGTGCTTCATATCTGAGCCTAGGTACAATCCAAATTATGTTTTTCTTTGCAAGATTTTAGATTCTACCCTCAGGCCTTATTCAGACCTCACCCCAAATAGGATGAGCATATCCATGGTGTCAGAAGAGTCAGTTCGAGCTGCAGTGCTCAGTACTTCTGAAGCAACAGCAATAATTGATTTTTTTACTTGGGCTCCTATACATACACAAACACATTTATACATGTAAACTTCTATAAGAAACCTGTAATAGGCAGACACTGTTTGCCTGAAACCCCCACTTATTTGCAGGTTATCTTCTTGCTGGGGAAGAGGAGGTGGGTTTTGCTGACTCACTGTGGAACTCTGAAAAAGTTTCAGGAATAATACTGGTTTCTTTATCCTGCTAATGTTCACTGGTCAGTGTTAGAAGGAAGAGACTTTCTGGGATTCTTTACCACTGTTACATAACAAACACCGCAACTTCCTGTCTGAACACCTCTAGATAGGATTTTTAAAAAGGCAACTATCTAACCATCCCAAAACACTGGGGTACTTAGCATCTAAATCAGTAGCTGAAAGTTGGGGCCTGAGCACACCTTTATCTCAGACATGTTACAAAATAAGCATAAAGGCTTTCATGAGTGGCACACATGTTCACAAGGAGTTAAACTTCCTCTCTCTTTTTGCTAATAACCAAACTGTTTTGAGGGGCTCAAGCAGGCATCTGCTTAAGTCATCATGATCATTCAGGGCTGTATTCTAATACTTTTGCTCAAGTTGGGTAGTAACTTTACTATTTGAGTAGTCCTTTTGCTTTCAATGGTATATAATTCTAGTGAATGTGAATAAGAGCATCAGAATCTGTCTCTTAGGAAGAAAAACTAAGATTAACTTGCTTTAAATAGAGCTGTCTGGGAAAACAAGTTAATTTGTCCAGGACATTTTCAAGTGTTTGCTAATGACAAAGATTCCAATTTGCCCTCATTTAAAAGAAGAATTACCTATCAATATAGAACAGCAGATAGATAACAAAATAGACAATTGAGCTACATAGAAGTTACATCTGTGAGTGAATGAATGAGACAGGAAAACATTTTGTATTGTGGCTAGCAGTAGCAGCAAACCCCCATACCACAGTACTTCTTCCACAAATAGGAGATATTTATCTTATACAGAAAGAAGCCTTCATTTAGGAAAGAGCCCAGATTATTTATTTAAGAGAACCAGTACAAGGTCAGATCTGTTCACAGAGGTTCTCAAACCCTGAGGCTCCCTGCTCAAAACACACTTCACTACACAAACAAACAAAAGTCCATACACTTGGTGAACTCCTTCAGGCACTGGGGAGCAACACTCCCCAAAGCAACACTGCAGTTGTAACACTAGAAACAAGTAGAATGAAGCACCTCCCCTTATACAGACAATAGCACCGGCCTTACTTGTAACCCATTTGACTGCTCTCAGTTCTTTTTCCTCATTAGCAGGATATGTAGTTTCTAATTATCCACTTAACAAGACTCACCTGCCAGACAAACCTGGCTATTTCCTGCTTCTGCTAACTAAATGGGCATAGTGAAACAAGGAGAAGTTGAGAGCCCAAGAGAAATCCTCTTCTGAAGGCCCAGTAACCTTCTCACCATGAGAGAGAATCCACTAAACTGAATTGGAGTTATCTGAGCATTATACCAGAAAAATAATCCACTAAACTCTGTCAATGTGCTGCCTGCTCTCAGAAGGGAAACACTGATAAGCAGTGCTTATCTTTTATATTAACTCCTTGTTGCTGTATTTTATATACTCACATCTATGCTTAGAGGCAAGGCTCAGTAATTAATTCTAAATCTGATGGGGTTTTATTTTCTCTTTGTTGCTGGGATACAGGGAAAATTTCACTTTTTTTTTTTTAAAGCCCCAGGTTTCATTATCAGTGCTCTACTATGTACATTATCTGAATATATTTTTGTAGCCATTCCAAAAGTTTGCTTCAGTATCCCTAGCTATATTTAGAGTGCCCAGTTGGACTGTTATTTCCTCAGGAATGAAATGCCTTCCTAAATTTGGCTAGAGGATAAATAGAAAAGATTAAAAGCACACAGATACACACACACACTACCATGCTAAAGACACAAAAAAGATTGCAAATTAATATAATGAAAACTAGCCACCAGAGAATTGGGAAGAAAGTGTTTCCTTTAAAAAAAAAAGTGGATGATTGGTTTTCAAAAAACATAAGAGCTACCCATAGTACCTCTGCAACAGGCATGCATGCAGATTCTCATACATGATGCAAGAACTGGATTTAGTACAATATTAAGCCTGGTAAACCCAAACAATGCAGGTAAGGATGTGTGAGTTTTACCTCTGCGAAGTGTGGGAATCGTTCTGATGAATGCAGAGCTTTTTGTGCACCCCTATGCATATGAAGATGTGCACGTGCAAAAGTATGTATGCCCAGGTGACTGAAAATCAAGCCCTTAAAGCAGGTGATCATATTTTGAAGAATGTCCATTGCAGGGAAAGCCCAAAATAATGCAGAGGAAAGGAAATGCGGGGACTCAGTGTGATTATGTGGGAATTCCTGGACAAGACTCTCCAGAAAGAATGTTGATCACCCACACTGGAAAATGGTGCGTGGATGGAGACGGTGAGAGTTCAAATGAGTCCTTAACAAATACCACCTAGAAAACTTTGTGTTGTTGTACTGTCTGATCTTAGCCTTTAGATCTGCTATGACAAGAAGGAACAGTCACTGATACAGCTGGAGGAGGTTTCTAAGCAAACAAAATACAATGAAATTAAAGTGAAAATTCTTTTCTGTAGCACTACTGACCAAGGAGTTTCAACAGCTGCAGCCATCACTTACTATCCACTCCACAGATACTAAGAGAGAGATGCATACTGTACATAGCTGCATGCACTTGGTCTTTGAATCCTTTCAGAGTTGACACAAAGTCATGATTTAGGTAATCTTAAGGTAGAAGGGAGATGAATGAAATATAATGTCATGCTGTAGAACTGCATTAAGACTCCAATTGCCACTTCACTGCTGTTTAAAGAAAGAGAAAAAGCTAATATGAACACTCCTGCACAACAATGACATTTTTAGGGGCATCTTAATTTCTGACCCTACCTTGAAGGAAATTAAATGATTCAGTTTTAGAATGTATTAATGTTTAAAGACAGCAAGTTGATTTTTTTTCATTGTGTTTTAGCTTGACTTTAGGTTGCATTGGAATGTTTTGCCATGTCATAATCAGGGGCAAATCAAATGAAATTTGAGATAATGCAAACCCTCAGGCATCTCAGCTGGGGGATCGTCTCAAATTCTGAGAGCTGCTGAGAAAGGAAAAATAGCTTAATTCGCTGGTCTGGGACTTAAAAGTTCTGGGTTCCATTCCCAGCTAATAGTTCATCAGGGATGCTGCTGAAATTGTAATATTAGAATCTGGACCATTTAGCTCAAAAAATTCTTGGTGCTCAGATACTATGTTGATGAGGGCCATACAAGTATAAGACAAAAATCATTAAAGATTAAAACCTAGACTGTTTGTTTATTTAGAACTAGCTGAGGCACCAAAACAGGGCTACTGTGAAAGCTTGAGAAAAAGACTTAGTTTTCCTTGATGATCAAAACCCCCACCCTAAAGTTAAACCTGGGGGATAACTGACTGAAGGGAAAAGAGGCAGTTGCAATTATGGAGATGTCAAAAAGAAAAGCCATTACACTTCAAGTCCTGTCTTGAAGAAGTGAAATGCTGCAACAGGGCCAACTTTATGACCCGCGGGGCCCGATTAGAATACTTGGCGGTGGGGCGTCCACTCTGGGTTTTCCGTGGCACTGAAAGACCCCCTGCCACCGAAATGTCACCAAAGACCCCCGGAGCGGGGCCCCCTTAGGCATGGGCACGGGGCCCTCTTCAGCACGGGGCTCGGTTCCGGGGAACCAGGTGAATTGGCTTAAAGCCAGCCCTGTGCTCCATCCAGCCTGCAAGAGATTTTTGGGAAAGAGAGACTCACTTATACAATCTTCTGTAAGACAGTGATTCTCAACCAGGAGATGTATACCCCTGAGGGTACACAGAGGTCTCCCAGGGGGTACATCAAGTCATCTAGATATTTGCCTAGTTTTAAAACAGACTACATAAAAAGCTCTAGCAAAGTCAGGACAAATTAAAATTTCATACGACTTGTTTATACTGCTTTATACACCATGCACTGAAATGCAAGTACAATATTTATATCCCCATTGATTTATTTTATAATTATATGGAAAAAATGAGAAAAAGCAGTTTTGCAGTAATAGTATGCTGCGACACTTTTGTATTTTTATGTCTGATTTTATAAGCATGTAGGTTTTAAGAAAGGTGTAAGTTGGGGTTATGCAAGACAAATCAGACTCCTGAAAAGGGTACAGTTGTCTGGAAAGATTGAGAACCACTTCTCTAAGAGAAGCAGCACTAAACTGCAAGCCATTGACCTTGAGTTCTAGGACCTGCTCTTCTAGTGACTGTTCATATTTCTGCCCATATCATGTCTCACAGCTAGATAAGTGAATTCAAAGCTTATACAAGTCATTTCATATAGAGCTGGGAATAATTTTTTATGGCTGGAAATATTAAATAAATTATTAACAGTGATGGTAATTAATCATTGGAACATTTTACCAATGGTTGTGATGGATTTTCCATCAGAACATGGGCAATTTTTAAATCAAAGTAGGGTGTTTTCTTCCTCAAAGATATGATCTAGTTCCAACAAGAATTATTCTGAGTAAATTTTACAGCCTGTGCTACACAGGAAATCAGATTAGATGGTCCCTTCAGGCCTTGGAATCTGTTCATCTATATACCATAGTGTACAGTAAAGATTTATATTTAATTCTGGTTACTATATAATATATTGTAGCATTTTGACAAATAATTAGTAGGGGTATAAATGAACTCTATCGTATGGCAGAAGCACAGAGGCCCAGAGAAAGCTGAGCTGTCAGTTTTATCTTAATTTTTTAAAATCAGTGAATGCTTCATTTCTCAACTTTCAAGTTATCCTAACAGTAGGGTTTTTTTTGCAGGGAATATATTATGTCATTTATCATGTTTATGGAAAGTGGTTCTGTTCCTGATGAAATGAATGAATTCAATCAACTATGTTTGCTAACAGTGATACCCTGAAGTTTGGGAGTAAATTCTGTCACTCCGATTCTCACTTGTTAGTGGTCTCTGCAGGTGATTCTGTATCTGATGCTCATCCATGTTTACAAAAAAAATGCAAACTAAGCATTGATTGTAAAGTTCCCACTTGCTAAAAATGAGAGAAATTTTGGCTTTAAAGACACAGTCCTGCTTTGTGGAAATGTAATACGTTCCAAAAAAAGTGATAATTCTATGATATATTAGCAGGAGTGTTGTAAGCAAAACACAAGAAATAATTCTTCCACTATATTCAGCCCCAATAAAGCCGCAACTGGAGTATGGTGTACAGTTCTGGGCACTACACTTTGTGAAAGATGTGGACAAATTGGAGAAAGTCCAGAAGAAAGCATTAAAAATTGATTAAAAGTCTGAAAAATATGATTGAAAAAAATGGGTTTGTTTAGTCTGGAGAAGAGGTGATAGAGCTGGATCACAATAACAGTCTTCATGTATGTAAAAGGGTGCTATAAAGGGGAAGGTGATAAATTATTCTCTGGGACTAATAGTGTAGGCAGGAAACTATGTAGCCTGGAAAAAGCCCAGTAGGAAGGAGAGAAATGTGGGTCTCTGTCCAAGAGTGGTGATGGCTAAGGAGCTGAGATCCAAGAGTTAGTGCCCGTGGTGGACCCAGGAGGGGGAATATCCAGTAGGTAAAGGTGCTCTGAACTGTGACAGATGCAATACAAACCAACATTCTTTGATATTATGTTCTGGTAGAGACACTCCAAAATGGGAGCTATTAAGGTTCCTTAGTTTGCTGATACCTTCTTAAACATTTCAGTACTCAGCTAAATACCAAAGAAAACAGACAATGATTCATTTCACACACAGGCCTCACTGCCTTACTTTTTGTTCATGGTTTATCCAGGGCAGACCAGACAACAGATAGCAGTATAAATTATCCAGCCAGCAACTAGGGTTGCCAATTTTGGTTGGCTATATTTCTGGAGGTTTCATCACATAACGTAACCTTTAATTAAAAGATTAATCTTTAATTCCTGGAGACTCCAGGACAATTCTGGAGGGTTGGTAACTGCTCCTGCCACGTTGCCTTTTGGCAGGAATCAGTTTGTGGGCTTTTCTAACATTCTGCATACCAGTTTCCCCCTCCTCATTTACTCCTTGTGAGTCTTCCTGATGTATTATTCAGCTACACATTTAATGTTTTGGCTTCTCACAAGCAATTTGAGCTGCAGCATTTTCTTCACAGGTCCTATGCATGTTGGGTGGGGAGCGGGATGTGCTGGAACTAAAGGTGCGGGGGGTGCTGCAGCACTCCCTGGCTTGAAGTGGTTTCCATTAATACAGGATTTACAATTTGGTTCAATGGCTCTCAGCAACCACACTATAAAAATTGTTCCAGCGCCCCTGGGGGCAAGACTGGGAGTGGAGCCAGTGGTGAGCTGAAGCCGGTTTGCACCGGTTCACGCAAACTGGTTGTTCAATTTAGAAACCAGTTTAGAACTGGTTGTTAAAGGGGTGGGCAAACTCCAGCACACAGAACCATCCTGTCCGGCCTGCCTGAGCTCCCGGCTGGGGAGGCTCCTCTGGCCCCTCCCCTGCCTTCCCCGACCTCTCCCCCGCCTTTCCCCCCGCCTTGCAGAGCCTCAACGTGCCGTGCCACCAATGCCAGAGCTCTGGACCACTCCTGGGCAGCTCTGCAGCTCCTGTCACTTTGAGTGGCATGATAAGAGGGTGGGGCCAGTGCTGGGAGGAGGGGTTGGATAAGGGGCAGAGAACGGTTGGAGTGGGTGGAGGTTCTGGGGGGGCGGGATGGGGAATGGGGGTGTTCTGGGGGTCTGTCAGGGTGGTGGTGGATGGGGTTGGGGCAGTCAGGGGACAGGGAGCAGGGTGAGTTGGGAGGGGGTGGGGTCCTGGGTGGCAGTTAGGGTGGAGGGGTCTCAGGGGACAAGGAGCAGGGGGCAGTTGATAGGTTGCAGGTTCTGAGGGGGGCAGTCAGGGGCAGGATGTGGGTGGGGGTTGGATGGGAGGGAATAGGCTGTTTTGGGAGGCACGAGGGGGTTGTACTAACTGGGCGGTTCTCTACCAGGTCTTCGGGAGCGGGTCTTTCACTCACTCCAGGTCTGCAGTGGCTCTGAAGGACCTGCTGCCGCCGTGCTGCCAAAGACCCGGAGCAAGTGAAGGACTTGCCACCGAAGTGCCGCTGAATAACCGGCAGGGAACTGGTTCCTAACATTTTGCCAGCTCATCGCTGAGTGGAGCCACACCTGGCCATAGGCCCAGATGCTGGCCTCCATTGCAGTCCAGCTGCGGCTTTGCTTCTGCCTCTAGCTGTGACCTTGGCTCCAGACCCACCCCCAGCTGCAGCCCCAGCCTCCACCCCCTTATCCTGTCCACATCCCTTACCCTTCCTCCGAGCTGCAGCCCCACTCCTGGCCTCAGCTCAGGAGGGCGCAACCCTCAAAAGTTTGGGGACCTCTGGCTTAAACCAAGATGGCAATGGAGATTAAAACTGTGCAAGCTTTTAGCTATCTAACCAAGTCATCTTTTGTGTGTTTGAGCTTCAAAGCTCTTTACCATATCCCCAAGCAAAAATCCATTCAGCTGACCAACTCTTCAAATATTAGTGTTCATTAGAGAGAATATTTACCATAACATTTGTCTCCATAGTTTGTTTATAAGGATACCGACTGAAGAGTTGTTCCAACAGTCTTGGAAGGTTGTGTGGGATAGGGAAGAACTGAGCTTTCACAACCCTCTCTACATTCCCGTCCGACTGTTCCAGAAAGTTCCCTCCAGTTTTCATTGATTGCCTCCAAGAGAAAAAAACTTTGGTTTAACATCTAACCAGAAGGACGAATCATTTTATTACCTGTAACCTTACAGCAAGTTGCCACTTGTAGAGACATGTGCCTAGTTGATTTTCTGTGCCCTGTGGATCTCTGGTTTTACAATAATGTGGATAACTACTACGGGAAACTCTTTTGTGGGCCACTTCCCTTTGCAACCTCACTCTAATCTGAGTCCACAAAATCATTAGAAAAATACTCTGTGCTAGCGCTACCTGAATATTTTAATCAAAATATTTGTGATAACAAATGGCTTTTCAATCTTGTGTTTCAATCAATTTTTTCATTTCTTTTTATGAAAAATTGTAAGGATTTAGGGGGTTGGTTTTTCTTCTCTCTCTCCTCTTTCTTTTGCTCTTTCCCTTTCCCCTTCTGCTTCCCCTTCCTTCCTTGTGGGGGAAAAGAAGGGAGAAAAAGGGTGAAAAAAGGGAAGCCCCAATATTTTTTTATTTATTCAAAGCAATTGAAGTGCCAGTGTTATCAATCTCTCCTCATATGGCAGCTTTTCCATATCCTAATCGTTTTTGTTGCCCTTTTCTGAACCTTTTCCACTTCCAATATATCTTTTTTGAGATGGGGTGACCACATCTGCGCACAGTATTCAAGAATGTGTGTCATGCCAGACACACATTAGTTAGTGGCTGAAATTTGGTTCAGATTCTCCACTGAATATTTAGAAAAAAAAGAGTTTTGAAAAAAGGTGCCACCCTGAGGTACAGACCCCGCAAAACAGAAAATTGCAGCAGAATTTAAACTATGATCTCACTACTGCAAGGCCATAATTAGTATTCATGTCCCTGTGGAACAATTCTTATGGAAAAAAAGTAAAGTTAGCATGCAGCAGGGGGTGCATGAGCCAAAAAAGGAAACAAAAATTAAAGTTGCAGAAGGAAAATCAATAAAAAAAAATCCAGCACCACACAGATGGAATTACAAATGGGAAATGGATACGTTCACAAAGTTAACCGGGAATGTGGAAGTTGTCACTAAAGACAAGACGATGTCTGCTTATGTTTCAGGTCCCCATGTCCAACAGTGTTTTCCTCATAATACAGAGGCCAGGTTAGGCAAATGATCTTTTCAGACCTTACTGTCTGTACATATGCCATGAATACTAGTGGAGTGCAGAATACACTGGTCTACAATTTTTGAGAAGTTGTCTGCTTCAGAGATAAAATGTGGTATTTATTATGTATTTTGATATACTGGATTCAAATACGACAATTAAAACAACTGATTGGCTACTGTTTCTAAGATATTTAAGTTTTTACATTTTATGTCTATGTATATTGTGTAGATAGTAGAGTTTTAATCATAAATTGTAAACCTAGGTCTTTTCATGTGTTTATGGTTGCTTTACATGATAATATTTCACCTGTCCTGTTTATGTAACACTTTAAAAATCAGCAAAAGGGTTATATAAATAAAATTTATTATGAAACAAAAGGCAAAAAACTATTATGTACATAGTTTAGTCCTATTCAGTGTCTACTCGGCGCTTCTTGGCTTGTCTCTTGTATTCATTAAATGGAGCATCTCTTGTCACTGTCCAGCAATAGTCTGCAAGCATTGATGGGCTCCATTTGCCCTGATAGCGTTTCTCCATTGTTGCAATGTCCTGGTGAAATCGCTCGCCGTGCTCGTCGCTCACTGCTCCGCAGTTCGGTGGAAAAAAATCTAGATGAGAGTGCAAAAAATGTATCTTTAGTGACATGTTGCAACCAAGGCTTTTGTATGCCTTGAGGAGGTTTTCCACCAACAACCTGTAGTTGTCTGCCTTGTTGTTTCCGAGAAAATTTATTGCCACTAACTGGAAGGCTTTCCATGCCGTCTTTTCCTTGCTGCGCAGTGCATGGTCAAATGCATCATCTCAAAGAAGTTCACGAATCTGAGGACCAACAAAGACACCTTCCTTTATCTTAGCTTCACTTAACCTTGGAAATTTTCCACGGAGGTACTTGAAAGCTGCTTGTGTTTTGTCAATGGCCTTGACAAAGTTCTTCATCAGACCCAGCTTGATGTGTAAGGGTGGTAACAAAATCTTCCTTGATTCAACAAGTGGTGGATGCTGAACACTTTTCCTCCCAGGCTCCAATGGCTGTCGGAGTGGCCAATCTTTCTTGATGTAGTGGGAATCTCTTGCACGACTATCCCATTCGCAGAGAAAACAGCAGTACTTTGTGTATCCAGTCTGCAGACCAAGCAAGAGAGCAACAACCTTCAAATCGCCACAAAGCTGCCACTGATGTTGGTCATAGTTTATGCACCTCAAAAGTTGTTTCATGTTGTCATAGGTTTCCTTCATATGGACTGCATGACCAACTGGAATTGATGGCAAAACATTGCCATTATGCAGCAAAAGAGCTTTAAGACTCGTCTTCGATGTATCAATGAACAGTCTCCACTCATCTGGATCGTGAACGATGTTGAGGGCTGCCATCACACCATCGATGTTGTTGCAGGCTACAAGATCACCTTCCATGAAGAAGAATGGGACAAGATCCTTTTGACGGTCACGGAACATGGAAACCCTAACATCACCTGCCAGGAGATTCCACTGCTGTAGTCTGGAGCCCAACAGCTAGACTAGAGCCAATCAACAATTTTAAGCATCATTTTCGTTCTCAGTGACCTAGAATTAGTAAAGTTTGACTACATTTATTTCAGAAGCATTTTGGCTGTAGAGCAGTGATATTGTCTCTGAGTGTGAGCTGGTGGAATGACTCAGCAGACAAAAAAAACCAAACAGTTTTGGTGTTTTCATCAGGGATAATATTTATATCAAGGAATCAGTATGTATTTACAGCAGGAGAAAAGGAAACACACCTATTCCAGTTGGAGTTGAACTGAGTTCTATGATGCTGAGTGTGGAATCTGACCTTCCCAAAGCATTCTCTTCCTTTCATCTTCCATACAGCCAACTTAACACCCTAAATACTCATGCTAGAGGAGGAGGAAGCTGAGCTGAGTTTAACCCCTTTTTATCAGGGACCAGGTAGTGTCCCTGTCACACACATTAATGAATTTGTTAGTTTTATGATAACCGCTTTTGATTATATTCAGAAACAGCTCTTAGGTAATGATCCTCTGCACAGACAGCAATGTATTCCGGTGACTAAAAATGAGTCTCTCAGCTTTGCATATGAACATAACAATCCCCTTTGTCCCACCATGTGAGATGTGACACTGGTACCACCAGCAACTGAAAATGTGGGGACAGCAGCTATTTCAACTTAAGGTCTATCACCATCCCCAAAGCCTCAAGCAGATTTAGTGAGCAGCCTGCTGAGGACACTAAATTACAACAGCAGAGTCAACTCCTGTACATTATGCACTGATCAAAGCAGGAGTGATAAATACCATGTGAAGTGTATGGGTGATTACAACTTGGATAGGCACTTTTAATAAATCTAAAGACAGAAAATTAATGTTAAGGGTTAGGTTCTGCCTGACCCATCATATATGGATGTGTAGCCACAAGACAGGGATACAAGAGCTTCCCTACCATCCTGTTGCATGGTCTGCATAAAGGCTGAGTAGAACTGCAGTCCTGCACTTAGGGACAGGCAGAGACTGCTCTTTCATTACTCCCCCGGGGCATATGGGACTCCAAAGGGCACAGGGATATGGTTCTACCTTCTCTCTGTAATGGCCATGGATGGCCTAGCATGTAAAGAGGAGCAGGATGCATTCTGTGAAGCATGCTGGGAGATCCAGGAAACACCGGGCCTCCCCAAACCAGAAGCTTTTCCATGGCACCCTCAGTGTCAGTATGGATCTACAGTCTCCCAACGCATGCTGTACATAAATGACCTACACAAAACGCACTTGGTCAAAACGAAGGGACTGTCTTGCCCTTATTTAGTGTCTAACAGCCAAGCAGAAGTCTGTCATGTCTTATCCACTGCAGAAGCACATTTGTGGAAAGCATATTTTGGGATGTTCAGGGGGAGAATTTAATGGTCTTGTGGAGTGCCAAGCTTTAAACCTCAATAAGACTCAAGCTCTTCATGCTCCTGAGGTAGATAAACTGAGTAAACAGTACACAGTCTACTGAAGCAGGAGGTATGGTCTTTAAGACAATACCTGGGAAAAGGAGGTTCCCTGATAAGAAAGTACCCACCCTCAGGAAATCACTGTAAAAGCGTCTTAAGTTGGGCTCCCAAAAATCACTAGTCAGTTTGGAAAATCTAAACCAAAGTTTCTGTTGCTAAGGTCCTGATTCTGTGAGTTTACACCACAAGTAGTTCCATTAAAGTCAATGAGTCTCCGTGCAGGTAAGAATGGCAGAGTCAAGCCCTAAATATCCCACATGCCACTTCACATATGAAAAGTCATTGGCTACAATACCCCCATTCTTTACTGTTGTAAAGTGCTGTGTACTGATGACAGACAGACTTGTGTGCACAGATGACAGCATTTCAATGATGCCTGTATATAATTTTAATGTGTTTTGCAATCCAAGTGGCTATATGTTTAAATTACTGGGCCAGATCTTCAGCTGGTGAAGATTAGAGTTGCTCTATTGAAGTCAATTGCACTCCACTGCCAAAGATCCGGCACCATGGTTTACAATTTTTTGGTAGCAACTCTTGTACCAATCCTGAAAAGCCAAGGAAGCAAATTAAAGAACGAAGGTATGTCTGTGAAAAGCTAAAATTTGAGTAATAACATGCCAAGATTTTGTTTTCTTCCTTTGTAATACGTTGCTTCACAGCTAATGTGGCCTATTGAACAGAGTCATTGACTTGTGACTGAAATGTGAAACCCTGCCAAAAAAAGGGGAGGCAGGAAGGACAGGATGCCCTATAAATAGTTATAACTTGGCATCCAGCTATCCAGCAGTTCTGGCTCCAGCAGTTCATCATTGTCCTTGGAACTGAGTAGCTCATCTAATATATGTACGTGTACTGGGGAGAAGAGGCCTAATTTGCCTTTTCATCTGCTTTTTACTTACTGACAGGACTTAATCAATTAGCTAATTCACCTTACAAGGAGAACTCAACACTTCTTGTCAGTGCCTTGTAAAATTCCTGTCCTCCTGCCATTTCCCAATTTAAATCAAAACCAGGAATTTATCAATAAACTGCTCAGAGGTATGGCCGGCAACATTTTTTTTTCATCAAAGGGATCAAAGTGTTTCCAAGGATGGCAGATCGATAGTGAGAAGTAGATAGGACTTTAATGGCTTTGGCTACTTGACACACAATGCATTAGGGCTTCTGATGTGACATATGATTTATGGAGCAGGTGACAAAACATGACAGTGTTTCCTCTGTCAGTGTGTAAGCATGGTAGTAGTTGTGAAATAAGATACTATCAAAAGCTGGAAAATGATCAGCACTCCAGGAATTAAAACATAAATAGATCCACAATTCACACTGTTCCTAGCAGCCCTGTTTTAAAAGGATATATGGGACTCTATGGATTGATATTTTATAGTATAAATACACACAAAATAAACATGGTGTATAACTGCCTCTTATACAAATACACACAAAAATATGTTTTGTTGTATTGCATTCTACTATATTATAATCTACTCTATTCTACACATACACTTCAAATACAATATTTTTAAATCACAGGAGTTTCAAGACTATGCCTTAAATTTCACAATGTGATCTTATTGATTGTAATAGTAAATAATACTCTTGTTAGAGACATACACATTTATATGAGGCAACACTGCAGTGATATAGGACCAGATCCTCAGCTGGTATAAGTCAGTATAGTGTGGACAACACCAGGAAAAAAATACACTGCTCCTTTGCTCTGAAAACTTGATTAGCTATATAGAACATCAAAGTTTTTACTTCATCAAAAAATGCCCTTAACATAACCTACTCGGGCTAAGAGTAGAAAAATATCTATGGCTTGAAGCACACTGGACATAGAGGCCATTGCCATAGCAGGGAACATACATGCATGAACATAAAAAATATGTCTCTGACATTTCCAAGTGACCTGGAATCCAAGAGTCTGATCTCAGCTCTATTGAATTCAGTAGAAAGACTCCCACTGACTTCCATGGGCTTTGGATCGGGCTCCAAATGACCAAATTCTGCCTCATGGTCTGGCTGCTCAGTGTTCGATTTCTGTCCAATACTGATGTGTAGTAGCAGTCTGTCTATGTCTCCAGACTGACTCATTTTTAATTTATGAAATCAAAGTTAGTGTCTCTGGTCACACTTTATATTAAGGACTCATTTATAAATGATTACTAAATGAGTAGTAGATTTTATAAGCATATCACAGACATGATTAGGAAATAGTGTTATAGATGGTTATAAGCATGTAGAAGGCATGGTTATAAACAACCTATTGACTTGGACTGTATAACGATCTCTCAGAATTGGTTAACCAATTATTACAACATCTACTTAGCATTCATTAACCTTTTATGAACTATTTATGAATGGAACCTTAATATAGAGTGTGACTATGTTACTACTTACTGCGGAAATAAGAGCCTATCTGGACTTCATGGGCCAAATTCTGATCTTGGTTACATTAATGAAGATCAGAGCTGCCAGGCAAATCTGTAACACCACATTCTACAGGCCGCTATCCTCCAATCCCACGGAGTACCACCAAAAGAAACTACACCATCTGCTCAAGAAACTCCCTTCTATAACACAGGAAAAAATCTACACGGACACACCCCTACACCCCGACCGGGGTACTCTATCTGCTACCCAAGATCCATACACCTGGAAACCCTGGACACCCCATCATCTCAGGCATTGGCACTCTTACAGCATGATTATCTGGCTATTTGGACTCTCTCCTCAGACCCTATACTACCAGCACTCCTAGCTAACTTTGAGACACCACCGATGTCCTGAGGAAACTACAGTGCATTGGTGATCTTCCTGAAAACACCATTCTGGCCACTATGGATGCAGAAGCTGTTTACACCAATATTCCACATGAGGATGGACTACAAGCTGTCAAGAACAGTATCCCTGATGACACGGCACACCTAGTGGCTGAGCTTTGTCTCACCCACAACCATTTCAGATGTGGGGACAACTTATACCTTCGAGTCAAAGGCACTGCTATGGGTACCCGCATGGCCTCACCGTATGCCAACATTTTTATGGTTGACTTAGAAGAACACTTCCTCAGCTCTCGTCCCTTAGCTCCCCTACTCTGTTTGTACTACATTGATGACATCTTCGTCATATGGACCCACAGGAAAGAGGCCGTTGAAGAATTCCATCTGGATTTCAACAATTTCCACCCCACTATCAACCTCAGCCTGGACCAGTCCACACAACAGATCCGCTTCCTGGACACTACAGTGCAAATAAGTGATGGTCACATAAACACCACCTTATATTGGAAACCTATTGACCGCTATACTTACCTACATGCCCCCAGCTTCCATCCAGAACACATCACATGATCCATTGTCTACAGCCAACCCCTAAGATACAAGCAAATTTGCTCCAATCCCTCAGATAGAGACAAATACCTACAAGATCTTTATCAAGCATTCTTAAAACTACAATACCCACCTGGGGAAGTGGCAAAACAGAATGAGAGAGTGCCACAGGTACCCAGAAATCACCTGTTACAGGCTAGGCCCAATAAGGAAAACAACAGAACACCACTGGCCATCATGTACAGCCCCTAGCTAAAACCTCTCCAGCACATCATCAACGATCTACAGCCTATCCTGGAAAACAATCCCTCACTCTCACAGACCTTGAGAGGCAGACCAGTCCTTGCTTATAGACAGCCCCTCAACCTGAAGCACATATGCACCAGCAACTACACATCACACCACAGAAACACTAATCCAGGAACCAATCCCTGTAACAAACCTCCTTGCCTATTCTGTCCCCATATCTACTCTAGCGACACCATCAGAGGACCCAACCACATCAGCCACACCATCAGGGACTCATTCACTGCACATCTACTAATGTGATATATGCCATCATGTCCCAGCAATGCCCCTCTGCCATGAACATTGGCCAAACCGGACAGACTCTACATAAAAGAATAAATGGAGACAAATCAGACATCAGGAATAGTAACCTACAAAAGCCAGTAGAAGAACACTTCAATCTCCCTGGACATTCTATTACAGATTTAAAAGTAGCCATACTTGAACAAAAAAGCTTCAGAAACAGACTTTAAAGAGAAACTGCAGAACTACAATTCATTTGCAAATTTAACACTATTAATTTGGGCTTGAATAGGGACTGGAAGTAGCTGGCTCATTACAAAAGAAACTTTTCCTCTCGTGACATTGACACCTCCTCATCAATTATTGGGAGTGGACTACATCCACCCTGATTGAATTGGCCCTGTCAACACTGGTTCTCCACTTGTTAGGTAACTCCCATCTCTTCATGTGTCAGTATATAATGCCTGCATCTGTAATTTTCACTCCATGCATCTGAAGAAGTGGGTTTTTTACCTACAAAAGTTTATGCCCAAATAAATCTGTTAGTCTTTAAGGTGCCTCATTGTTTTTGTCGTTACATTAATGTAATTACAGGATAACTCAACTCATTTAAATGGAGGGTAACTGAGATCATGTTTGGCTCCATGTGTGTAAATCAAGAAGCCTCAGAGGATAAGGTTTCACTAAATATCAATACTTTACCTTATTGACTCTTACCAAGCTACTGGACTCCACCCCTAATCTTTTTGATCCCTATTAAATCCTGTAGAAGCTTTCAGCTTACCAAATCACTTGGATACAGTTATAATTATATCCCTTATTACAGTAATGCATACTTTTCTATACAATGCACAGTTAACCTGGGAAACTTATGGACACAGATATAATTGAGGCCCAGAGGCAAATCCTGACCCCATTGACTTCAATGACACCTGGATTTCACCCCAACAGTATAGAAGGATGAAAATAAAAGAAGACAGACATATGTGCAAAATGAAAACATCTGTACTTGAATTCTAAGAATTTCAACAACAACAAGACACCAAGTGTTTTGCAAGGGCTATAAATACCCCTAGGGACATAAACCTACTTCTAACTTTCCCAGCAGGCAGTTTATTCCATAACTGCTGACTACACATTTTTGCATCTTCCTCAAAACCAACTGATTTTGTAAAGTGTTAGAGATAGGATACTGGACCAGATAACTTCTGATCTTATCCAATGTAGCAATTCCCATCTTCCATTTAGACATCAATCTGACACAGCATCTCTCTTTTTTTTTAATATAAAAATAGATCATACACTTTGGAAGAAAATTTGACCTTAATCTGTGCATAACCTTACCAAGATCATCACTAAAGTCACTGGAGTGTGAAACTGGCAAGATTTAACTTACAAAACCCTTAAGAAGTTATAGCTGGGTGAAAAAAAGAAATGGAGTAATCAATAGGCACAAGTGTTACACACTTGCTTTTCTACAAAGTGTCTTCCGTGAACCTATATCTCACTTACATGGCATTTATGAGCACTAAGGGGGAGGGGGACGCTGTATCAGAAAAAAGGGCCTTATTATAAGTAAGACCCCAAGTCATGTGACTTATTCTTTGAGAAAGGACAGCTGTATGGTTAAGGTGATGGACTGGCCTCATGAAATAACAGTTCACTACTCAGCTCTGTCTCAGGCTGCCTGTGCAACCTTAAGAAAGGCATGAAATCTCTCTGGATAATCTTTTCGTAATTCCTTGAGTCCCCTCAGCCTTCAGGGGAAAAAACGGTTACCCACCTTTTACTAACTGTTGTTCTTCGAGATATGTTGTTCATGTCTATTTCAAGCAGGTGTGTGCGCGCCGCATGCACGCCAGCCAGAAGATTTTCCACTAGCAGCGTCCATAGGGTCGGCCTGGAGTGGCGCCACTACAGCGCTTTATAAAGGGGCCCGCCGACCCTCCACCCCCTCAGTTCCTTCGTGCCGGCACTCCGACAGAGGGGCAGGAGAGTGGGTATTCGAATGGACATGAACAACACATCTCGAAGAACAACAGTTACTAAAAGATGGGTAACCGTTTTTTCTTCTTCAAGTGGTTGTTCATGTCCATTCCAAACAGGTGACACTCAAGCCTGAACCTAGTTAGTGGGGTCGGAGTTCACTGCTGACTGGAGTACTGCATGACCAAAGGCTGCATCATCCCTAGCCTGGTGCATGATGGCATAGTGCAACATGAACGTGTGGATGAAGGACCACGTGGCCGCTCTACAAATCTCCTGAGTCGGGATCTGAGCCAGGAATGCTGCAGAGGAGGCCTGCGCCCTAGTGGAGTGGGCTGTGACCGGAGGGACAGGGGTCTTAGCTATGCGGTAGCATTCCTGGATGCACGTTGCGATCCATGAAGAGATTCGCTGAGAGGAGATCGGGAGCCCTTTCATCCTATCCACCACCGCGATGAAGAGCTGTGTCGAGCGTCTGAACGGCTTGGTACGCTCGATGTAAAAGGCTAAGGCCCTGCAGACATCCAGGGAATGTAACCTCCACTCCTCACTGGAAGAGTGTGGTTTCGGATAAAACAATGGGAAAAAGATATCTTGTCCCATGTGGAACTGTGAGACGACCTTGGGGAGGAAGACCGGGTGAGGTCTAAGTTGGACCTTGTCCTTATAAAAGACAGTGTATGGGGCTCGGATGTTAACACCCTGAGCTCCGACACCTTCCTGGTCAAGGTGATCACCACCAGGAAGGCGGTCTTATACAACAAGTACAACAGGGAGCACGAAGCCAGGGGCTCAAAGGGAGGTCCCGAGAGGGCGGGGAAGGACCAAATTCAGGTCCCAGGCAGGAGCTGGCTGATGAACATGCAGAAATAGCCTGTCCATACCCTTGATGAAACACCCTACCAGTGAGCTCGCAAACACCAAGGTACCCCCCACTTGGTGGAAAGTCGAGATGGCCACCAAGTGAACGTGAATCGAGGAACGTGAATCGAGGAAAGGGAGAGGCCCAGTTGTCTGAGGTGGAGCAAATAGTCTAGGATAATAGGGATTGGGACCCCCAGAGGATTGTGACCTCGCTGACCCGACCATATGGAGAAGCACTTTGATTTGGCCAGATAGGTTGCCCTGGCTGATGGTTTCCTACTACTGAGCAGCACTTGTCTGACCTGCTGGGAGCACTGCATCTCCACCGGCTTCAGCCATGGAGCATCCAGGCTGTGAGGTGGAGAGATTCCAGGTTCGAGTGGCGGAGGGAGCCCCGGTCCTGCGTGATCAGGTCAGGAAGCAGAGGCAGCATCAGGGGCACCGGAACGGACATATGCAGGAGTGACGTGTACCAATGTTGGCGTGGCCACGCAGGAGCTATCAGGATTACCCGTGCGTGGTCCCTGCTGATCTTCAAAATCACCCTGTGTATCAGCGGGATCAGAGGAAAGGCATAGAGCAGACCGACCCTCCCAGATTGGAGGAAGGTGTCCAACAGAGACTCTGGACTGTGGCCCAGGAGGGAGCAGAACCGTCAGCACTTCCTATTTTCCCTCGAGGCAAACAGGTCTAACTGGGGAAAGCCCCAGAGCTGGAAGATTGAGCGTACCACGTCCCGTTGGAGGGACCACTCGTGACCCCGGAACGAGTGGCTGAGAGCATCCGCCAGGCCGTTCTGCTGCCCCGGAAGGTAGAACACTGTCAGGTGGGTAGCATTGTGGACTCAGAAATCCCACAACATGAGGGCTTCCCTGCGCAGGGGAGAGGAGCCTGCAGCCCCCTGTTTGTTGATATAAAACACTGCCGATGTGTTGTCCAAGAGGACTGAAACACCTCTGCCAGCCAGGTGGGACCGGAAGGTCAAGCAAGCCAGGCAATCCGCTCTCAGCTTCCTGACATTAATATGCAACTCGAGGTTCTCCGGCGACCACAAGCCCTGTGTCCTGAGATTTCCCAGGTGCGCTCCCCAACCCCGATCCGAAGCATCCATTACCAGAGAGAGGGAGGGTTCAGGGATGGCGAAGGGGACGCTCATGCACACTTTCTGCAAGTCGAGCCACCACCGTAGCAAACTCAGCACCAAGTGGGGAACGGACACCACTGAGTCCCAGGGGTCCCTGACCGGGTGATATACTGTTGCTAACCAGGACTGTAGCGGGCGAAGCTGGAGTCTGGCATGGTTTACCACATAGGTGCACACCACCATGTGACCCAACAGCCGGAGGCAGATCCACGCTGTGGTAATCGGGGCACGTTGCAGTCCAAGGATGAGCTCGGAAATTGTGTGGAATCTGGATTCCGGAAGGAACGCTCCGGCGTGGGTGGAGTCCAGAACTGCCCCTATGAACTCTATTTGTTGTGTAGAAGACAGGGTGGACTTGGTTTCATTCAAGAGGAGGCCAAGATTGAGAAAGGTCCGCCTGATGAACAACACCTGAGCCTCCACCTGCTCCTTGTTGTGGCCCTTTATGAGCCAATCGTCCAGGTAGGGGAATACCTGGATGCACTGCCTGCGCAGGAAGGCTGCTACAACTGCCATGCACTTCATGAAGACCCTTGGGGCAGCTGACAGGCCAAATGGGAGCACCGTGAACTGCAGATGGGCGTCGGCCACGACGAACCTGAGGTACCAGTGGTGTCTGACGTGATTCGGGACTAGACACGGTAGAAGGGGGACAGATGTGACCCAAAGGTAGGGGTAGAAGGATCCAGAATCTCGACAGGTAGGTCGCCCTTGACCGTACCATCAAACAGGTGGCCTAGGCCCAGATGATGGTCTCGATTGACCGGATGCCTGGCCGGAGGGGTGGCATTGGTGACGCCTCCTGCCATTTCTGCCTCGCCTGGGCCGTAGCTCCTTGCAAGTCTGAGGCTGGTAGGGGCGTAAGGGCGCCTCCAGCCTAAACTGCCTGCGCTGGATCACAGGGGTATGCAAGCCCAGCGAGCGAAGCATGGCCCTCGAGTCGTTTAGGCTATGGAGACACTTGTCCATTTTTTCTGAAAACAGCATCTGCCCCTCGAAGGGGAGGTCCTGAATGGTCTGCTGGATGTCATAGGGAAGGCCTGAGACCTGGAGCCAGGCTCCCCACCTCATGACCAGGCCTGTGGCCAGGGTGCGCGAGGCTGAGTCTGCCGCATCTAGGGCCACCTGGAGAGAGGCTCAGGAGATTAGTTTCCCCTCCTCCACCAGGATCAAAAACTCTGACCTCGAGTCCTGGGGGAGGAGCTCCGTAAACTTCAACATGGCTGAACATGTGTTATGACCATATCAGCTTACAGTCATCTGTTGGTTGGCAGTACGGAGTTGTAGGCCTGTCATAAAGTACACCTTTCTACCAAAGAGGTCGAGTCTTTTTGCATCCCTGTTCTTTGGTGTTGACCCCTGAAACCCTGCACACTCCCGTTGGTTGGCTGCGTCCACCAGCAGGGACTCTGGGGGGCGGGTGAGTGTACAACTGTTCATGCCCCTTAAAGGGGACGAAATAACGCCGTTCCGTTCTCTTGGCAGTAGGGGCCAGTGAGGCTGGCGTCTGCCATAAGGTGCGGGACATATCCACTATGGTCTTGATTAATGGAAGAGCCACCCTGGATGGCCCTGAGGGAGCCAGGATGTCTACTACCGGATCCACGTCCACCTTGATTTCCTCAGCCTGGATTGCGGGGCTCTGAGCTGCTTGCCTGAGCAGTTGTTGGAGAATCCGAGTGTCCTCCAGAGCCAGTGCCGCAGTCATGCCTGAGACCGCTTCTTCCGAGGAGGAGGACAATGAAATTACTTGGATCAGCCATTCCTCAGGTGCATGTAACCCTTCGGGGTCCTGCGGCATACAGTACTGTGGTTGCAGGGTCAGTTCCGATTCTAAATACGGCACAGCGACCGGTACCGGGGTCACCAGTGAGCAGCTTGGCGTATCGGGCAATGTCTGTTGAGCCCGAACTGTAGTCGCTGCCGGTGGTGCTGCCCGGCTAAGGGCTGCTGAACTTGAATACGGCACACCCCTGCCCGGCAACGGTGCCGGAGGCAACACCGCCGGGGCCACCGACGCGGAGGAGACCGAGGCCGACCTTGATCGAGGACCAAACACCTGGCCTACCGGCTGGTGGTAGGCCAAGGGGGTCCAAAACGGCCACTGTGAGGGCGGCTGCCATTGCTGCTGCCACTGTGGGTAACGGTGGTGGCTCCCCCCCGAAACCAATCTCTTGCTCCGCGACCGGCTGGAGCGGTAGGAGTCTGCCTCTGAGTCTGAAGTCTCTGAGTAAGATGATCTGGGGGGAGCAGCACCCCGTGCCATTGGAGAGCAATACTGAGGCGGCGGGGAGCCTCCCATCTGGTCCGGTGCTGCCCTAGCGGCGTGGGGCGGAGAGGGAGGCGACAGCATGGCCGGCTTGCCCCTCGATTGTACTGGGGGATGGGCAGTGGTAGAAAACTCCCTACTACAGTGCGGGGAGGCCGGCGCCAAGAGTCCCATCAAGTCTGAGGCCATCTCGAATGCCTCTGGTGTCGAGGGGAGGTGCAAGTCTCCGCTGAGGTCTGGGGATCTAGGCTGGTTCGGACTCGACCACTCTCTCTGCGGTGTGGGAGTCGATGGAGCAGCCAAGGGCTGTAGCCCAGCCTGTCCACTTGCACCCGCGGACGGCATTGGCCTCTGGGGGTTCTGGTGGGTTGACCGTTCCCTCACCAGCTTCCTCTTCTTAGCAGGCACCGGAGACGATGAGCAGTGCCACACTGAGGCCGACTTCCTATGACCTGAGTCCATTTTGGTGCCCAGTTTTAGAAGACTTGGGCTGGGCTGGACCCTAAGTTCTGATGCCAGTGCTGGGGCGCTCCGCACCGAGGAAGATGTGCTGGGCACCGCCTCAGCTGGTTCCGGGTCTGAGGGTGGCCGCAGGGCAGCCTCCATCAGGAGGACTCTAAGTCTTTGAGCTCTGTCTTTGAGAGTTCTCGGGTGGAAGCCCCTGCAGATAGTGCACCGGTCCTTTTGGTGGCTCTCTCCGAGGCACCTCAAACAAGCAGAGTGCAGGTCACTCTTGGCCATGAATTTCCCGCAGTTCTTGCAGAGTTTAAACCCGAGGGAACCCAGGCATGCCCCAACAGGTGACAAAACGTGTTGGGGGGGGAACCCCCCAACTACCAAGAACTATACACAAATGACCTAAGTAAACTAACTATATACTAACTATATACACGGACTATACACGAGGATAGGACACTGCTAACTTGCTGTGCGCAAGAGAAGTTCCAGCCAGCGGTCACCAGCAGTAAAAGGAACTGAGGGGATGGAGGGTCGGCAAGCCCCTTTATAGGGTGCCGTAGTGGCGCCACTCCAGGGGGAGCCAGGGCCGATCCTACGGACGCTGCTAGGGGAAAATCTTCCGGCTGGCATGCACGTGGCGTGCACACACCTGCTTGGAATGGACATGAACAACCACTCGAAAAAGAACAAGGCGCTTTTGAAATTGTTACCTTATGTGCCTCAGTCCTTGGCAGTGGTGTAGCTAGATGTGGAAATTTAAGTGGACGGGCAATGACAGACTGTGCTAGCTCAGCTTCTTCCCCATTGCCACATCATCTTCCTAGCTCTGGTGCCCCCAAACACAGGGCTTCACGTCCCAAGCTGGGCACGTGCATACTTCACCTTGGGCGGTTGCTGCCAGCAGCTCCTTCTCCACTGGGCTCAGCTCATCTCTCCTGGGGGTCTGTGGCATCTCTTCCTCGCTCCGCACATGCAGGGGCCAGGCATAGCATTGCACCTCACTGTGTGCGGCTGCTGCGGACTGGCGAGTGCTCCTCAGCTGGGCCGTCCCAAGAGGTAAGGGAAGCAGGGACCCTATGGCCCCTGACTCAGAAAATTGTAAGGCAGAGCTGCTGGAGCATAGCGTTCTGAAGGGCGAGTGCTTCACTATTTCTGATGACCCTAACAAAGCGACTGTGGTATAGTCTCCAATGAAAAAGTCAATGTTGGTCTACGTGAATGTTTCTCAGAAGCTTTCTTCCCAAACAGGCTTTCACAGAATCACACTATACAATATTTAAATTCTGATCAAGTAAACAGATGTGTTAATGCATGGCAGACATTTTAACGGCATTGTTTCTTTAACATTTCTCTCCATTTTCTACAAATGGGATAGTAATTTACAACAGCTACAACCAGAACATGAACCCTGAAGCTTTTATGCTGTATATTAAATTTTATTCTCCAAAGAACATCAAAAGTGGGTCAAGATGGTACTTTATTAATCATATTTTCCCAGAGGACTTAGCAGTGCTTCAGACAATTGCTACTGTGCAAAAACATATACAAAGTAAGAGAAGACTCTGTTAATGTTTCACCCTTTCTTTTTCACATTGATCGATGAAACAATCTTAATTGTTTGAAATTCAGATGAACTTAATCCACCATTAGATCTCAAGTAAGCATCCTAGTAATGTGACCACAATAAGTGGACATGTGCAATAAGTTGTGGGGGCAACAGGGGCAGGTCTAGGCATTTCGCCGCCCCAAGCATGGCAGGCAGCCTGCCTGCCGCCCCCGCTGTGACCAGCAGAGTGCCCCCCGCGGCTTGCCGCCCCAAGCAAGCGCTTGGCGTGCTGGGGCCTGGAGCCGCCCCTGGGGGGCAAACAACTGAATTAGTTTTAAGAGAGAGATTGACAAATGTATCAGTCTGATTGTATGACAGGGTTTGCTTGTGATGGTAAAGGGCAGGGATCAGCAGGCCATGTACTCACTTCCAGCTTATGTTTTATGTTCCAAAAAGCTCATGGTTCAGTGCTTCAGCCAGCCACCTGCAGAAGTCAGGAAAGACTTTTTTATACCCCTTTCCCCCATTGTTTTCAGATTTTCTTTATCTCCTTCACCTAAAGCATCAGCATTGGCCATGGTCAGAGACAGGACATTGGATGGAGAGCGCCAGAACTCTGTGTTGGCATCAAGCATTCTCTCGCAGGTGCTTGGCTGGCTGGTTCTTGTTCACATGCTCAGTGTCTAACTGGTCATCCTAGATGGAGTCAGGAAGGAATTTTCTACCAGATGAGATTGGAAGTGAACTTGGGGTTTTTTCCATCTTCCTCTGCAGCGTGTAGCTGTGGGTCACTTGCCAGGATTATCTGGGTCTCTCTCAATTAATCATTTCCCTGCCATTGAAGGGGCCTTGGTCATTAGTGCACCTAGGTCCCTCCTAGTCTCTGCTTGTGGCACACAAATGTCTAGTCTCCTGTGGGCTTTGGTTCTTGAGTCTAGTTTAGCTGTTTGTGTGTCCTGTGATACACAGGAAGCCAGACTACATGATCTGGTGGTCCCTTCTAGCCTTAAACTGTATGACTCTAATTAACCTGCAGGAAATAATTGAGAAAAATAGCTCTGTGGGCTACAAAGTAAATAACTCAAATTTTCTCTTTTCTAACACAAACAAATTTTGAAAAGAAATTGTTTTGAACAGAACTCACTGTTGCCAGGAGATAAGATAAATGCCTAGCAGTGGAAGTTTCATAATGCTGGTACCAAGAGTGTACTTAAATTATACCTCTTCTTTATTTCTGAAAATCAACATCAAAGCCACAAAATACAGCATTTAGAAGTTCTTTATTACTGCTCATAAACCTCCAGAGGAAGGACAGTTACAAGTAAATGTCTCTATTTCAAATGCAAATCTTTCAAAAGGGTACTGAGGTAAATTCTCTTGTCAAGGATGCTCAGGGTGGTAAGGTTTGCTCAGCTTTGGGGTGCTGATAAGTTTATAATAAGTAATAATTAGAATTTGATTTTTATGGAGGTACTGAAGTCTGACAAGTTGTCAAAAGGAACATTTCTAAGTCTGTGTTGAACAATTGAACTAAGGAGTTGCAGGTAGAGTTTCCCAGAAGAGCTACAGGTTACTTTGTATACATAATGAAACCTTTTACTGATGAAGTTATTTGTATTTCCCAGGAAAAAAAACAAACAAACCATCACTATGGCCCTCACTCTGGAAAGCACTCAAGCACATGTTTAATTTTGAGCATCTGCTTACATCCCAGTGACTTCAGTGGGAGTTATATGCAAGTGCTTTTCTGGAACAGTGATGCTTTCCTATAGATGAGGGTCACTAGAAGCAGAATTGCAATTTTCACTTTTCAGTGAATGGAAAAAATTTGAGACACAGTCTACTAAACTATATGTGGTGTTTCACTATATTCATTATAAGCAGATTTCATAGTATACAGTTAGAAAAGCATATGCAAGATCTAGGATTTGAATGACAACAGAAGAGCAATCCAAGAAATTGGTCAACTAATCACAGCCAAGAACTTTTGTTTCCAAGTCAATGTAACAGCCAGGATTAAGTCAGTTAAGACAAAAATGTTGTTACCAATACGAATATTATGCAGCCTGACTCCTTTCCTTGCATAAAAGAAGTGCCTCACTTCTATGATTTTATTTGGCATTTCCAGGGGAAAAGTATATAAAAATCCCTTTTTTTTAAAAAAGAGTCCTCACGACAGCCACTGAATTTTGAAGCACTCGTTCTAAAACCAGATGTGTAAAGCATAAGGAGAGTGGTAATGTTGTATCCAACACAAAAAAGCAGTGTGCTCTGAATGAAATATTTTAAGGACTGAATGCCATGAGCAGAGATAAGCTGCTTCACTAACCTGAGCTAGGGAAAGATTTTTACATGTTTCCAGATGCCCAGCTCCTGCCAGTGTCTTGTCTTTCTCTCTCGGGGAGGAACTGCTGGGGTACTGTTTAATGCAAACTCTTCAAATTTATATACAGTCCAATATTTCCCTGACAACTTTTTGAGAGAACCTTTCCCCAAGCAAAGCTTTGAAACTGAAGACACATAGGGCTATATTCTAAGTGGTGTAAATTAGCATAGCTCTAGGCATACAGCTATTGACTACAAAATTTACATCCCCTAGGACCTGACCCACATAAACTAGTGTACAGTGGCTTTATTTTTCAAAGACAGGGACCAAAATTCTGTCTTTTAGTTTATACCTAGATTACCACTTTTGGCATTAGTGGAGTTACTGCAGATTTACACCACTATAAGAGAGCAGGATATGGACCTCAATGCTTTTTTAGTACCATTTAACAGCATGACACCACTCAACTGTAAGTCAGTTAGGAAATATGTTAAACTACATAATTAGACTTCAGGCTGGAAAGCAATAAAAGTAAGTGGAAATTCATCCTTGTGCAGAGAACCAGCACAAGGTCTATGCACCACTAAAATCCTTCCTAATATGGCCCCATATATTATTGCTGCTCCCTGATTGATTTAAACATTTTAAATAGGAAAATAACAAATAGTGAAAATAACATTTTCCAGTACAAATTGCTAAATAAGTATGTAATAATAAATAATTAATATTAACCCACACATTCATTTAGCTCAGACCTTTGGAATCCTCAGATTTTTTCACAAGAATCCAGTGGCAATTTGAATAATAAAGTAACCTGACCCCATGACTTCTAGCAAACTAAGCTCATTGCACATTGGTATTGGAGCTAGTCTGTCTTCTCTTTTTTTTAGAATTTGATCAGCTTAATTTAGCATAGATCTTTATGGAAGGGGAGGGAATGTCTTAGGGCTGGTCTAGACTACGGGGGAAAATCGATCTTAGATACGCAACTTCAGCTACGTGAATAACATAGCTGAAGTCGAAGTATCTAAGATCGAATTACTCACCGTCCTCACAGCGCGGGATCGATGTCCGCAGCTCCCCCTGTCGATTCCGCAACTCCGTTGGGGTTGGTGAAGTTCCGGAATCGATATAAGCGTGTTCGGGGATCGATATATTGCGTCTAGATGAGACGCGATATATCGATCCCCGAGCAATCGATTGCTACCTGCCAATATGGCGGGTAGTGAAAATGTACCCTTAGACAAGCTTCTCTCTTAAGTCCAAGAACCATCTATGTTCTCTCAGCTCCTTCTCACATGCAAGGCAGAGGGGCACATGCAAAATACTGCTTTTCATTAAAAGTACATTCCCTGTAATTCATTAGAAGGTTTTTCAGTGTACCCTGCACATTTTTAGCTGTATTGAATACTGTGTGAAAGTGCCAGCCTGGTGATTACTGAGGTTGTTGCTTCTATGGCTATTGAAGAGTAGTACAACTGCTGATTGCTCATGTTTATTATTACAATTATTATTATCAATTACATAAAGATATCTTTGGTTTTCAAAAGATGTAAAAACTATGTTTCATTTCTTCATTTTGGAGTGGGGACTCTTCACATTGATGGCTATTGATAATGTCCAATCCCCTAATCTCATTATCTGTTCTGTTAGTGGAATATCTTTTTTTTGGTTTTGGAGATTGGGTGACCAGAACTGCATGCAGTATTCAAGATGTAGGCATTACATAGCAGTTATATAGTGGCATTATGATATTTTCTGTTTCATATCTATCCTAAGATTGTCAAACTTTTTTGACTGCCACTGCACACTGAGCAGGTGTTTTCAAAGAACTATCCACAATGACTCTAAGAGCTTTCTAGAGTCGTAACAGCTAATTTAGACCCAATCATTTTGTATATATAGTTGGAATATTTTCTAATGTGCATTACTTTGCATTTGTCAACACTGAATTTCATCTGCCATTTTGTTGCCTAGTTACCCAGTTTTTTGAGATCCTTTTGTAACTCTTCACAGTCAGACTTGGACTTAACTATCTTGAGTAATTTTGTGCTCTCTGCAAATTTTGCCACCTCATTGTCCACCCCCTTTTCCAGATCATTTATGACTATGTTGAACAGCACTGGTCCCAGTACAGATCCCTGGAGGGCCCTGCTATTTACCTCTCTCCACTATGAAAACTGACATTTATTCCTACCATTTTCCGTATCTTTTAACCAGCTACTGATCCATGAGAGAATCTTCCCTCTTACCCCAAGACAGCTTACTTTGCTTAAGAGACTTTGGCGAGGGATCCTGTCAAAGGTTTTCTGAAAGTCCAAGTACACTATATCAACTGGATTACTATTGTCCACATGCTGCATATGGAGTTCATCTATTTGTTTGGTAATTCTGTTCTTTACTATAGTTTCAATCAATTTGTCTACTGCTAAAGTTACGTTTACCTGCCTGTAATTGCCAGGATTGCCTCTGGAGCTTTTGTTAAAAATTGGTATTACATTAGCTGTCCTCCAATCGTCTGGTACAGAGGCTGATTTAAGCAATAGGTTACATACCACAGTTAATAGTTCTGCAATTTCATATGTGAATTCCTTCAGAACTCTTGGGTGAATATCATCTGGTCCTAGTGACTTATTATTGTTTAACTTAAATATTTGTTCCAAAACCTTTCTATTGACACTTCAATCTGGGATAGCACCTCAGATTTGTCACCTAGAAAGAATGGCTCAGGTGTGGGAATCTCCCTCCCATTCTCTGCAATGATGACTGATGCAAAGAATTCATTTAGCTTCTCCACAGTGGCTTTGTCTTCTTTGAGTGCTCCTTTAGTACCGCAATCATCCAGTTGCCACATTGATTGTTTGGCAGGTTTCCTACTTCTAGTGTACTTTTTAAAATTGCTGTTCATTTTTGTGTGTTTAACTAGCTGCTCTTCAAATTCTTTCTTGGCCTGCCTAATTATACTTTTACACTTGACTTACCTGAGTTTATGCTCCTTTATATTTTTATCAGTAGGATTTGATTTCCAATGTTTATGATGCCTTTTTGCTTCTAGCTGCCTCTTACTCTGTTGTTTAGCCAAGATGGTATTTTTTGGTCTTCTTAATATCTTTTTATTTTGGTTTTACATTTAGTTTGAGCCTGTATTATAGTGTTCTAAACTAGTTTCCATGCAACTTGCATGCATTTCACTCTTGTGACTGTTCCTTTGAATTTCCATTTCACTAGCTTCCTCATTTTTGTCTAGTTCCCCCTTTTAAGTTAAATGCTACTGGGGTGGATTTTTTTGATATCTTCCCCCCCTACAAGGATGTTAAAATTTCTAGACACCATTAATGACTGCTTCTTGGAACAGCTAGTCCTGGAACCTATAATGGGAGAGGCAGTTCTTGATTTAGTCCCAAGTGGAGCACAGAATCTGGTACAAAAGGTGAATGTAGCTGAACTATTCATTAATAGCAACCATAATGTAATTAAATGTATCTCTGCGTCACATCCTATGGTAACATGTATGGGGATAGTTACAGAAAACCCAATAATAATGGGAGATTGTATTTGTACCCTCTCTAGTCATCCTAAGCATTTCAAATCAATGAGAGTGGAGGTCCTGAATCCCTTAGTCTCCCTTAGGGATGCCAGGCTCAATGTGCACTGATTCTGTTGATTAATCCAATTTCACAGACAAAAAAAGGGGAGGAATGGGAAAAAAGATGAAATGGCCAAGCACAGAAAGAACCCACAGAAAGAGTTGGAACCTGGCTGTCATTCCCAAACCTGTTCTGATAACCAAAATCGCACAAAATGTTTAAAAAAATGAAATGCTGATGAGCTATAAAAACTTGCTATTTCCTCACACTGATGGTCGCAAAGACCCTCTTATGCAATAACTTATGCATATGCTTAACTTTAAACATGTGTGTAGTCCCACTGACTTCACTCCTGAAAACACTTTGCCTATGAATAAACGTTTGCAGGACTGAGCCTACGAATGAAATTCATCCCTATGCAGAGGACTGGGGCAAGGCTTATGGACCGCTTAAATCCCATTTTGAGGGGATAAAGTGGGACTGAAGTAGTGTATCTTGTGCAAATATGTTTATCTGATCCTAAGAGCCCGCTATCTTGTTCCACTGAAGTCAATGGGAATTTTGCGATTTCCTTCAATGAGAACAGGATTGGACCTTAAATAAAGTTTTAATTATCACCATAAAATTAACCAAAACAACGTGATTCTTACCACAATTATTACTTCTAATGGAATATAACCTGTGGGAGAAAATTAAAGATTATATTGCATTGCAATTCTATACACATGCAAACCTGAATTTTACAAGAATTTGGGGAACAAGTAAACTTTTAATAAAATGTAGATTTCATTATTCCAGGGAAACCAACAATAGTGACAAGGAAGAGGGGCACAAAGTAATTTCAGAATACAGAGGTTTGTGAAATCAGAGTTAACAGAATTGGAATTTATTGTAGTCTGATGAATTTTGTTTGCCTATATGTGGCAAGGCCTCTGTTTGAAAGACAATAGGCTTCCTCCATTTCTACATGTTATTAAAAATATATATATTTTAAGAGATGGATTGGATATCTGCTTAGCTTTTTCTTTAATTGTACATACTGTTGACAATTTAACACGAGTTTCAGAGAACTTGCGAGGGAAGATAATGTGCTCAGCAATCAGGGCTAGAAAGAAAAAAATGGCAATGTATTTATCTGAATATACCAAGAACAATGAACAGCTCCAAGAATATAAAAACCTTAGTTAATTTTTGTACTTTCTGGCAGTAATCATGTCCAACTGATGACAATTTGAGTTTAAAAGGACTCCAATTTTCTTCAGTTCTATGAGGAAATTAATTCTCAAAGTTTTTAAAAAAAGAATAAGTCTATTTACTTTTTGAAAGATGACTAATAACTTCAGAGGTTTCCTCTCTTCCTGGGAAACATTACCTTGACTTTTCTGACACAAATGGGATGATAATAGGGTTTCTTCTTACTAGTTAATCCCTTTTCTAGTTCCACAAGTGAATATTATAAATGACAGAAAACTAATATTTGCTATGATTCTGGTAACTGGTTCAGTGAGTAGGTGGCTTCACATGATTTATTCATGGAAGCAGCCATTAAAATCCATGATATTTTAGTTAGGATTACATTTCTGGAGGGCTTCACTTTAGTTCCAGGGTTTGAAACGGAACTGAAATCGTACCTGGCTATTGCTGAGCTTCTGTATGTACTCAGTGTTGGCGAGGCAGTGAGGGAGAAAAGAGCAATTCAGCCTTAAGATTTAAAACACTGGTGGATCTTTTCAGAAGCATCCCAGCTGTCTTACTATGGAAGTGCTAAATAATCGTTATTGCATTATCTCTTGTCCCAGGATCTAAAGAGGCTTTATATTCACTAATAAATTAAGGCTTAAAACGCCACTGTAAAGTAGTTATATATTGTTATCCTCATTTTACAGACGTCTAAACAAAGGCATGGAGAGGTGTTGGATCACACCCTGATCCGGTTGTAAAATCGGCATAACTCAACTGAAATCAGCAAAGCAAGGCAGCTTAACACCAACTAAAGTTCTGGTCCAGAGACTTGCCCATAGTCACATAGCAACTCAAGGTAGAGAACTGAGATCTTCATACTAGACATGGGGCAAAAAAAATTGGCCAATTTTTTTTTTTTTAAGAAAAAAATACAGATTCTGCTACACTGAAACTTTCCATATATTTGCATTTGTTTTCCCAAAATGGTTGTGTAAAAAACAAAACCACCAACCAGGAAAAGGCCAAAACAAGATTTTCTGACATTTTCAAAGAAGAAACATTTCAATTTTTCAGTTTGAAACAAATTTGTTTCAAAATTGGTTTCAATTTTATTACAAATAGCCAGTCAAAACTCTTTTCATATGGTTGAAACTGAAATGAAACAGCTCATTTTGGGTCAAACAAAAAATTAATTTAACCTAAAATGATTTTTTAAAAATAAACACACTTTTTGATTTGCTGAAAATAAAAAAAAAATAAAAAAGTTTTTGGTTCCACCCAAAATTAACTTTTTTCTTTGATTTTTGGAATCACAAACAAACTGAAAAGTCTGTTATTCATACAGCTCTACTCCTTACTCTCAGTCCTATTCTTCAATCCTCAGACCACAGTTTCTCAGACTTTCAGAGCAGGTTTGTTACAAAGGGACAATGCTAGTGACAATTTGTACTACTCAAAAGCTGGACTTCAATACAACCTTTTGCCTACAGAACTCTGAAATCCTTATGTTTCTTTTCAGATGTTCAGCAAGGAGGCATGGCATCCCTCAGAGATGGATGCAAAGGGAATACCGCAAGCCAGCTGATGGGCAGATCCAGGAAGACCATGCCCTGCACACTGGAAGCAAAAGGGTGGTGTGACCCTGCATGCTGAGCTGGGTCAGTCCTGTTGCTCCCATACAGAGGTGGTACACCCTATCACTCAGTCATCAGGACTCCCTGTTAAGCAGGTGATTGTGACAGAGTGGGTTCCAGTCCCCTGACAGGGTCATGTACACAAATAATTTGTAGCCCCTGGGTAGCAAAACAAACAAACGATCTAGAGCCCTGCAGCCACCTCACTGGGGCACATAGTAGTATTTGGGATGTGGTAGGGGAATCCAACCCCACTCTCTACTCCAGGTTCTGACCCAAGGCCCTATGAAGCCACAGAATTCCCCATCAGGGTTTCAGGTATCCACTTCTATTACCTCTCCTGGGTCACTTCCTACCA
Organism: Chelonoidis abingdonii; assembly: GCF_003597395.2. Classification (NCBI taxonomy): domain Eukaryota; kingdom Metazoa; phylum Chordata; order Testudines; family Testudinidae; genus Chelonoidis; species Chelonoidis abingdonii. The sequence continues at coordinate 29,341,142 of NC_133777.1, forward strand.
CTAGTTGCATCCTGGGTATCTCCTCAGCTCGTGGCAGCTCAGCTTTCCCATCAGTCAGCAGGTTGTCCACAGCATAGTCTGGGTGTACCAGCTCTGCCACCTGGGGCATCACAGGTACTTCTACAGGAACCCACAGTACACATCCTGCTGCCTCCTTTTATCTAGCTCTTCCACCTGCAGCATGTGCAACAGGGGGAGGGGGCAGGGCCTCCTGGGTACACAGTAATTGATCCACCCCCATTAGCCCCATGCAGGATTGGTACACCCTGTCACAGACGGGACAGGAAAAGGAAGTATAAAAGGCCAGCCCAGCAGCTCAGTTCAGAGGGAGCTGTTGAGGGAGACAGATGTCTTCCCTGCTTCTGGAGTGGGATGCCAAGGAGAACTGCAGCTGCCCCAAGGGCCTGCACAAGCTTCTTGGAAGCTCTGCTACTTCTGAAGCTGAGGAGTTGCTACTGCTACCCTTGGCGGTATGTCCCGGGGAGACTGAGGATGACCCTTGGATGGAGGTACACCCGAGGGGGGAAAGTAGGAAGCAGTCCAGGGAAACTAGACAATGGTCTGTTTGAGACCTGGCCTGATACAAAGTCAGTGTGCTGTGGGTGGATCCCTGCTGACCCAGTAGTGGACCATTCTGCCACTGTTAGGGCCCTGGGCTGGCAGTACTCCCCCTCCTTAGGCCTGCGCCTCAGGCACCCCGTCTGAGCCCACAGACTGTGCTTGGTGCTCACCCCTGCCTGAGCCCCATAGACTGGGGCTGGTGCTACAGCTGTGCCTGACACAGGCCAGAGCCTTGACTGTTTGCTACCTTGCTCTGCTTAAAGGCTGGGTGACTAAAACACAATAGCTCTGCCTGGCTGCAGGCCAGAGCCCAGACTGTTTATGGCCCTGCCTTGCATGAAGGCCGGGGCCCACTGAGAACTGCTAATTCCCCCCCTTTTTTCTTTGATTGAAGAATACTCTAGCAGACCAAACTGCAAGGAGGCATGGTCTCCTTCAGAAGCAGACACAGAGGGACAATGACACCAGCTTACAGATGCTTGATCATAAATGTTCCTGTTGTTATTTACCAGATACATTTCTATAGTGCCTTTTGCGGTAGCTGGCTGGTAAAGGCATGTTAGAAATACCTCCAAAGTCTACAAAGAAGACAAAATGTATATATTTTATAACAACCACTATGTGTGAGCCATCTGCCTCTCTTTTAATCACTTTGCATCAGTTTTCCACCGTGTCTTCTGTACAGCAGTAATATGTGGCCTGGTAGAACAGGCAGCATTGGAGGTATATTTTGCCCAATGTACCAGGTTCCTGGGCAAATGTACCTCTTAGAAATAAATATGTTTTTATACCTAAAGGCGATGACTCTGACATTTATTTCTGAAATCTTTCACTTTCTCCACATGCTTTCACATTATGTTTTCAAGTATTAAAACTGGATCTTGACATTTTGTACTTGGGAGATCACTTAAAACAAGGGACGTGTGTTCAGTGAAAAATGCTGTTAATATGACTAAGGATATAATTATGGCTGGAAATCCTCATTTAAATGGTAATGAACTGTGCTTTCATGTGTTATTATTGAAGCTGCACTAAGCTACTCTGTGATAGCTCCAGAACAACAAAACATAATTTTTGGTGCAGTGAAGAGATTCACCAACTGAAAATCTGTCACTTCAAAGGCTCCATTTTTGGCCTGGGAGTACAGTAGCTGCTCTGGAACACACTGCTAGGTTAGGATCTGGGTTTCCTGGAAATACATTCTTTCCAATGCCACAAAACCCCAAAGACACCTGTTTTTCACTAGCAGCTGATATATACAGATATTTTCAATAATGATCATTCTTAGAAACTTTTGAGGTGAGAATAAAAAAAGTCTACAAAATGCTTTGGTCTTTGTAGGCAGCATCAGTTTCAGGAACCAGGTACTATCACACTCAATATAACTGCAATCCAAAATTATTCACATGTGGGCAAAATTATAACACAATATGTAGTGATGAGGTATTAACTGTGAACCTCTGATAGCTATAATGCTCAATGACGTCTGTATTCTTACCAAACCATGGCTCTATCTCTACAGTAAAAAGATAAAAATTCCAGTGATGAGTATGCAAAATAATTGTAAAGTACTATTTTTTTTTGGGTCAAAAATTCCTTTTTGGACAGTGCATAATTCCTCTCTCCACATACACAAGGAGCATATAGCTCTAACATGGTTCCATATGCTTATGAGCTATTCAGTGGTAAAGCACTAATCTTCCGTTATGTTGCTTCTTCCCACGTGCTACTCATGAGACTAAATTCTGACTTTATGAACAGCCCTTGAAAAGGAAGTAGGCCCTGGGAGCATTGTGTCTCAAGCACACACTTCTCAAGCACAGGTGTTCCCCTGCTTCCTGGAGGTGGTGATTTACTGCCAGCCTATAACAAAATCTAGTCCTTGACTGGGGAATGGAAATTTAGAGAAAGAAACAGATCCTTTAATCATATGTATCCAGTCAATTCAAAATCTTATCAACTGAGAATACATTATAATCTGTGCTGATTTTACTAGATTTATATTAATTTGGGAAACTGACAGCCTCAGGGGCTTGGTAATGGAAACTGTGTCCAGTCATCTGACTCCTTTCCCACATAAGACACTCTTTGGATTTATTATTCATGTAAATAATGACTAGCTCTTGATTAGTGAATCAATATTTAAACCTGCCTCCATCTCTGCAAGGCCAACCATCAGTTTTGCAATGCCTGATGGAAAGTGAGAGATACCAGTATCTATCTAGGTCCATCCATCCCTGTGGTTATGGATGTGCAAAGACATCCTGCACACAAACAGCATGTCTGTGATACACCACCCAGCTCACAGCAGTCCTCATTCTGTACTTGCCTCAGGATCTCAGTTTTGTGGTGACCCCCACAGTACGAACCAGGAAGCCCAGAGCGGAACCAAACCCATTTTTCCGTGTAGGAATGGTGTTACAGAATTTCATCTTTGACCTGAGCTGCTTGCACCAGAGTCAAACAGGGACAAGGACGAGGACAATAATCTGGCTAGAAGATCAGGACCTATACAGCCACACAGGCCACAGTCACCCTTGCCTTTTAACAAGCCTCCCTCAAGGTGTAGGCAACAGCCTGATATGAGAAAGAACCAGCACCATCCCCTTTCAAGCCCTCAAAAGGAAAAGAAAAGGATGCACAGCAGTTCTTTTTTCAAGTTTGGACTGGTTGTAATAGAGCAACAACTCTCTCAATTGCTTCACAGTAGATTTTGAGAGTGATTCAACAACTCAACTTCACTTTGGCATCTAATACATCTCATCAGCAGTTTATTGCTCCACATACCACAAAGCAATAAATGTTAAACCTTAATTATGTGTGATTATAGTTTCCCTTTCTAGGGCTTCACTTATTTAGTATCTATATTATAGCAGCACCTAGAGGCCCCCCAGTCAAGACCAATCAATAAATCCTCATTGCTTTAAGCACAAGACAGACACACATGAAGGCAGATCTCTGCCCCGGAGAACTGGTGCTTGCTACAGATTAAAGCACAAGAGAGGGAAAAGATTGCTACAGGACAAGTGTGTAGCCCTTACTGCCCAGTATCAAGACACATTAAAGTATATCTAGACAGCAAAGAAAAACTCATGGCTAGCCATGCCAACTGACTCAGGCAGTGTTTAATTTGTAATGAAAGAGGTGTAGTGGCTCAAGCAATTTTTTCACAGCCATAACAGGTGCAGCAAGCCCACAGGTGCAGGGGCTATGAACTGCCACGCCTAGAGATGTAGGGTTCAGCCTGGCAAGCCCTGGCACAAAGTAAGCACTCGACTCAGGTTTACGGGGCTGTTTCATTGCTGTGTAGACTTCCTGTCTTGGGCTGCAGCCTGGGATCTAGGGCCCTGTGGGGCGGGAAGGAGCACATCCCTTTCAGTATTAAAAGTGAAAATCCTGGTGATTATGCCTTGACCGTGGCAAAGCTGTGAGAGTTCTGAGTCCTTGGGAGAAGCTATGATGAGCTTTTTTTATCTGATGTAAATATAAGTTCTTGCAGTTCATGTTTTCTTTGCTGCTTTTGCTACCTGATTCTTCACTTTCTTAGAGCCTGTGTCTCCATTTACACCACTGCAAAGTAGACATAAAATATTAACATTCTGGTTTGGTAGCATTTTACATCCCTCTTCCACTACTGGAAGTGACTACATCAAGTACAAGGCTGTGGAGAACTAGGCCCAATGGCTGTTTAATTTATTTGGATCAAAACAACAAACTGCATATTTCTCCCATGTTTTGCTTCAGGACTTTGTGTATATGTAATTAAGGACATTTAGTTCTGATGGAATAGTCTTAATTGCCAGCCTTGGAGACAGAAATCCCCTTTTGAACAGGAACAGATCATAACATTTTAGTCTATTTGTAGTGCTGTTATCCAGAACTTACTACCTGGCTTGGTAACTCAGCACTTTCCAGAGTTAAAAAAAAATGAACTAAATGACAGACATTTGTTCAAGCAAGGTTCCTCTCCAAAGTCACGGTACAAGTTCCATGATGCTGCTCCATGTCAATATGCCTCCTCTGTTTTCTGGAGGGCCCACTGCTAGGTGTCAGATGATATAGTTCAGTATCTGAGTTCATTCTGTCCTAGGTGCCACAGCCAATTAGGTCAATAAAGTCACTATTATGGTGAGGTAGGGAGGGGTTATGATATTGAGGCTTGCCCTCAAAGTAGTTAGAGTGAAACCATTACTTCATTTCTTGCTTCTATTTTCATGTGAATAGATGAATACTTCAGTGGTCAAAATTAACAGCACTCCAGCCACACTTCCTCCCTTAGGCATGCCCCCAATATGGTTCTTATGTAGGGGAGATAGAACTATACTGGTTTTATGCAAACTGGAGATTCCCCCACAATAGGAGAAACCGGAAAGGGTTGATGTCAGGGGCCAGAAGGTGTGGGATCCAATTTCCTCTGCTTAAATACATTATTCCATTATTCTGTGGCCTCAGTCCTATTTGCCATCCATACACAATACAGTTTACTTATTCTCCCATTCCCCAAACACACTGTCACAATCTATTATCATATGCAGAAGTAGGGCTGTATTGTGCTTTCATTTACAGCAGTGTAAATCTGGAGGAACTGAATTGAAGTAAATGAGGTTAATAACAGTGTAAATGAGAGCAAAATCCAGATCCCAATTTGCATTTGCTGTTGTATTTAGTTTAGCATTTTTATAGTATATATTATTATGACTATTGTGTGCAGCCAGGACAGTTACAGGGTATATTTAATGCTTTAGCAAATGTAATAACATAATTAAATTCCAAGAGACATTTTATATATGAGAAAGGACCACGCCAGTTATGAAAGGTACCTGGAATGTCATTTTTAAATTACAAAAATGAGACATATAGAAGGGTTTCCCACACCAAAACACCACAAAAGCTGTAAAAAAAAAAGTTTCATTTACATGGAAACCTGATGAATTTTACATGTTTAGAATGTCTTCTTTCATGCAAGAGACTTTAACTGCCAAAGGATCAAAACACTCCACAGAACAACATTATGGCTTCCCTCTTGTCCTGCAGTGAAACCCAATTTTGCAAATAAATAACATTTTCATGTTGAAAAGATCAGGTCTTTTGCCAGTGACCTGTGCCACTCCAACTGAACAAGCACAAACAACTTTGCTTACATTTCATAAATATAAATATTGTCTCTCACTGTATTTTTGACAGTTCCTGACAGAGTTCATGTGAGCATATATTCTAGGTGCTAGAGGTACTCTCGTATATATGTGTAGGCTGATAGACAGATATACACATAGACAAGGATTCACAAACATAGGTTCATTGCAAATAAAATACAAAAGGTTTCTGTCTTCATTAACATGTTTGACACATAATACAGCAAGAGGTTTTCATTTATTTTAAACAATGAGAGGCAATGGTCAATACTTTATATGTCTTCTGTACAGCAAAGAATTCAGAGAAAAGGGAAGGCGAGAAAGAAAGAGAAAAGAAGACAAAATTAATTAAAAGGGAGAAAACAGAGAAGAGAAGTAAGACAGGAGTAAAAGTTTTAACAACATCTAATTATCACGGTCATGTTCCTCAGAGTTCAAACACCATAAAATAAATTATTCTGGAATTCTCGTTACCAAGAAGCCAGTGATTTGTTTTTTCCCAAATCCATAATTTGAACTGAACCAGATTATACATGCAAGGTTCCCTCGAGTTCAGTGCCTCCAATATGTTAGCTATCCAGCTTTTTTTCCCCCACCTGCATTCAGAACTGTTGTGTTACATTATGTTGCAGCTTTAGTCAATTGATTGAAAATGAACAAACATTTCAGTGCCATATGCACCAAACCACAGTATCTCCATACATCAAAGGTATTATGGATTGAGAGGTCATAATTCCCTCCCCATTTAATTATAAACTTTCCTTTAACAGAAAAAGTGAAATTGCTCTGTACAGTCTTCCCACCTGTCTCTGAGGGTGTCTACATTGCATTGTAAACCAGGGGCTGTGGGACCTTGTGCAGCCAGTATTTCCATGCATCCACACTGCATTATAAACCTGGGATTCCAGTTGCTGGCCCTGGGTCTCACAGCTGTGCTAACACTTCCATACTGCACTATACCAACCTTCTGACTCGGGTTTGTGGCTTGAGTTGCCTCCACACTGCAAAATGACAGGGCTTGGACCCAAGTCATAGCAGGACTCGGACTCTGACCCACCCTTCTAACATGGTTCTAGGATCTGGGTACTAAGAGCTTGCTGAACCAAGTCAGACTGATGTGTGTGTGAATGGAGGCTGGCTTGGGCTCAAACCTGAGTCAGAGCCTGGATTTTGCATACTAAGTAGACACACTCTGAGGCTCAGTTAAAAATCAAGATTTGCCCTCAAAAGGCGAGCTTTGTAGAGCTAACAACCAGATTTGCTTTGTGACCACAGACTGTGAGGCAGCTCTCTGAACAAATAAAAACCTTTAGTGCTCAGAGAGTTGAGGAGAGCTTACATTCAATGGTTTACTCAGCTGCATTTGAACAGCAGGACAATATTATTTTTCAAAATTTGTAAAAGGCACTCCATTCCTCTCATTAAATTTTTATACTGTATGCACAAGCCCAACATAATTACTGTGTATAATTATTATTGATTACTGATGCCAGCATTTGTTTGTTTTTTTTAAATGGATCTCAAGCTTTTTAAATTTCCCAATCTAAGCAAGTATGATCTATGCCTATTATTAAACTACTTAACCTGCCCTTGAAATGTTACTATCTTGTACTTGGTCAGGTGTTAAAATGATTTCCTTACAGAAGGGGGTGAAGGAGGGAATGAAATCCATCTGACCCAACACATGGCTCTTTTATTCTTCTCCCAGACTATTGGGAGACATGGTAGGACACAAGTTTCTGACTCTCTGACTCCTCTTTGTCTCTTAAATGATGCAATCTGGCTTCAGGGTGGATCTTTCAACAACCTTGCCTTATTCTAAAGTCATAAATAGCTTTTACCTCACCGAATCAGAGCCTTAGACATAATATTTTTAATTAATCTATCCAAAGCCTTTGAACTGGTAAACCATAGACATCTTCTCTAATGAGCATGGCCCAGATGAAAGCCCCATGTGGCCAAGGAGCACACAACTTATCCCAGGGGCATGTGTGTGTGCCTGTTTGTAAAAGTTGCTTTGAGACACCATTATTCTCACCTAATCCTGGCCAGTTGTGCAGTGGGCTAGTACCCCTGGCACAAGTTAGAGCACCCTGAAATATGCTCTAACTTTTATTGGCTGCCAACACTCCAAAGGCGATGATATGGCTGATAGGCATCAGTGGGATCCAAATAACATTTCCCCTTTCTCCAAGCCATGGTCCTTAGACCAACCACAGGGAGTGGAGATGGAAGTACTTCACTGACTCCATGCCATGGGAGGATCCCCTTATGCCAGAGGTCACTTTGTTCTGGGAATGTAGCCCAGGATCCATCCCTATAAACCTAGATTCCTTTTTCCTTTGCTTTTCAATAGCGCCTATCAAGGTCAGCCTCGCCCATTCCATTGTGCTAGGCACCATGCAAACACATAAAGAGATAGCCACTACTTCAAAGAGCATAAACAAACAGGGCCGGCCCACAACATTTTTGCACCTGAGGCGGGGAGCTCAAATGATGCCCCCATGCCCTCTCGCTTGGGCCAAAATTTTGAACAGTCTGAATTCCGAGTTCTAGTGGCACCCCCCCCGGTCTGGCATCTGAGCTGGCCACCTCAGTTCGCCTCATGGTAATGCCAGCCCTGTAAATGAACAACACATACCTAAAAAGAAATGTAGTGCTTATGAGTGGCTCCAGATAGGAGACTAAAATCCCCTATACAAAATCCACTGAACAGAATAGCTTCAACATAGAGGAGCATTGAAAGTTCACACAACATTGTTCATGACAAACCACATTCAAGATGAAAGAATAATGCAGTCTGCTTGCCTATTTGGTCCATGCTGTTTCCGGCTGCTAGCAAGGAGGGTATTCATGCTGCTGGTTTTTATGCTATGGGCTAGAAATTCAACACAGTTAGGCAGGCAGACTGCATTATTCTAATATATTTCAATATGGTGCCACTGATTATAATCTGTACAGTAGAACCTCAGAGTTACAAACACTATAGTTACGAAATGACCAGTCAACCACACATCTATTTGGAACCAGAAGTACACAATTAGACAGTAGCAGAGACAAAAAAAAAAGGGGGGGGGGGTAAACAGAGTACAGTACTGTGTTAAATGTAAACTACTAAAAATTAAAGGGAAAGCAGCATATTTCTTCTGCAGACTAAAGTTTCAAAGCTCTATTAAATCAATGTTCAGTTATAAACTTTTGAAAGAACAACCATAATGTTTTGTTCAGAGTTCTACTTTAATCAGTCCATACAAAAATCAAATGTACACATAGAAGTTTGGCACTTCTGCTCTAATACAACAAGTTGGATTCAATAGTCTAAATTAAAAAGACTGATTATAGTCACTGTGCCTTTTTTCATCCTCAATATTGAAGACAATAAAATATACAAAGGGCCTGATTCTATTTTAGTTTTACCTCTCTGTAACTCCTCTACACACAGCAGAGTTACTCCTGATTTAAACTGTGTAAACAAGATCAGGATCAGGCCACAACGGTGTCAAACAACTGAAATTTAGGATAATACCCTTATTCTAATTAACAAACTGATTGGGTTTTTATAATAGAGAATAAAGTCAGTTAGGTCCAAATCCTCAAAGCTATTTGCGCTGTTAACTTCCACTGAAATCAATGGGAGCTAGGTATCCAAATATCTTTGAGGATCTGGGCCTTAGGCACCAACCCACCAAAACATATGGTTAAACCCCAATAAATTCAATGGACTTAAACACATGCCTAAAGGACACACACAAGTGATTTTGCTGTACAGGGATGGACTGCTGAATTGATGCCATAGTTCCCTTACTAGCCAAGCACATACATGAAACACCTCTTCAATCTCCTTCAATATCATGTGAAAGGGTTTCATTAACCAATTTGTTCGATTTCCCACATGTGTGATTCAACAGATGTAAATGTTATTCTCTGTATCAAAAAAATGTTTCTTCTTGTACTCACCATTAATCTCCCCTAACAATCCAGCCCATGCCTTAATGCCTTACACCGCACTGGATATGATTTAACTTGTAGAGAGCCCTTTCACTCCATCAGCAAAATCAATGTAATTGTTAAAATGCTTTTTCCTTGTTAAAGCAATAAGGATTCCTCAAATTAAATGCCCATTTTACTATGCTCCCCATCAAAGCATGAAAATCCCTGATTTTTGTAAAAGCCGCTACAGTCAGAAAATGGCATTCTTTGATTGCTCAAAAGCAATTTAGCACATGGGCAAGAATATTTCACATTAAATATGATTTAGAGAAATCAAGTGGAAATGTTGTGAATTGACCAAATTGAGTAAGTAAACGCCTTTTCTGTGAATAATACTTCAGTGTAGCTATATACTTTTAAACAGAAAGGAAGAGTGCAGCAGTTAACATGAGCACTAGAAATACCACAGAGAGGAAAGGGAATATATTTAGGGCTGTCAAGTGATTAAAAAATTAATTGCAATTAATTGCATGATTAAAAAAGTAATCGTGATTAATTATGCGATTAATCATGCTATTAAACAAAAATAGAATACCATTTATTTAAATATTTTTGGCTGTTCTCTACATTTTCAAATATCTTGATTTCAATAACAGCACACAATACAAAGTGTACAGTGCTTACTTTATATTTATTTTTACTGCAAATATTTGCACTGTAAAACAAAAGTAGTAATATTTTTCAGTTCATCTAATATAAGTACTGTAGTGCAATCTCTTTATCATGAAAGTTGAACTTACAAATGTAGAATTATGTGCAAAAATAACCTGTGTTCAAAAATAAAACAATGTAAAACTTTAGAGCCTACAAGTCCACTCAGTCCTACTTCTTATTCAGCCAGCGTTCAGACAAACAAGTTTGTTAACATTTGCAGAAGATAAAGCTGCCCGCTTCTTGATTACAATGTCACCTGAAATTGAGAACAGGTATTCGCATGGCACTGTTGTAGCCGGCATCACAAGATGCCAGATGCGCTAAAGATTCATATGTCCCTTAACGCTTCAACCGCCATTTCAGAAGACATGTATCCATGCTGATGATAGGTTCTGCTCAATAATGATCCAAAGCAGTGTAGACCGAAGCATGTTCATTTTCATCAGCTGAGACAGATGCTACCAGAAAAAGGTTGAATTTCTTTTTTGGTGGTTCTGGTTCTGGTTCTGTAGTTTCTGCATCGGAGTGATACTCTTTTAAGACTTCTGAAAGCATGCTCCACACCTCATCCCTTTCAGATTTTGTAAGGCACTTCAGATTCTTAAACCTTGGGTCGAGTGCTGTAGCTACTTTTAGAAATCTCACAGGGGTACCTTCTTGGTGTTTTGTCAACTCTGCTGTGCAAGTGTTCTTAAAATGAACTTGTGTTGGGTCATCATCGAAGATTGCTATAACATGAAATATATGACAGCATGCAGGTAAAACAGAACAGGAGATGTACAATTCTCCCACAAGGAGTTCAGTCACAAATTTAATTAACGCATTATTTTTTAATGAGCATCATCAACATGGAAGCATGCCCTCTGGAGTGGTGGCCGAAGCATGAAGGGGCATACAAATATTTAGCATATCTGGCACGTAAATACCTTCCAATACCGGCTATAGAAGTGCCATGCGAATGTCTGTTCTCACTTTCTGGTGACATTGTAAATAAGAAGCAGGCAGCATTATCTCCCGTAAATGTAAACAAACTTGTTTGTCTCAGCGATTGGCTGAACAAAAGAAATAGGACTGAGTGGACTTATAGGCACTAAAGTTTTAAGTTATTTTGTTTTTGAGTGCAGTTATGTAACAAAAAAACTATTGACATTTGTAAGTTACAATTTCATGATAAAGAGATTGCACTTCAGTACTTGTATGAGGTGAATTGAAAAATACTATTTCTTTTGTTTACCATTTTCACAGTGCAGATATTTGTAATAAAAATAATAATATAAAATAAGCACTGTATACTTTGTATTCTGTGCTGTAATAGAAATCAATATATTTGAAAATGTAGAAAAAATCAAAAATGTAATAAATTTCATTTGGTATTCTATTGTTTAACAGTGCAATTAATCACGATTAATTTTTCTAATTGAGATTAATTTTTTTTTTACTTAATCGCGTGGGTTAACTGCGATTAATCGACAGCCCTAGAATATATATTTAAAACAGCATATACCCTACATTGAGCTCACTTTATTTTGCTGACACAAGCAGTGCCACAGCAGTCAATGGGACTATTCACCAGAGGAAACTAAACAGGATCAGACCACTGCCTTGGAAACATCCATTTGAATAGCACATTGAAAAATATTCTCAACAAACCTTGGAACAGAGTGAAATTCCTGGGTTTGGGTTTCAATACAAACCTGAACTGAGGCCAGGATGGCTTCAAATCTTCCACAGCTCCTGGGCCAGTTTATGATTTTGCATGGAAACTAGCTGAAGCTCTATTGCTTTGATAAAACAGCAAAACTCAGCTCATCCCTCTGAATTTTCACTTTGTGTTTCTGGGCTTATTTGAATCCAAAATTCAAAGCAAAACTTTGAGTGTGGGTATCACGCTACCTGGAGTGGTGCAGGACTATAAGTGCCAACCTCAGGGCAGACTTTTCAAAAGCAGGGCAGAGACCCCAAACTGGTGGTATGTTTTATAATTAGATTTCACCAACCCAGTAACAAATGTGAACTCCTAAAACACTATAGCAATCTTACCATAGAGTCACTGACAGTCCCCTGGAGCACTACAGTCGGTCTTGCCACCCAGGCAAGCTGGACTTAGTGATAGTTGGTTGCTATACACCAAGGATCACAAACAATTCAGGTGGCTTCCAGTCTCAAGAGACCAGTCACTTACTCAGCTCAATTTGCACCTGAGATCTCACACCAAAGACAATGCTGTAGCCAATCCTACAGTAAACTAACTAAAGATTTATTAACTAGAAAAAACAAATGAGAGAGTTATTTACATCTTAAAGCAGGCAACATATAGTTTCAGTCTATGGTTCTAAAAGGTGACAGAGTTATAGTAAACTGCCAGCACTGAATGTCTTTTAGAGCTAACCCAGATTGACCTGGGGGATCTCTGCTTTTGATTTCCAGCTCCAGCCCTGTGAGAATCCAAACAGCAAAAGACATGAAAAATTGTCATGACACCTATCTTTATTTCCTTCTTCCAGAATTCAAGCTGATGAGACTAGCTTTCTTACACGTAGCATCTTCATGGGTATGAGAGGGCCATTAACCCAGTCTCTGTATTGTGATGTTCCACAATGACCCATCTAATTTTGATAGTCCTTCTTGATGGGCCGGGAAACCGTTCCTCCTGCCTAGGTTCATAAGTTCACTGCAGGCATTTTTTTAGAGTTATAAAGCAAAACAATACTAACATACAAATGAGCTGGTCTGGTTTCCAGCTATGAATTTGTCAGTACTCAGCTGACAACTACAGACTTGTCAAGAGCTGCCATCTGGTCTACCAGCATCAGAGTGGGAACCCACACAGCCAGACCAAGCCTCCTATAAGCTCCAGCAAATAGAAACCAATCTTAGCTCTATATACGGCTCGTCAGAAGACTGATTTGCCAAGAGAAACATGAATTAAAGGAAAGGGAAAGGGATGGGACTGATGGTAATAATAGCCAAGAGGGTGATCACACTCAACATTAGTCAGCTGACCCATATCTACCCATTAGCTCTATTGGAGCACCCGATAGAAGACACAGAAATGATCACTGGCTCTCAATTTTGCTATCATAAATTAGCGACATGTCTCTCACTACCCTTTATCTCATTCTGCTATTATTTAATATGTATTTTACAATGGGGCCTAAAAGGCCCAGCTGAGATTAGGGAAGCAATTCGGCTAGTTTCTGTCAATACACTAAGACACAGTCCCTGTCTCAAAGAGTTTACAGTCTAAGTAGACAAAGCAGACCAAGAGCGAGAGAAAGGGATGCAACATGTAAGCAGAAGATTGGAAACAGAGGCAAAGGGAGTTTAAATGATTTCCTCAAGCTCACGCAGGACATTTGTGGGAGAACCAGGAACTGTGAGCATCCTCACTTTAAACTCCATGCCAGAAGTTCATAAAACAGAGGAAACTGAGTGTTTTTTTTTTAACCATGAATCTCTCCAAATACTAGTACAACATTGTAAACTGCATTGTTTATAGAGTAGGTTGGGAATTTTTTTATAATATTGGGTTTTTTTGTTGGGGTTTTTTTTTTGGTTGCAAAGTACAAATTCATTAAATTGAAACTGCGAAGGTGTTTTGACAAATTTCTCGTTCTGAAAAAAAAAGTTTTGAAATTGTCTAAATGTCCTTTTTTGACATTTTTTTCAAAGTAAAAGTTCAATTTTTCAGGTCGCTATGACTTTGTTTTGAAATTTAGAGTTAAGTTTTAGTAAAAACAAAAGTTATAAAAGGTCAAAATTAAAATGAAATGTTTCAAAATTATTCAAACTAAACATTTAAATTGAACTAATCCTGTGGAGTTTTTTTTGTTTTAGTTTTTTCAGTTTTGGGGTTTATGAATTTTAGAGACTGACCTTTGTCCCAGTTTGGGAAAGAACCCCCACCCCCCCTTCAAAATCTTGAAAAATTCTTACCACGATGGGAAAAGCTTTCCTGCCAAGCTCTAATTGTTTATCATAATCAACTCCCAAATCCTGCTCTTATAGTTTGTTCGTATTGATCTCAAGTGCAGTCAACCAATATGTTGGAGGGCAGAATTTGGCCCAGGAATAGTCCTATAGATATGAATGTCTTCTGAGAAAGGTAGTGTGAGCCAATAGACTAGACTGGATGTTAGAAGGTTAGGTTCTGTTCCCAGCTATACCACCAGCTCCTTCAGTGGTCTCAGGTAAGTCACAGCCTCACTGGGCCGTGATTTCCCCACATGTAAAATAGGGATACCCATTACTGTAAAGAAATTTGAGAGCTACAGATAATAAATACAGTCTATTTATTTTCATTTAATCTGTCCAGAACAAATTACTAATACGAACTTTTAGAGAAAAATAGTAATACCATGTGTGAGCCTATGCCCCATATTCTTCACAGAGATATTGTTATGCTACATTTATATCATAACTAAGATGTGTTCTGTGCTAGATGGTTCACGTGAGGTATCATTGGAAATGTTATGATTTACTGAATACAATTATCTTATATGTATGCATGTATCATTTCTGTATCTGAAGTTAGGAATATTAACTATGTAACAATTACAACTGCATTTACACCTGGGGAACACCCACCAGACAGTAGGCAATCAGCCTGGATGAGCCAGTAGGGAGAACAACAGGACTCTGAAGATGCTAATCTCCCAACTTCCTGAGAAGCTTCCTGGGATGCTGGCCTTTGATTCAAGTCTGCTTTGACACTGCAGGGTCATGTGATTATGTCACCTGATACTGGATTCCATCTTGGACTGCTAGTATTTTTCCACAAAGGGAGTGGAGATCAAACTGGGAAACAAAGGATTCCTGCCATATGTAAATCTTATTTAAGGCAGAGAAGTGAGTTAATCTTGGCTCATTCTTCACTGAATTCCTGCCCAAGATGACTGCTGAGAACATCTAAGAAACAAGGATTCAGGAGAGGTGAGGGGAAGTAGAGCTAAGCCCAGGCTGGAAAAGGTATCTGGCCTGTGAAAGAAATACCTGGAGTTTTAACCTGCAAGCAAGAGCAGCTTGTCTTCAAGAACCTGCTTTGATTTGTTTGTTAGCCCTTACAATCACTTAAAACCTATCCTTTGTAGTTAATAAACTTGTTTTGTTTTCTTTAAACCAGTTTGTGCAATTCATAACTGGGGGGACAAAAAGCTGTGCATATCTTCCTCCACATTGAGGGAGGGAGCAAATTTCATGAGCTTATGCTCTGTCCAGCACAAGACAACACAATTTTGGGTTTACACCCCAGAAGGTGTGTGCACTTGAGTACTGGGCAATCCCCAAGCTGATTCTTCCCAGGCAGAGCTGATTTCAGAGTCTGTGTCTTTCTGTAGCTGGGTATATCCCTACCTATGTGTGTGCTAGAGGAGGCTTGAGGGGCTGGCACAGCAGGGCAGGGCAAGGAAGCTTAGGCTGGTGGAACGGGTGAACTTAGTGGGACCCCAGTACATCAGGTGTCACCCCGGAGTATTGATACAGGCAAGGGAACTTAAAAGCGCAACAGGATATTTTTCATAACAAACTGCAAGACTTAGATACAGAAGTCACATTAACCGTCACTCACTGTTCCAGAAATGTGCTCCATGTATGCTCTGAAGTCCATCTCAAAGACCAAAGTGCACACACTTTGGGTCAGACTCTCAACTGGTGTAAATCGGTGCAGCTTTGTTGACTTTAGTGGCACTATGCTGATTTATACCAGCAGTGGATCTAGTTCTTTGAGTTCAATTATATCTTTGATCTATTTGTTTTTCCTTTTATTATAGCCAAGTTATCTAATTAGTACTTAACTACACACCTGCAGTGCATTTATCAAGAGACAACTGAACTTCAGCTCTTAACTCCTTATTTGCACTTTAAACACTATTACAGATTAGGAATTATCAAATGCTATTAAAGGTTATAGTAGGAAGAGAGCCTGGGACATAATCAGAGGCCTGATACGAGGGAGGACCTGCTCACAGAATCTGGCAAGAACAGGGCTGATAATACAGACACACACATTCCTAAGAAGTGTCTGTCACAGAATACTCACACAAACACATCCTGATATCAAGGATGGTACAAAAATATTCCCAAGAATAACAGGAATGCACTGAACCCTCCTAAAATATAAGGTCAGGATGACAGTACATAATAGAGATGTTTTGATTGAACCAACATGTACAAGGTGATAACTAGGCAGGTTGAGGGCAGTTACTATGTCAGAGGGGCAGTATTAACTTGTTTGTATCAGGGTATGAAGATGTATCTCAGAGGGAGTATCTTTGTCCAGCAGAGGGGGAGAATGGAAAGTCCTGCCATTCATTGATCTGCGTCCATTGTCACATGCACATGTGTCTTAGGGCTTGTCTACACTACCAAGTTTTGTTGACAAAACTTATGTCGACACCCAAAAGTTGACAAAACAAAAATCGCCAAAGAGTGTTTGCACTTGCTCCCTCTGTCAACAGATCATGTCCACACTGGGGACAACATTATCGACAGTGTGAGTAATGCACCGTGGGTATCTATCCCACAGTGCACTGTTGTGGGAAAGAAGAATTGATCACTGTGCATCTTGGGATTCTCTCCAAGTTCTCCTGCAGCCTCCTTAACTGCCGAGAGCAGCATCATGAGTAGCTCTGTGAGATCTCCGTGTTGAGGAATGGCAAAGTAGCACAGCAGTCTGTCCCCCTCTCTCTGCAGCAACAGTCTCCCTGCTGCTGTATTCCTAGTGCAGGGCAGAACAGGAGCATTCCAATGATTTGCTCTTTGTTTGTTCCCCAAATGGAGCAGCACAGAGATACTTCCCAGAGCTTTGAAAGGGGAGGGGCACATGCCTGCAGGGCAGCAGAGATCAAAATACTGAGCAGAGCAATCAGGGCAGGCATTGTGGGATACTGGTGGAAGCCAGTTCTGTAGACAAAACAATCAGCAGTGTCTACGCTGGCTCTTTGTCGACAATAACGGGAGAGGAAAAGACAAAAGCCTCTCACGGGGTGGAAGTTTTTTGTCACCAAAACTAGGCATTTTTCGTGACAAAAGTCCCATTGTAGTGTGTACGCTCTTGCTGTTTTGTTGCCAAAAGGCAGTTTTGGGTGACAAAATTTGCCAGTGTAGACAAGCCCTAAGTATCCTCTTAGAGGCTGCCAGGTGCTATTACTGTGCTTTGCCAACAATGAACCTGGCCTGGCTCCTTCATACCTTAACGGATCTTGTGGTCATTGGGCAGTTCGCTCGAGGTCTGTTGTGCCAGCTGTCTGCACAGAGATGGAGCAACACACAAGAAGAACACACACGTGAAGTCAAACATCTAACCACACTGGTGACCCATGACCACTAATCTGGTAAGTAAGTGAGCCGTACTCTGTAGAAATCATGATCTAACATGACAGAAAACCACGAGCTAGGGAACCCCCTTATCCCCTCCCTGCAAATCCCCCCAGAGTTTGATAAAATTTGGACCTGCTGCATTGCCAGCAAGGGGGGCGGAGGAGACAGGCATATAAATTTAAAAAAGAAAGTGGGGAAACATGGACTGGAATATGGAAAGCAATGGCAGAAACTGAAGCTCCAAAAAACTATAACGAAAGTAAAAAAATTCAAACCTTGCAATTAATGGCCATGGCAGTAAGATGGCTTAAATACCATTCCACAATACTGGCCAGGCAAGTAAAAAAACAGGGAAATAGAAGTGGTAACCCAGGCTTTGGAAGAAGCATTCCAGGCTGTCAAGCACTGGAAAGCCCAAGCTCTTTTAACAGGGCAGCAAGCAGTCCAGACACATGATATGCTTGAACAGATAAAGCAGGAGAATAAAAAATTGGAAACAGCTGTGGAAAACCTGCAAAAGAAAGAGATGCCGTCCCCTGTTACCAACAGGCTACAAGTGCTTTTAGGGGTGTGAGTTTTTTTAGGAGCGTACGCAGCCAAGGCTCTAACCACAAAGGTAAGTAAGAATATGTCCAGCTTCCCTCCATTCAAAGGATTTCTGGTAAACCAAAGTTTGAAATACAATGGGAGGTCAGCTAATTCCAATCAGTTTAATAATTTCTCTTTGAGTTTCCCGTTTTATAACTGTCCCTGTGTACATATTCATTGTTCAGCAGCATTTTCTATTTGTTTAATTTAATCACTCATGAACATAAAATTTTCAGGCCTAAGCTCTGCCTAGGTGTAAATGGGCACAAACTGAATTGAAGTAAGAGTTCCATGTGGGACAAATGTTTCCCTAAATATTTTACAGCCTCGAATGTAAATGCCATGACAGACATATGAATAAGTTGGGTACTTGTTTTAAGACTGATTACAGTGCCAGGGCACATACTATCCTCTTTAAATAATGACTGCCACTGCACTAACCCATGATCAAACACGTTAATTACATCCTGTTATCAAATGATGGTGCAGTTAACCAGGGTGATTGTTTCTGCTCTATGGAAAGACACTCTGGTGACCTAAAAAGACTAATTTTTTTATACATTCTAACTTCTTAAATTCCCACTGTTGTGGACGACAGAAGCTGTGCCATGCACAGATGTGACTTATGGCTTTTTCTGACATATCCAAGGACTTGCAAGTCACCCAGTCCTGTAAATTACAGGACCTAAGGTTAAGTAAATGTAGCAACTCAAAATGGGCCTTGCACTAATCATGCAATCTTTTTCTCAAAATCAAAAGGTGGCGTAACTTGGGGAATACATTGTATGTCACAGACTTAATGGCACTAGCGCATTTTCTTTCTATATATTATGGGCTAGATCTGCAGGTGAAAATCAGTGTAACCTCCTTGACTTCATGAGATTTAGACCAGGTGACTCTCTATGCATTAAGAATGGTTGTTAAGAGTGATTATAACTATCTGACTTATTCAGGAAGCCTGCTTAAATTTTGTAGGCATACACCTTGCCATTCCCTCAGCCCTTTGTCACACCCAGGACAATTAATTAACTCCTAAAAAAAACCCTCACCCCAACTGACAGATTTATACTGGGAAACCCCCCATGTAGACAAATCTTACACCAGCAAAAGAGTACTTTTGTCAGCATGGCTTGTAACATTCAGATAAGTGGTTTAATTATACTGACAAAAGAGTTGCCAGTATAAGCTGTGCCTTCTTTAGGAGGCTTTGCAGTGTAGACTAGCCCTAAGTGTAGACCAGGCCTAAGAGAATTTTGCCATTGGCTTGAATGGGGCCAGGATCTGACCTTAAGTATATCTCCTCTCAAATACCAGTACTGATTTTCTCCTTCCCCAATTCTATTTCTAATGGATAATAATCTGCCTAGAGTGTCCAAAGAAAATGAGTTGACATACTGTACTGTAACTTTAATTTTTTTTAACATCTTCTCTTAAGGCCTGGGGAGTCCTCACTACCCTGGATGCAAACAACACATTTGTCACAATTTTCTCACTAATACACCAGCTCGGTAGGGACACATTTCAGTGTGAATGGCTACCGGGCAAAGAAGTATACAAAAAATATGGCAGTTTAAGTGACAGTTATTATAGAGCATTCTGGTAAACATTCATGCAGCGGAGCACATTTCATCCTCTACTGTCTCCTTGCTGTCCCTTTAGATGAGGTATCACATGAAGATGTTACAAAGCCTTTTGTGCTTTCCACAGAATAAAGCTGAAAAATGATCTTCAGCGCACTGGTAGTCACTCAGAATGGCTCAATTCTTGATAATGTATTATGCACACAGCCTATAGAGCTCTTTAGCTTTCCACATGATGAGGTTTTTCTCTACTATGCAGCAATGAATTATTCCTTAACACTATGTCTGGATGCTGCAGGCCCTATGTGTTCAAAACTCCATTGCCTTTAACAGGAGTTTTCCATGTGCTAAGAATGATGGATCAGGCCTAAATGTGAAAACAGTTCTCTCACACATAGAATCATAGACTCATAAGACTGGAAGGGACCTTGAGAGGTTAACTAGTCCAGTCCCCTGGATTCAAGGCAGGACTAAGTATTATCTAGACCATCCCTGACAGGTGTTTGTCCAACCTGCTCTTAAAAATCCCCAATGATGGAGATTCCACATCCTCCCTAGGCAATTTATTCCAGTGCTTAACCACTCTGACAGTTTGGAAGTTTTTCCTAATGTCCAACCTAAACCGCCCTTGCTGCAATTTAAGCCCATTGCTTCTTGTCCTGTCCTCAGAGGTTAAGAACAATTTTTCTGCCTCCTCCTTGTAACCAGGTTTGGCTCCAGGTTTTCTGCCACCACAAGCAGCAAACAAACAAACAAAAAAAAAGCCACAGCAGCGCGATCACGCCGCTCCTCTCTTCGGTGGCAGGTCCTTTGCTCTGAGAGGGACTGAGGGACCCGCCGCCGAATTGCCACCAAAGACCCAGACGTGCTGCCCCAATAGCAGTCGGAATGCCGCCCCTTGGCATTGGCCGCCCCTAGCACCTGCTTCTTTAGCTGGTGCCTGGAGCCAGACCTGCTTGTAACATCCTGAAGTTGTTACAATGAAGTTAGACTTTCTTACTGAGGGTACATCTACGCTACAGGATTATTCCAATTTTACATAAACTGGTTTTGTAAAAAAAGATTGTATAAAGTCAAGTGCACGCGGCCACACAAAGCACAATAATTCGGTGGTGTGCGTCCATTTACTGAGGCTAGCATCGACTTCTGGAGTGTTGCACTGTGAGTAGCTATCCTGTAGCTATTCCATAGTTCCTGCAGTCGCCCCCGCCCATTGGAATTCTGAGTTGAGATCCCAATGCATGATGGTGCAAAAACAGCGTCGCGGGGTGATTCTGGGTAAATGTCGTCACTCATTCCTTCCTCTGTGAAAGCAACAGCAGACAATCATTTCACGCCCTTTTTCCCTGGATTGCACTGGCAGACGTCATAGCATGGCAAACATGGAGCCTGTTTTGCCTTTTGTCACTGTATGTGTACTGGATGCCGCTGACAGAGATGGTACTGCAGACACAGCAGCATTCATTTGCCTTTGCAAGTAGCAGAGAGGGTTACCAGTCGTTCTGTACCATCTGCTGTGCCATTGTAAATTGGCAATGACGGTTATCAGTCGTTCTGTACCATCTGCTGCTGTCATGGGTGCTCCTGGCTGACCTTCACTGTTGTATCTAAAAATAGAGTCAGTCCTGCCTAGAATATGGGGCAAGTGTACTAAAGAACCAGTGTATCAGAGAACCAGAGAGCACAGCCGCTCTGTGTCAGATCCCAGAGAAATGATGAGCTGCATGGCATTCTAGGGGGTGTCCCTGCAACAACCCCACCCGTTGCTTCCCTCCTCTCCCAACCCTTCTGGGCTACCGTTGCAGGGTCCCCCCATTTGTGTGATAAAGTAATAAAGAATGCAGGAATAAGAAACACTGACTTTTCAGTGAGATAAAATGGGGGGAGGCAGCCTCCAGCTGCTATGATAGTCCAGGCAGGACATTAAACAGTGGAGGGGAGAGGAGCGCAGCATCCTGCTGCTATGATAGTCCAGGCAGTACAGACATCTTTTTCTTTAGACATGAAAGGGGGCTGATGGAGTTCAGCCCCCAGTTGCTATGATTGAGATGGTTAACAGCCGTTCTAACCATCTGCCAGGAATACCAGGAGTCATTCCTATTTTACCCAGGCCCCGGCCGACCTCACCTGAGGCCAGCCAGGAGCACTCACCAGCTGATGATGAGAACAGCTACCTGTCCTACTCACTGTACCGGCTGCCACCGGGAAGGGAGGGAAAAGGATGCTGCGTTCATTGCTCAGCACCGTGCTTCCACAGCATGCAGTAACATACGGTGACATTGAAAAAAGTCAGAAACAATTTTTCCTTTTCCTTCATGGAGGGAGGAGTGTGATGGAGTAGGGCTGTCTGTGTCGGGATGGGAAGCAGGGAGACTTTAGAGGAGGACAATACCGGAGCCTGTAACCTGAGCTAGGTAAGGGGGGGAAGGTCAACACCTTGGCCTGGAAGGTAGACAAAGGAAGGGCTGCAGAGGAGAAGTAATTTTCAGTTTGGGTTTGGGGCTCGTGTCGAGCAGAATTCAGGTATCCTAGCTAGATCACGAAGCACCCCGAAACCAGTAAGACTCGATGGGGTCCTGCACTGTGCCTCGCAACTCTGCTGTACCTGCGTTCCTTGATTTTCAATAAACCTTCTGTATTACGTGGCTGCAAAAGTCACTGCAGGGCCAGGAAGAGGGTGCAGGCGGACCCCCCACGCTCCGTGACAGGGAGTAATACAGATACTATAACCCTGAACACCCCCGGACAAGTGTTTGGACCCTACAGCATTGGGACCTCAGCCAGAATGCAAATGCTTTGGAGACTTGGTGGACTATGGGATAAGCTCGATCCTCAGTCCGCCTCCCCTCCTCCACTGAGCTCCCAGTTTGACTTGGCTTCTTTACGCTATGTCAGCAAGCCACCTGTGCTGTGACTCTGTATCATAGCTGGAGATTTTTTCAATGCTTTGCATTTCGTGTCTTCTGTAATGAGAGCTCTGACAGAACAGATTTGTTTTTCCCCATACAGTGATCAGAGTTCTGTATCTCCTGTACGATCTATGCTGGACTCTTTTTGATTGGACGCATCGCCACCCCTGCCATCAGAAGCTCCAGCTGCAACAGGAAATGCAATTCAAAAGTTCGCGGGGCTTTTCCTGTCTACCTGGCCAGTGCATCCGAGTTCAGACTGCTGTCCAGAGCGGTCACAGTGGTGCACTGTGGGATACCGCCTAGAGGCCAATACCGTCGATTTGCGGCCACACTAAGCCTAATCTGATATGGTAATATCAATTTCAGCGCTACGTCTCTTGTCGGGGAGGAGTACAGAAACCAGTTTAAAAAGCCCTTTATATCGTTATAAAGGGCCTCGTTGTGTGGACGGGTGCAGCGTTAAATCACTTTAATGCTGCTAAAATCGGTATAAATGCGTAGTGTAGACCAGGCCTTAGGAACATAAGACTGGAAGGGGATTCCTGGGTGATCAAGTCCAGTCCCCTGCTATCACAGGCAACCCCATCATATAACCTTATTGTAAGCTGCTAATTCACTGCTGTAGCTTGCCCCAGAGTCAGAGTATGGCATTGCCAGGAACTCCAGCAGCTTCCCTCAGGGATCTCCCTGCTTCTTACAGTCCCTATTTCAGCCCCCCAATTTGCTCCTTGTGGCTCTCTCCAGCCTGTCTTCACCAGGCCCTTCCCAGAAAGAGAATGAACTGTCTTTGTTCCTCTCTGAGAATGATTCTCTTCTAGACCATTTTGTGTTGAACTGTCAGTTAGATCATTGACACACACAGCTACTTGGCATATTTAATCCACATGTACTACATGTTTGAAATGTAGCAGGAGGGGACTTGTTAAATCATGCAAAGCAACTAATTAAGCCTATATATGTTAAACTGTATTATACTGCCAGTCAGAATCTAAATGCTTACATAAATAATCAAACCTAATGGCCTATAACAAATCACAATACCCTTATAAAGTAAACAATCAATAGTGTAATCTGCACCCTAATTAAAAAAACAGCAATTGCATCACCTACACTAATTAATGGGACATAGAATTTTTCAGCTCCCATTTAAGGGTTTGCTTTTAGGATAAATCTTCCAGCACTCAAAGGGCAGTATCAAGAATTACATTGTTTTGTTCAAATAGCAAAACTATCTGTGCTGAAAGAAAAAAGGTTGTAAAAATCTGTCCCTTTGATTTTTTCATGCATTAAATACAGGAATATCAAACAATAGCCTTATAATTTATATAATATATATGAAATCTTTTGGCTGGAATTTTCAACAGGACTAAGGGGAGATCAGCACTAAGTCTCTTCAAAATGAAATAGGAGTTGGTGCCAAATTCCTTTGGGATGCTTTGAAAATCTCAGCCAATGGACTTGATCCTGCACCACTGAAACTCAGGTCCCGTCTACACTACAAAATTAAGTCAACCTAAGTTAGGGTATGTCATAAACAGATAGCTAAGGGTTAATGTCTCTTTCACCTGTAAAGGGTTAACAAACAACACCTGACCAGAGGACCAATCAGGAAACAAGATACTTTCAAATCTCAAGGGAGGGAAGTTTTGGGTGTGGGTCCTTATGTTCTGTGTCTTGTGGCTCTCTAGGCTCTGAGGGTATCACACTATCTCCCAGCCGTCTATCTACTGTTCCAAGTTTAGTACGATATAGAAAAACAATATATTTTACATTTTTCTGTATTTGCAAGTGTGTAGTTTGCTGGAAATGTTTAAATTGTATTTTTTCTGAATAAGGCTGTTTATTCATTTTTTTATAAGTTAACAGACCCTGTAATATTTTCATCTTGATTACAGAGACGATTTTTATGTCTTTTCTTTCTTTTTATTACAAGCTTTCTTTTTAAGACCTGTTTGATTTTCTTTTCTAGTTGAGGCTCAAGGGGATAGGAATCTCTGTGCCAGGATTACTATCTCTCTCAGGGAAAGACTGGGAGGGGGATAAAGAAGAAGGGGGGAAGGTGAATTGTCCTCTCTGTTTTGTAATTCAAGGAGTTTAAGTACAATAATCTTCCATGGTAACCCAGGGAGGGGAAGCCTGGGAGGAGGTAAAGAAGGGGGAAGGGAAGTGGGTTATTTCCCTTTGTTGTGAGACTCAAGGCATCTGAGTCTTGGGGTCCCCAGGGAAGGTTTTCGGGAGACCAGAGTGACCAGGCACTGGAATTCCTGGTTGGTGGCAGCGCTACAGGATCTAAGCTGGTAATTAAGCTTAGAGGATTCATGCAGGTACCCAAATTTTGGACGCTAAGGTTCAGATTTGGGAATTCTACCTTATGACAGGGTAGCATACAGCCATCACAATAATTACATCGCTTTTGTATGTCCACACTACCCTCCTTGTGTTAGCGGTGCGCATCTGCACCAGGAGCACTTGTATCAACTGTACTATCAGTGCAGGGCATTGTGGGACAGCTTCTGAAAGCCAGTAACAGTCAATGTAAGCAATTAAGTGTCTACACTGACCCTGTGTCGATCTAAATACATCAGCATGGACTCTATACCTCTTGTGGAGGAGGAGTTATTAAATTTGCATAGTGCAGCAGTTACATCAGCGGGAGCAAAATTTTAGTGTGACACTTACATAGTAAGGTCAACGTAAGCTGCCTTGTGTTGACCTAACTCTGTGGTGTAGACCAGGCCCCAAATGTTTTTAACTTCAGTGACAGTAGGATCAGGCCTATAAACACCACTCTCAATTTTAAGAAGCGGCTATTGATTCTGGGTGCTTCAATTTTAGGAACTCAAATTGAGACACCTTCAAGGATGGGTGCTCAGCATTTTGTAGAAATATCATCTTTTTAAAATGTCTCAAGCTGAGCAATCAAAACTGAAACACCTAAATCACTAGTCACTTTTGGAAATCTTGGCCAAAGTAACAGCTTCATCAAATCGTATGGTAACCTGCTATCATGACATTGCGCATTCTGTTCTTGAAGCAGAGTTGCCCTAGAATCAGAGGACTGGAAGGGACCTCAAGTAGTCATCTAATCCAGTGCCCTGCACTCAAGACTGGACTAAATATTATCTAGACCAGTGGTCCCCAATCTTTTTCGTCTGATGGGTGCCAGATGATGAGCCATGGAGGACCGTTGCAGTGGACAAGCATCCGATGAAATTCCGCTGACAAGCAGCAACGTCAAGAGGTGTCGCCGCCAAAATGCCACTGACAAATAGTGTCATCCAGAGGTGTCGCCGCCAAAATATCGCCGAAAATCAGCAGCATTTCAGTGGCAATGCCTATGGATGACACAGCTTGTCGGTGGCATTTCGGTGGATGCTCATCAGCTGGTCAGTACACGGGTCACTTAGACACCCCGGCACGGGCCATGGCACCCGCAGGCAACACGTTGGGGACCCTTGATCTAGACCATCTCTGACAGGTATTTGCCTAAACTGCTCTTAAAAATCTCCAATGACAGAGATTCCACAACCTCCCAAGGCAATTTATTCCAGGGCTTAACCACCCTGACAGTCAGGAAGCTTTTCCTAATGGCCAATCGAAACCATCATTGCTACATTTTAAGCCCATTGCTTCTTGTCCTATCCTCAGATGTTATGGAGAATTTTTTTTCTTCCTCCACCTTGTAGCAACCTTTTATGTACTCTCTATTTTTTCTGTGAATGTCCTAATGTGGACATAGCCAGAATGTGTGGGCATTTCCTAAATACCTAAAATTCCTATGGTATCACTATACTAGTGGAGATAAGAGTTTTTAATATTTTCAGGAGATCTTCCTCAGGAAAGTTGTACCTCTGGAATGTCACAGCCAAGCATTATAAGCTTGAATCAAAGCTCTCTGAAATCCAGGGGAATCTTTCTATTTTTTCTGATGGGCTGTAGATCAGGTTCCATGTGGCCAGGAATGAAGCAAAATTTCCTCAAGAGCTTGCCAACATGGAGTCATTCTGTTCTGCAATAATCTGGCAACTGGAGTCTCAGGCCTCTCTTGAGCAGAGACCACTATGTCAGATTTCACAGCATTTTGTTCTTGTTTTTAGGTGACTAGAATGAGACTACTCAAATTCTTCCAACTGAATTAAAATCTCTTGACATGAAAAGCTATTACAGTGATCAGCGAGGATCCTTGTCCAGCAGAATTTACTAAACTTTTCTCACTTTTCCTTGGGAAAGTCTAAAACTAGGCAAACAAGTCTACAAAACTCATTTAATAAGAAGATGGATCATAAAAACTGTCCAGGGACTATGAATGCATCTTTTACATCTTATTGGTTTCCTAATTATGAGAACCTGCATTAACTGGCCATTGTTTGATGGTATGCTGTGTGATGTTTTGGATCACAAAACTGCACTTGGGGCTGCCAACTAATGTGCCAAGACTACTTCTGCCCCTGCTTTCTCTGCCCTCCCAGCTTGGGACTTCAGTGCCCTGCCTGGTTTGAGCCAGACCCGCTAGCCTGCTGCAAACCCAGACCCAGGTCTGAACCATGTCCCCTAACAGCTGTAGGTGTTACAGGAAACTGAGGCTGTTTGATATGGAGTTACTGAAACACAATGAAGATGGAGCACTGCAGTGTCATTTTTCCCTCCCAGAATCATCTTTTCAGAGTAGACCTGAACATCAGAAGAGCTGGGAGGCATTGTGATAATTAATGGCCAGATCCTGAAAGTTGCTGAGCATCTGCAGCTTCTAAGCGAATGACCTCACTGACTTCGGTGGCAGTTATAGGTGTTGGATATCTCTTTGTTTGTTAGCACCTTGGACAGTGTACACATGTAGAGCAGGAAAAACTGATGATTTACACATACCAGGGCACAAATTCATCCCAGGAGTAACTGTTGAAATCAATGGCATTATGCCGGGGATACA
Organism: Chelonoidis abingdonii; assembly: GCF_003597395.2. NCBI lineage: Eukaryota > Metazoa > Chordata > Testudines > Testudinidae > Chelonoidis > Chelonoidis abingdonii. The sequence goes on from NC_133777.1 coordinate 29,368,803, forward strand.
TTTAACTCTGTTCATTCAGTGCAAACCTGATTACTTAATCCCATCAATCACAGTAGCTATTAGACCACAACCTTGGCTGGTGTATTCTGGCATAGCTCCAGTGAAATCAGTGTTGGTGTGCTGATTTACACCCGCTGATAATCTAGCCCATTCTCTTCTAAGCCAAGGTTGTCTTGCTCAGAAGGGTAACTTGCATCTGTCAGCCTCAGTTTTTGTTCTCCTGACTTTAAAAGTAGAAATCTTGAATTTGACTAAATGTAGGCAAAGGACGGTTTCACATAATCAGCAAATCAGGTAACAAAAATAGATGCAGAGCTGGATCTCCATGGTTTTCAGCATGAAATGCAGAACCATTGACCTAGCCTGTTTCTTTTTGTTTTCTTGCACACTATGAGGGAGACCTTTTATGATGAGAATAGCTGTAGGCAATCTGTATTCTTTTTATTTTTATTCACTAGAAAAAACAAACAAGCTAAGGGAGCCTAAAAGATCACAATAGGCCTTAGTTCATTGAAAAAACTGAGCAAACACATTACACACAAACAAATAGAGCTTCAGGCATGATGCAAGAAGATGATAAACAAAAATTGGTAGGTTAATTCAAAATATAACCTATGGCATCATAGTGAGCATGTATTTTCTGTGCAGTTCTTGTATGCTATAGTTCTTGTATCAGCTTCATTAGGACTTAGTTCAAAGCCCAGGAGGACAATGGGACTTTCCATTGACTTTCCTGAGCTTTGCATTAGGTCCTTTGATTTTACAGCAAGGTTCCCTTTCAAAAGGTGGGTAATACTATTTTAAAATATTGGTTTGGAAAAGCAACAGACACAATAATTTGCAGAAGCGATCCCTGATAATAGTGCAGTCCAACTTGCATGGTTTCTAGCTCAACTCTTAAAGATACTTACATTCTGCCTCTTTATAGATACATACTCAGCATCTTGATTCTATATTGGGGTTGGACTAGCGGAGGGTAGATAGATGGAGAAATTGTATAGAAACAATGGAAGTCCAGGGTATTCAGCACCTAATGGTATATGATCTTCAAAATATATTTTATTTCTTTAAATTTTTGAGTTTAAAAAAAAATCTATTTTGAATATCACCATCTTATTTTCAACACCATCAACATCAGCTTTTTTCAAAATAAGTTGACATATGTGAGAAAAAATTGATCACACAGAATATACAGCTAAAGCATACAAATTTAGAAGTAAGGGACTGTCCGGTGTTTTGCTATTGACCCAAACCTGTGCTCGTTGAAGTCAACAGAGATTCACCATTACTTCAATAAGAACAGGAAGGAGTTGTGTCAACCCACAGAAGACTAAATTGCATCATGTAGCATGGCTTTTGTGCACATGCAAGACCATGCAATGTTTGTGTGATGGCTGCCATCTTGACTGATGTCAGGATTGAATCAGTGACCTCCAGAGCTATGAGCATCAGTCATGACCTTAGGCTAAAAAAGGTAGGCTATGTAGCTGGGGGCTGTGATAAACTCATATCCCCTGTGGGTTGGGTATGAAACAAACTGATCAATGAGTTATACTTGTAGGATAGGTTTTCTCAAGTCCCAGTGCTTCCACTTCTGTAAACGCCATCACCAATACCCAAATACCCAAGCTACACATAAACTCGGTAGAGTTTCACTTCCATTTACAATGACAACCCCAGGGCCCAACAAAAAACAGCTCTTTAATGCAGGTGGCCTTCTAGCAAAGGGGGAATAGAGCTGGAATTTGACTTGAATCCTGAGTAGAGAGGACCTGGTGGCAGAAAGTTAGTCTGGAGTGAGATTGTTGCAACTCTAGGTGCCTGGATTCCCACCCTGGCACCTGAGGCACACAGCCAGCCAGAGCCACAGCAAAACTGAGTGGTGCAGGCCAAGGCGGGGTTATGGCTGAGACAACCAAGAGATGTCTTTGGTAGTAGAAATGTATGGATCCCCAAACAGCTCTAAGCTGCATTCCCTTCACAAAACCCTTGGGCACTGGCACCCCAGCTGCCCTTCCTGCCATTGACCAGTTCTATTCAGATTCCTATTCTGTTCAGTTCTAGTCTATTCTGTACACATTACCTTTGAAGGATGCTTAATTAGTGTGGCATCTTGTACAAGTTTCATCATAGCCTGTGAAGACAGGGTTTTCAAAAGCACTAAGCACTGGCCTTTCATTGATGTCGTTGACATCCATAGTTCTCCCAATGACAGCAACAGAAGCAGAGTTTGACCAATGCTGAGCACTTTTGAAAAATCCCACTTTCCATCTATTTTCTGAATTATCAGGAGGGAAATCTGATTGGTCCTTTGTAAAGGGGATTTTCCTATCCCACCACCGATGACCCAAGTACATAGAATTGCCTACAGATGAAATGTTCTAGTTTTAATCCCATTGTGTTTTTATCTGGCCTGACATATAACCATCAAAAAAGGGAGAAAGAATCAACAGAAATGAAATTAGTCAAAATAATACACCTATGACATTCTTGTCTTTGGGGAATTTTTTATTAATAGAAATCACTGTCCCCAATCATCTTGAGAGGCACTTCACTTCTGCTATGTGTCATACTGATGAGCATTACCAGATCACTTTTTAAATTGTATATATTGACAGATGTATGGAAAAGTGAATGAATGCCAGAAGTCAGCTGGTGGGGGGATGGGGGAGAGTGGGACTTGCCCTCACAGAATGTCTTAATTTAAAGGTGAATCAGAGCACTGAGGTCCAATATGATTACCTAATATACAAAGGACTATATCAGCCAATAGTGTAAAGGCAGTGATATAAAGTAGTTCATTGGGAGCTAGGAGAGCTCAGTTCCATTCTTGCCATTACCACTTGACTGTCCTAGGTACCTACATGGCCTGCATCGCTGTTGTGTCTGAGAACCTTATGACCTTAAATGTATTTATTCTCACAACCCCCCTGTGCTGTACTCTTATCCCCCTTTTACAGATGGCACTGAGAGACCAGATGAGTTGCCTCTGGTCATACAGGAAGTAAGGTGGAGTAGAGAACTGATCCTGGTTTCTGAAATCCCAGATTGGCACCCTAATCACTGCATCAACGTTTCCTCTCTTGCTGCCACGCTCACGAGTCACTTCATCTTTTTGTGCTTATGTTTACCCATCAGCAAGTAGGAGGAGAATGCCATTTATGTAACTCCCAGAGATACTGTGAAGGTTGGTATTTGTGCAGTTCTTTCAAAAACAGAAGTGTTAAATATAGTCATTATTTACATAGCGCCTACAGCGTGCCAAGGGACATTATAGACAAATATGCAGAAACAATCCCTGCTGCAAACAGCATACCCTCAAAACAGGTAACAGGCAGAGTGAGGACAGGGAGAAGGAATGTGGTTCAACAACAAGCATATGTCTGTATAACTAAGTCAATGCAAGTCATGTTAAGTCCACCATTTTCATTGCAAATTCTGCAGTTGGTGCTTTATTGTGCTGGACCTTGTGCAGATACATGGTAAGAGAGAGTCCCTGCCCAAAAGAGTTTACAATCTAACTGGACAAGACAGGGAAAGGAGGGATGTGTTATCCCCCTTTCACAGGCAAGCAGCTAGGGCACAGAGAATTAAAGAGATTTCTCCAAGATCCTACAAGTCTGTGGCCACACAGGGGATTGAACTCTGATCTTCCAAGTCTTAGGCCCACACCTTAAACCAACATCCTTCATCTTTATATTTGTACAGGGATTAATTTGTTAATGCTGCTTTAAGTAGAGGACTAGGTATTATACAACTTTCACATAGTTTCTAATAACTCTCCACTCCTCATTGACGGGGTAAAAGGACAGGCATTTTCATGGACTAGCATTTACATGCATCTAGACTAAAAGGAGCAATGGCCAGAGAAAGGATGGGACTTGGAAGAAGGAAGGAATCCTGGAGGATTAGATCCTCTTACAGTGACATGTGCTGCTGATTTACTAGTACCTCAGATCCTATCAAACCATCACCCAAGAAAGCAAAATGCTTGCGATTACAAAAGATTACAAGAGCTGAGATAAAAAGGCTGGTGGCCCAGGAGAACATATAAGTAAATAGAAAGACACTGTGTCTACACTACAAAATTACATCAACCTAAATTACCTTGATGTACAGCCACTGCACTAATGACATTGTTTTTGCATGTCCACGCTACGCTCCTTGTATTAGCGGTGCGTGTCTTCACCAGAGCGCTTGCAGCAATTTAACTGTTAGTACGGGCCATTGTAGGATAGCTTCTGAAAGCCCGCAACAATCAATGTAAGCAATATCCTGTCTACACTGATACTGCATCGACCTATCTATGTCAACCTAAGAACTATGCCTCTCATGGAGGTGGAGTTGTTAAGTTGGCATAGCAGGCGAGTTACATCAGCAGGAATGACATTTTAGTGTAGACACTTACACAGTTAGGTCGATGTAAGCTGCCTTGCGTCAGTCTAATGCTGTAGTGTAGACCAGGGCCAAGTTTATGCCAACCTAACTCTGTAAGTGTCTACACTAAAATGTCATGCCTGCTGATGTAACTTGCCTGCTATACCAACTTAACTCCTTCTCTGCAAGAGCCATAATACTTAGGTCAACGTAGTTAGGTTGATGCTGTGTCAGTGTAGACACTGCATTGTTTACCTCAACTGTTGCTGGCTTTCAGAGCCACCTCACAATGCCTCACACTGACAGTTAAATTGGTGCAAGCACTCCAGGTGAGGACATGCACTGCCAACACAAGGAGCAAAGTGTAGACATACACACACAACGTAATTATGTCCTCCTACAGCTGCTACAATAAGCTAGATCAACTTAATTTTGTAGTGTAGACATGCCTTAACTGGTGAGGGGGGGAGCAAAATGTTTGCTACAATCCTAAAAGAATGTGGTGATAGTAGCATTGAATCATCTGTCACAGATGCAGACCATAGCTACTACTTAAAATTGCATTAGGTGGTAGTTTGTCCCAGGCTCTCTGGCCACGTCTATACGACGCGCCATATCGGCGCGTTACAATCGATTGCTCGGGGATCGATATATCGCGTCTCATCTAGACGCGATATATCGATCCCTGAGAGCGCTTACATCGATTCCGGAACTTCACCAAAACCAACGGAGTTCCGGAATCGACATGGCGAGCCGCGCACATCGATTCCCGCGTGGTGAAGATGGGTGAGTAGATCGATTTTAGATAATCGATTTCAGCTACGCTATTCTCGTAGCTGAAATTGCGTATCTAAAATCGATTTTCGCGCGTCGTGTAGACCTGGCCTCTATCTCAGCACATTGATGTGCTATGCATCTTGTTAAATAGGAGTTTGAACCTGTAATTTCTGTTAATGCCTATAGGAACCTTATGGCACTAGTTATGCACCCTGAGTTAAGAAGTCAGTGGGGCTACTTGCAAAGTGCCATTGTTATTATTTCATGTCAGTATAGGGAGCAAAATCAGATTTAAACTGATGTTCTGTGGCCAAATGCAAAAGCCAAAAATAGCTCTAAAATTACAATTGATAGTTTTGTGGCAATTTCTCTTTCACAAGGCTGGATTGATTTACAAGACCTAAACAAAAAACAAAAAAACAACAAAAAACTTTCTAGCAGAACAGACTTATTAAAAAATCCTGCGCATGTGTAGTCACTAGTATATGTCCTGCCCCGTCAAAATACGTAGAGTAGAATTTGTAAAAGTGCTTAAACAAGTTAGGAGCATAAGTCTCATTGATTGTTTTATTATTAAATTATTGTTATCATTAATTTATTATTTGTATTACTATAGCATCTAGGAGTCCCAATCATGGACCAGGACCCCATTGTGCCAGACTGTGTACAAACACATTGATTTCAGTGAGACCACTCACATGCTTGAAGTGAAGAACATGCAGCAGTACTTTGCTGGATTGGGCCCTTACATTTTCCTGTGGAACAATAAAATAGCAACCTGAACATCTGTGCCTAGTTTTCATGATTTCAAATATCAGCCTTGGAGAAATATCAGCCCAAAAGCACGTTTTTTTCTTTTGCTTAAATTGGTTGCAAGTCTTTCTGGGATTGATAGGAATAGATAAGGACAATTTATCTGTTTAATAATCTTCATTGAAACAGTAGTGGTGCCTCCTGGGAGGAGTTTAGCTTCCTAGGTCCCGATCTTACTTGTCTGAGTAGGGCCAGTGGAGCTATGGACTGGGATTCCTTGCCTGAGCAAGAGCTACAGGGTCAGAATCTAACAATGGGTGAAGCATAAAAGATTCATGGGGTGGTTTGAATTTGGATACTAACCTAAAACTCTTGCATTTGCAAAATTAATCTGGAAATCAAGTCAAGTCAGACATATTGCAATAAAACATCTCACCCAGCACTTTGTTGCTTTTTCACTTCTGGATGGAATTAAGAGTGAAAGAGACCATTAAAAAATGTAATGTCTTTTAAAAGAAAGTGATCCAAACTCTTGTGCCATAAAATAAGTTATGTTGCCCATTACTGCTGAAGGTCTGGGTTGGCTTTTATTTATCTTTTGGTCTTCCCTAGTGTAAACCTGAGTCATATTTGGAAAATCCTTCCATTTTTATAAATAAAGCTCATCTCAACATCTCTTAATTTTCAAGAGAAGATAGTGCCTGTGTTAGGCTCAGAGGTAACTTTCTCTTGCATCCGCACCAATGTGTGGAAAGCTGAGCAGATATCACGCCAGTCAGCTGTTCCTGTCTAAAAGTCACTTGTAAAGACGTTTGAGGTTTTTTAATATTGTTTCTTCTGCTCTGGACTATTTTTTCTTTCAGTTTCATAATTTAATAGGCACCAATGTTCTCTTTTGCTTTATTTCTTTAGTAACTGACATGGACTGGAATTGTAATGTTCTTGGGAGAGGGGGGAAATCAATATAATGTCATAAGGCAGCACAAAAGTAATAATATGGGCTGAACAATGAGCATTACCCTACCCAAAACTGCTGCACAACTTTTTTAATATTCCCCCCTCCCATCCCAACAATGTTTTTTCAAGCTCAATAATGGCTTCTCTACAGAACAAAAGTGCAGCCCTGGAGCAGTAATTGAGCCATTAGCTGACTACCCCATAAAAAGTACCTAAACTGATATCTTAGCTCATACAATGGAGGGGGGGAGAATCAATATTCTAATGTGATCTTTTACAGTAAATTATAACTAAAAATTTCTTATTCAATGCTCACATCTAATGCATATCAGCACCTGCATTTTAAAGAATAACACACAGTTACACTGTCCACTGCAGTCACTTCCATAATTATTACTATCATTTATATTAAGGTATCAGCTACTAGCCCCAGCTAGTAAGAGAGAGTCTCTGACCCAGAGATCTTACAATGTAAATGGACAATACAGACAAAGGGTGGGAGGGGAAACTGAGGCATTGAGTGAGAAATAAGTTCAGAAACAGTCACACGATTTGTCACTGGTAGAGCAAAGAACAGAAGCCAGGTCTATCGATTCCCAAACCCAAGCTCTATGCACCCAGCGGTGGCTCCAGGCACCAGCACTCCAAGCGCGTGCCTGGGGTGGCAAGCCGCGGGGGCTGCCCTGGCAGTCCCTGCGAGGGCAGCATTCAGGGTGCCTTCAGCGGCCTGTCTGCGAGAAGTCCACCGGTCCTGCGGATTCAGCAGCAATTCGGGTACGCATAAGCCATGGGACCGGCAGACCTCCCACAGGCAAGCCGCCAAATCCGCGCGACCGGGGACCTCCCACAGGCAAGCCACCAAAAGCAGCCTGACTGCCTTGCTTGGGATAGCCAAAAAGCTAGAGCTGCCCCTGATTGCATCACACTGTCTCCTGTAAAGCTGTCCATCACTTTCCATTCCCAAGTTTCAGTATTATGGGCCTGATTCTGCACTGCCTTTCGCCTTGTGTAGCTATTTACATTTGTGCAAATCAATGATAGCAGACCCCAAATCTCAAACAATTATTTACGCACTTTATAAGGATTCAGATACAATGGGGATGCAGTCTTCTCCTAGGTATGTAAACACTGCAAATCCATTCCAGTGTGGTGCTGCTTTAGAATAATGATTAAATATAAAACATTGGGCTGGAGCTACATTCGGTCTCCAATATGATATAAATAAGAATTATTTGAACTACTTAGCCTGTAAGCTCTTTCGGGCAGAGACTAAGTTTTTAATTGTGCATTTGTGCAGCACCAAACACAGTGGACTCCTGTGAAATTCTAGCTCCATAACAATCAATTGCAAATATCCCATGGACTTCAGTGAGACCAGCATTTCACTCCTGCTCTGTGACTGATTATTATTATTATCATCATCATCATAAAGCCTGGGGAAAGCAGAAGTGTTCTGCAAGAAAACTGAAGACAAGGATGTATGGCCTGGACAAGGAGGATAAAACCATAAAAGATGGAACACACACAGAGAAAGAGGAGTAGGGCTTAAAGGAGAAGAGAGAAATCTCATTCTCAATATTAGAGCTGATTGGAAGATTTTCTAAGGGGGGGTGTCAGTTAAAAAAAAAGTGGGAAATTGTTTGCTGAAAGTTTTCACAAACATTTTCCCTCTGCCCTGATGCTCTATGCAAACTTTTCAACCAAATGTGCCATTGCTTGGAATAACCTTCAGGAGCTGAAGCTCGGAACCAAGGGAGTAACCCTCCCAACCCTCAGTGAAATTCAACTCTCATGCAGAATCCCAGCCTTGATGCTGCTGGGAATTTGCCACCTTGTTGTTCTCTCATATGAGGAAGGATTCCTCACGTATATCTCTGAAGCTTTGGTGGGGCATGGCTAGAAGAAATAATCCAAGATGGCTGCTGGGAGAGAGATTCCCAGTTATGATTTTGAAACTCTAAGGAACTTTGTATCCATTTCTAAATGACAATTTAGTTATGTGATGTTAAGTATCCAGAGATCACTGGAAACCTACACATTCATATGTATTAATATTAATAAAATAAAGTTACTTCAGAATTTCCTTTAGAGATGCTTCTGAAATCACTAAATTCCATTTTTCTGTGCCCTTATCACCAACATCCAGATTTCTTTTCAGACACAGTATTAAAAAAGTGAGGGGGGAAAAACTGGTCCTTCACCCAGAACATATATTTAAGCCTCAGTCTAAAGTTATTTTAATGTTCAATACATAGACCCATCTCTGAAAACCAGTTATTTTAATGAAATATTGGACATATCCTTAACTACAGAACAGTGAAGAGCACTCCTTTTAGAACAGGGTTACAAGATTTTTTTAATTACTTGATGTCACGGGCTCACAGATCGTGCCCACTCTTGGCCCTGTGCGGTCCATGGGGGGTGCCCCTTTCAGTGAGACAGCCCTTCTCAGGGGTCCACTCTCTCTTGGGGTCAGGCCCCTCCACCTTCTGGAGCCACATCTCTCTGAGCCTTAGCATGTCTGTCTCTGCCGTGGGCCCCCTCCGGGAGTCCACGCACTCTGGACCCCCTGGGCCTCTTCACCCCCGAAGGGGCTGATGCAACCCTGTTCTCTAAGACTGGAGTGACTCTCAGCCAGCATAAAACAGGAGGGTTTACTGAGAGTTAACACAGCACTAGGAAACTCCTTCAGGGCCTCAGGCCTGGCCTCTCAAACAATAACAGCCACATCCCAGTCTCTCTGCATCCAGGTGGGCCTGCCTGCTCCCCTCGCCAGCCCGAGCCCTCTGCTTCCCAGCTGGGCCTCTGTCCATTGTCTTCTCTCCAGGTAAACAGGCTCGTAAACAGGAGACCTGAGTCCCCTCTCCTCGCAGCTCTCCTCTGGCTGGAACCAGCTGTCAGGTCACTGGGGTCCTCTCTCTGCAGCCCATTGTCCTCCCACGGCCAGAACCGGTTGTGTCTTCTGGGCTGGGGTCCGAGTCCCTCTCAGGTCCTCTGTAACAACAAACTCCCTCTCCCTCACTCGTTAAACCAGTAACACCCAAGGAGATGAGTCCCACCCCCTGTGCATGCAAACCTGGAAAAGACAGAAAACCCCAGAAAAAACCCCCCACTTCGTTCACACTTGGTTTAATATTCTTTATTTGTTTTAAATATAAAACAAAATCAGGACATAGTTTCAATCCTTCATGTAGGTTACAGGTGAGACTCAACAGTCATCGATTATTTGATTTTAATGGCTCTGAAACAGGTTGCTTCATTCTTCATAAAAGCCACCTAGGATTTGGACATCATGTATTCATCAATTTATATGAGGTCTGAGCATCCAAATCTTTTAAACAGCTTGAAAATCTCAGGTGATGGGCATAGACCACCTTCTTTCTAGCTCTCCCTTCCCTCCCCCAAAAAACTGTTGGCAGTATTGTGAACCTATGTCTTTAAGTATTAAAATTCACTGTAGTGCAAATGAGGTTGATTTTCAGTAAAAAGCACATTACTTCCACTTTTAACAGTGTGCTCTGCAACAACCCAATCTATTGATAATTTGCTTGACAGCTATGAGAAGTTCCTTTTTTTTTCAAGCTGAAGACTGAATTATATTAGGGTGTGTGTGTGTTGGGGGAGCACATTAAGAAAGCGTTGACTAAGTGGTTTTTGTGCTTAACTAGCAGAAGAATGGCGGGGGGACACAGTAAAGAAAAAAGCAAGAGAAGGACGAAGTGCTTCTATGTCTGCAAAATAGTTATCTATTTGATAACAAGCCTTAAGGGACCTGCTTGAAGATTAGAAACCTTGACTTTGTGTGTGTTGTAAATCACTAATTGGCAAAACATTCATTAAGTGGCATGAATTATGCCATAATAGCTTGGTAAGCAGGCATTCATTCCCTCTATAGCTTGGAGCACATGGACGACACAGCATCTCAGCGCTTTCATGTGAGTGACTGTAATTATATATTTGTCCTTGACTCTGCTTGTAGAAGTAATTTGCAACTACATAATTCTCATAAAATTACAATCGATGTCACACGCTATCATTCGCCAAATTCTCCTCCCAGTTTCACCACTGTAAATCTGGAATAACTCCGTGAAGTCAATGAATTTTCTCTGGATGTACAGTCCATATAGCAAAGAACAGAATTTGACCCACATCTGCAATAAAATTACCAGTAGTTTCTTTCATAGATTGCGTTGACAAAGTATTAGTGGCCACTTCATGCAAAAATATACCATCAGTGTATTACTTCCCAGCAAGCATTGTCACCAACAGCGAAGTTTTATCTGAGCAACTTTTTTCAGCAAAATTCCTTTTAACTATTTATTGAAGGAAGCTTGAAGTTTCCCTTTGTAATCCATGATTCAGAGAATTTTCTCTATCCATCCCCATATGTGGGCTTGTTATATTAAAAGTGTCCCGATTATGCAACGGTAATAGATCTACTTTATACCAAATGAGAGTCCCCACAGAGCCACTGATTTGCCCTTTTGCTGTGTGTACTCTGTCCCTAGGAACTGGAGGAATAGTGAAAAAAAAAGTATTCATGAACATTCAATCCTATCAGGTCATGAGCAGTTTTACTCGCATGTTTGAAAAATTCATGCAATGTTTCCTGTTCGTAAATATCTCAGGAGACACTTCATTTGTGACTATACAGTGTGACAAAGTTCCTGCCTCTACCTTGATGGGTCCTGCGCTTATTGGGGATTTGCTCATCTCAGTGATCTTCCCTCTGGTGGATCCCACAGTCTGGGTCAAACCTCCTGTGCTGATCAGAGATTGAGAGGTTTGTGGGGGAACGCAGGGCCCGTCCTCTACTCCGGGTTCAGCCCTACGAGCCTGTGTGATTTCAGCGGTCTGATAGTGTCTGGATATCAGCGATGACAGCTACAACTCCCTGGGCTACTTCCCCATGGTCTCCTCCAAACACCTTCTTTATCCTCACCACAGGACCTTCCTCCTGGTGTCTGATAATGCTTGTCCTTCTCCATCCTCCAGCAGTACACTCTCTCACTCTCAGCTCTTTGCCCGCTTGCTCCCAGCTCCTCACACCCGAATCTCACTGACTAACTGGGAGGCTTTTAACTAGTTCCAGCCAGCCCTTGATTGGTTTCAGGTGGCTCAATCAATGTAGCCATCTCCACTGCCTTCTAGAAAGATCTTAATTGGCTCCAAGTATCTAGATTAACCTGGAGCAACTGCCATTTGGTTATCATGGTACTAGGGATTTGGTTAGCCTGGGGCTAACATACCTGTTCCTTACTACTTTACTGTAGTCATCTGGCCTTGCCCCATCACAACAGGTATTGAGGTTCAAGTTAGCACATTTGTTTGCAAAAGTTGTGTGCAGAAGTGCTTGCCCTGCCACCATATAAACATATGCAACTAATATATACAACACTCTCTCTCTTTGTATATCTATCTATATATAGATAGATATAGATATAGATATAGATAGATAGATAGATATAAAATAACTTCTTCTGGTGTCATTCTTGTTTATAATGGTGAGATCACGCCACAAACGAGAGGATCGGAATGTAGACTGTACACCAAATTCAAAACAGTAGCCCTCATTACAAACAGTTTGTGAAAAACCATTAGCCTGAATGTCAGGAAAAGCTTTTCATTGCAGAGTTATGAGTAATGAACAAAGGACCGATGGTGTCCATAGCAGTCTGGCTCCAACTCTGTAAAACTATGATCCAGAAGAACAGAAAAAAAAAACCAGCAACTAAACTGACCAGCTCTTCCAACTAACCATCAAAGACCCTGTGTCACTGATTTATGTTTCTATGGCTGCTCTATTTTTCTGTCAAAGGAAAGGTTATAAAATGATCAACGCACTTCAGCAAAAATAAATATATATTCTCAGCTCTTAGGAAAGCTATTAAAGTCATTGTGTCACAAAAGTTTATTTGTCTGAAAGTATCTCAGAAAGAAAAGGAAGAGAAAAAGGAAGACAGTAACTGATGAAAAGCTTGTTTCTTTGGAAATATTAGAAGCTTTCCCGCCTGATGGCACAGGGCTAGGCCCACTGAGAGGAATGTAATGTGTTATGTAAATAAGACATCTCACAAAGGATAAGGTTTATTGTTTTTTGATGGTGACACTCTCTTCACTTTCCTTTTCACAATGATCATTTGAGAGGATCAGAAAGATAATGAAAAAAATAGATGCCATAACACCAGGCAAATAACATGGGATATCTAACTTAGCACTACGAGAATGTACCTTTAGAAGGGAGAGATTTTGTGTGTTAATTGTTTCTGACGTTTACTGGTCTACCAAATCACTTCTACGTGGAGACGATCCAGCTCCTGGAGCAGGAGGGTCATCACAGCCTGCACCACTGGTGAGAGTTGTTGGCCATATGCAGAAACCATGAATCCCACTTTTGCTGTGTTTCACCACTACATATACACATACATTGCACTGGGTTCCACTCAGGGAGCCTCGCTGAAGCAGCTAGAACACATTCCTCCCAGTTCCTTGCTGCTCACTGAGCTGCTTCCTGCATTGCCGCCTTTCTAGGCTTTCCCCAAACTAACTACTTATGATAAGTTATCTGTTCAAGCTTGTATTTTTCTGTGACACTAAGCACCTTTCCCAGACTTGAGGAAAAGCTCTGTGTAGTTCAAAAACATCTCTCTTTCGCCAACAGAAGTTGGTCCAATAAAAGATACTACCTCACCATACATGTCTTTCTAACAACAAAAAATTGGTAGACACATAACTAAATGATTTATGGCATGAAGAGGAGAAAGACTGACTTGGTGTATCACCCCACACAGCCAAAAGCGGGTACCAGATGCATTTTCATCTTACATGACAGCGTTTATTTTAAGATGTCAAATGAGGGATTTTTCAGGAAATATAGAAACTCATCACAATGAAAGCTAGGTTTTTGATTCATGATATAACCAGACAGAGCCATTCCTGTGTGACTAAAAAATCTACTCTTGATCAAGGCCGGCCCACAACATTTTGGCAATTAAGGTGCGGAGCTCAGATGATACCTCCATGCCCTCTCGCTTGGGCCAAAACTTTGAAAGGTCTCCATTCTGCCTTCTTCCTGTTCTACTCCTCTCATGGTACTGCTCTGCTACCTACCCCAGTAAAGGAGAACTATCCACTTAAAATGCCTTGTTCAAAAATTTTAAGTCACTCTTAACTTTCAAACGCCTGAACAGCAAATGTAACTTTTCTTGTCTGCGTAGTAAACACTGGAATTTTTATCTGTTTGAATAATCAAAGTGGTGCTTTCCCTGCCTTCTTGGTTGCAAAGTTTTGAACTGCTTCCTGCTGAAAGTCCACAGTCTGGGCCAGCTCATGCTCTATTGAGATGCTTGCAAGGCCGACCAGCCTCTCCTGTGTCATTGTGGAGCGTAGATGTGTTTTTATTAACTTCAGCTTGGAGAAGCTGCTTTCTCGCTGGCATCTGTTACAGGAAGTGTTAGAGCAACAAAAGCATTTGGAAAGAGGGTGGTCATCTTATTTGTGCACATATATTCCAGAACAGCCTTTGGAGTTGATTCTGCTGAAATGTACCTTGAAAGGGCTTTTAGTTCATCACCTGAATCACTCGCATCAATATTGCGCATGTCATTATGTGTCAACACTGTCTTTAGTGCCCTGCATTGCTGGTGTAAGAGAAGATTGCATCGAGTCGCTTTTACTGGCAAATGTTCAAAAGGCTCAATTGCCATTGTTTGAGAAATCTTGCTGCCCAACCCAACACTGCATGGCACTTCAGATCAGCTGTATGTGCCAAACAATGGAAACTTGCTTAAAATTGTGGAGCTATGGCTGAGTTTGAATGCTGTTACTCCAGGGGCATCTTAAGAATACTCACACCCAAGAAATGTACGCACCCCCACCTACTTGAAAAACAGTTAAATGAGATAATACAGTTACTGGCAACAAAAGGTCAAACAGAAGTTTTGTGCAGATCTGAAGTCAGCAGGCTATACTATGTGTTCTGGACTGCCACCTACATCAGCGATGGAACAAATTAACTTTAATTGTTGCTTTTTGTAACGACAACAAACCTGGTGAAAATGTCCCTGCAATGGTTGACGTTGTCAGAGAGGCATTTTCTGGAATGCATTTACATTGTATACTCAGGAGCTGGTGTGACAATGTGCTTCTAAAAAGCTGGAAAGTACAGAATTGCAATAGCTGACATGGAGTCATGGCTATGTAATGGTGCCACATGAGAGGAAAGAACAGAGGAGTGCAGCATGGATCTGAGAATTTGAACCCTCGATTTTTTTTTGTTCATATGTCAGTTCTTATTCTTTGAACTTGGTTGTCAGTGGTAGCAGCATCAGCTTCTAGGAGGCTGCCTGATTTTTAATGTAATTCAAACACCCATGTATTTTTCTCTGCATAATATCATGGAATATTTGAGAACATTTGGGACCGCCTCTCTGACACTGAAAACCACTGAGTGCCACACGATGGGAAAGTCGATTGGCAGGCGATAGCCTATCAAACACCAAAATTGGGAAGACAGATGAATGCATAGTTGGACATATGGAGGATAAGCTGTGACAGGAACTTGTTGTATGTGAAACAGTGGCAGAGGGAAATGGAATCACCAGAAACTATACATAATTAAATTTCTGTGTGATTAGTGTTTGTGGCATGACATACTCTTTGAATAATGCGTAGCAAGAGATCCACCTTGATATATCTGGAGCAATTGAACAACTGACAAGCAAAGTCTCCAGTCTTACCAGTCAGTGAAGCCGATTTCAAAAATGTTCTGAAGAGTGTATAGTAAGTTGACAGAGGAATTCACACTGAAGCTATTTTCCCACCCTTCAAGCATACAAGAGTCACCACAAGGAAGACGAATTTGGAATTACGGGACGAGATATACCTAAGAGAACCCCAAAACAACATTCAAAGTTGAAATTCTTTAACCAAAGGTGCAGATTGTGCAATACAGTCAGTTGAAGAAGTTTAATGCAGCTCAAGGAACACAGCAGTAATTTGGGACATTTGTTGTATTCCAAAATCCTACTTATACCTCCGAAGAAGACCTACACCAGCAATGCAGTTATAAGACAGTGGTGACCACATAAAATAGATATCGGCCAATATTATCGGCGATGTGATTCCGAGAACTAAAGCCCTTTCAAGGGTTAACATTTCAGGCAGACATAACTCCAAAAGGCACCTGTTGCCTAGGACAATCACTGCCTGCATCAATAAGAATGACACACCCTTCTCAAAACTGCTTTTGAGAGGTTGCTCCCCTAAATATCTGTAAAGCACAGCCAAACGCAGCTTCGTTCACCTAAGTATAATGAATAGAACATTCTGATCTTAACAACTGACGCAAGGAGAGCAGGTCCGGCCTTTGCAAGCATCATCATATTTAGAGCACATTCGGCATAGGCAGACTGTGGAATTCAGTAACAAAAAAAAGGCAGAGTTCAATAAACTTTGCAACACAGCAGGCATTGGAAAGCAATCCAAATTCTGATTCATTCCCAACATAGATAAATTACAAGTGTTTCTACGTCAGTAAAGAAAAGTCTATAACTTGCTCGTTCGCAACAATTATTCGAAAACACACCCAACCCAAGCGTTTGCAAAGGAAAGCACGATGACTTAAATTGATTTGTAAAGAGCATTTTAAGTGGAAAAGTTTCTCCTCTTTATGGGGTAGCTGGAGTGAAGCACCGACAGTCACACTGAGAGGGAAGAGCGTATCAGAAGCAGCATGGAGAGACACTTCAGTTTCTCGGCCAAAGCCACGAGGGAGGACGATCATCAACTGAGCTCCGCACTATTATTGCCCACTGCGTTCGTGGGCCCGGACACACTTGGAGAACACAAAGACTCACCGACATTTCTTCTATTCACCGGAGAATCGGCTCTCGTCTGGTTTATCTATATCATGATCAAACGACCCTCACATCTACGTGCATGAACGTCCTTCTAATATTTCACTGAAGAGACCGTCATCCACATTGAATCATTATCTACAAAATCAACCGGTCACGTAAGGCATGCAAAATGCAATCTGGTAACCACAACACTTCCATCAAAATCTTAATTCCAAAAAAAAAAAAACACCAGCTTTTACTATGGCTGTGTTGAGGTCGAAATAAATTAACTTAGTAACAGATTCATTCTACCATCATTAATTAGCCATAAGTTAAAATCCTTAGTCTATATGTTACCTAGTCATTAGTATGTTGTATAAAGACAAAGTAGGTAATGTGAGATATAACGAATGATAGTGTAAGGAGTCTATATTTTATATTTGGGGCTACGCATGACTTATGTTGGACTGAATATGTTTGAGAGGTTTTGTGTAGAGAGAAACTATTGCATGAGGCGTGGAAGGGGTGACACGAGACTATTTCCTCAAGGTCTAGGGAAATGGTGCTATAGTTCACCAGACTAAACTTCATAGCTTGAAACAAGATTCACACGTTATCATAAGGTAGTTAGTTTTGGGATAAGCTCAGAAAAAGCGCAATAGACAGGAAGGCAGCTCAGTGAGCAGCAAGGAACTGGGAGGAATTGTTGTTTATAAGGCTGCTTCAAGCGAGGCTCACTGAGTGGTAACCAGTGCAAAATGTATGTTATATGATATGGTATGAACATCACAGCAAGTGGGATTAATGTTACTCTGCATATGCAAACACCTCCACAATAGGTGCAGGCTGTGATGACCATCAACTGCTCAGGAGCTGGATCGTCTCAACGTAGAAGTGATTGGTAAGAACCAGTAAACGTCAAGAAACAATTTAACACCAAATCTCCCTTCTAAAAGGGAACATTCTCGTATGTAAGTTGATAATCCCATGTTATTTGCCTGGTGTTATGGCATTATTTTTTCATTATCTTTCTGATACCTCTCAAATGATCATTGTGAAAAGGAAAGTGAAGACGAAGTGTCACCATCAAAAAACAATAAACCTTAATCCTTTGTGAGATGTTTTATTTAACATAACACATTACATTTCTCAGTGGGCCTAGCCTGTGCATCAGCGGGAAAGCTTTCTAATAATTTCCAAAGAACAAGCTTTTTCATCAGTTACTTGTCTTCCTTTTTCTCTCTTTTCTTTCTGAATAACTCAGCAATAAACTTTTGTGACAACAATGACTTTCCATAGGCTTTCCCAGAGCTGAGAAATATATTTAATTTTTTGGCTGAGTGCGTTGATCATTTTAATGATACCTTTCCTTTGACAGAAAAATAGAGCACCATAGACAATAATCAGTTGACACAGGGTCTTGATGTTAGTTGGAAGAGCTGGTCAGTTATTAGTTGCTGGTTTTTTTTTTCTGTTCTTCTGATCATAGTTTACAGAGTTGGGCAGACTGCATGGAACACCATCGGTCCTGTTTCATTACTCATAACTCTGCAATGAAAAGCTTTCCTGAGCATCAAGGCTAATGGTTTTCACAAAGTTTTTATATGAGAGCTACTGGATTTTGAATTTGGTGTAACAGTTCTACAAATATCCGATCCATCATCGTTTAGTGATCGTGAATCACAACCATTAATATAGACAAGAATGACCACAAGAAAGAGATTATTTATAAATAAATCATATTCTAATTATAATTATATCTACAATATCTATTAATATATATAATAGATAATACAAAAGAAGAGTAGACGTGTTAGTATATAATTAGTATGCATATGTTTTATATGGTGGCAGGGCAGCCACTCTTATGCACAAACTTTGCAAAACAAATGTTTGCAACTGGAACTTCAATACTGTTGATGATGGGCAGAAGGACGCCAGATGACTATACAAGTAAAAGTAGTAATGAACAGGTATGTTGCCAGGCTAACCAATCCCTAGTCCAAATGATAACCAATGAGTTGCTCCTAGGTTTAATTCACTAGATTTGGGCCAAATTAAACTTTTGCTAGAAGGAAAGTAGAGTTAAATAGTAAAATAGGATGCATTAAATATGATATATAGTAAAACCATGTAGAAAGCATATGTATGTGTGTGACAGTGAAAATAGTTGTAAGGCACTGTAGAATGTAATGCAGTGGGATGGCTACATTGACTTGAGCCACCTGACCATCACGGGGCTGGCTGGGGACTTCCGTTACAGCCTTACCCATTAGTCAGTGGACTTCGGGTGTGAGAGCTGGGAGAGCGGGCGAGCTGAGAGTGAGAGAGTGTCTGCTGGAGGATGAGAGGCAGCATATCAGCCACCCCGCGGGGTCTCGTGTGACGATAGAAGGTGTTTGAGGAGACCATTAGGGAAGTAGCGCCAGGGAGTTTGCTGGATGCAGCTGTTATAGAGGCCTATTCTAGTGTATACATTGACATAGATTTTGTACAGTTTATAACAAGAAAAAAGCATATGACTTTTATTGTTCAATGATTTGATATAATATAATATAGATATTAGAGAATTTAGATGGAAAACTACCAGTATTGGATAACAGTTAGTATTGTAATGAAGATTGTTTGTGTGGGTAATTACCGGACAGCTGACTCACAGGGCCGTGGCTGCCGGAGTAGAGGACGGCTGCGTTCCCCCAACCTCTACTCCTGATTCCGCCAGGAGGCGGGTGACGCCAGACACTGTGGGATCCACCAGAGGGGCAGATCCGATGCACATCCCCCTAGCGCAGGCCTCAGGTAGAGGAGGTTTGTCAACACTGTATAGTCCATGCAGTGTCTCAGCAGTATCTTTCGAGACAGAACAGTTGCCTGTTCAATGCGAGTCACTGCTCCATGACCTGATAGATTGAATGTTCATGATTTTTTTTCACTATTCCTCCAGTTCCTAGGGGAGTCACACAGCCACAGGCATCAGGGCTCTGTGGGGAGCTCTCATTTGGTTAACGTAGACTCTACTTCCCCCGCGTTGCAAGGGACACTTTATATCAGCACATATGGGGATTGGATGCGATTCTCCTGTCTGGTTACAGGGACTTCAGCTTCTTCCATATAGTTAGGACATTTTTGCTGAGAGTTGCTCACTAGATCACTTGGTGTTGGGTGCACTGCCTTGCTTGGGATATAACTGACCTGGGTTATTTTGGCCTGGTGGCCTCTTCTTTGTACTGCATCTATGGAGACTATGGTATTTTTATTGCAGATGTGGGTCATTCATGTTCTTGTTGCTATTGACTGTACATCCAGAGATTCATTGACTTCACCTGGCATTATTCCAGATTTTACAGTGTGACTGGGAGGAGCATTTGGCCGACATGATAGCTGGTGACCATCATTGTAGTTGTTGAGTTATGTAGTTGCTTTACTTCTACGCGAGTCAGGCATATATATTCCAGTCACTCCACAGAGCGTGAGCATAGCTGTTGCCAGTCGTGCTCACAGCCTATAGAGGATGATGCCTGCCTTACCACAGCCTCTATGGCATCATTCATGCCCACTACCTCATCGGCATGTTCCTGCCAACTTACCTCCGGCTGTCTACACACCCACACCGCTCAGTCTCACTCTCTTCTCACCAGACGAGGTACATTAGTGGATCTTATCCCAGTGGATCACTACTTTTCGCATGACATACGAGCCAGCTAGCACGTAATGTCTCGCCTATACACACTGGTCCTCTTGCTCTTTTTCTTTACAGTGTGTTCCATTTACCTTTGGACTAAGATCTCTCGCCGCACGTTTTTAACTCGACTAGGATAAAAAGCCCACAGCACTATTGTTATATCGTTCTATCATGTGTGCGCTTGACTCACTCCACCACACCAACTATCACACTCACATCATAGTATATCCTATTGTAGTCACCTTCAAGTATATAAGAAATATGGAGACATAGTTCACTCTCGATTAGATGCGACATATTATTTAGTTTAAGATGTAGAGGGTTTGTGCGCGAGAAGACTGTGATTTGATGGGTTGTGCTTTGTACTGATACCTCATTGCACCTCAGTGATTTATCCTAAGATAGTTCTCTGCACAGTTTGGGGGGGGGGGAGGCTAGAGAGGTGGTCTATGCCCATCACCTGAGATTTTCAGCTGTTTAGAATTTGGATGCTCAGACTAAATAATTAATTGATGAAATAAATGAATGTTCAAACTCCCTAGGTAAGGCTTTTTATGAAAGAATGACAAGCAACCTGTTTCAAGAGCCCATATAAAATCAAATGCCCTATCGATGACTGTTTGAGTCTCAACTTAATACAATGAAGGCTTGAAACTATGTCCTAGCTTCAGTCTCTTTTCTTACCCGTCCTCCGTACCGACGCGTACCAGCTTACTTTCACCTCTGCACACAGTGCTAGGTTTTGGGTAGCAAGCATTTCTCAAATGCAATGAGCCTTTTCAGAATATTTTACCAGTAAATAGACCTCTGAGATGCAATCTTCTCTTGATGCTGATCATCTATGGTGGCCTTTAACCTTAGTCTCATCTCAAGCTCTTTCCACCTATGGATTGCTCTCTGGTGATTTGCTGCCTTCTCATGGCATGACAGATTTCTAGCCAGATTTTTCCAGTCCTTTGTTCCTGTGGAACCCAATGTGGCTGAAACATTAGATTGGAAGAGTTTGCAACAAAAACAGTATGCAGCATTCTGGGGTTTTGAGTACATAAGCAATGGCCTCCCCAATTTGTCGCCATTGGGGATTTCACAGCAGCAATGTGTTGGATGGAAACTTCTATTTTCATTGTCTTTGGGGAACATGAAGTTTTTCACTTACTGTGGCCCACACAGTACAAGGAAGTCCCTCAGGCTACTGCTCAAGTGAGTCCACAGTCCTGGATCATCTAGACTTACGGAACTAAACTCAGCAGCAGCTGTTTCCTGTGCCTCCACCACATTCTCCACTGATCTACACTTTTCTTCAGGAATGTTCATGGTTACATCCATATGAGATGGAGAGATGGATGCTGCAGTAGCTGCCAGGTCACCTGCACTCTGACTAACTGGAAGATCAGGCATCTCCTCACCACTCACATCCTCACTGGGGCCGGAAGGCTCACCGTGAACATTTGTGTCTATGTATCTCAGGAGAGCTCCTTCCTGCTTAGATTGAAAAGCTTCCTTTGCTTGCTTTCTTCTTCTGAATGCTGCCTCAGAGGGGTGTTTTCTTCTTTTACTCATGACTTCTGTTCTGTGCCAGCTATAGTGGCTCTCAACACTCAGCTGAAGGGGACAAATAAGCAGGCTGATAGTAGGGCCTGAGTGAGGGAAGATGTCAGCATCTTAAGGGCCTAACTGGCTCCTACTACTTCAGTTGACTTCCTGTTCTCCTCAAGTGGGTTCAGGGAAGCAGCAGGAAACAGGAAGCTCCCTGAGAAGCTGGTGTTAATCAGTCCAGGCTCCTGGGGGTGCTCGAGAGGTTCATAAGAGGCCCCTCCTCCTCTCTCTCCCTGCAGCTCTGCTGCTCTCTGTTATTCCCTCTCACCTTTTCTCCTGCCTGCCTGCCATGTCTCTTGTGCCCTCCTTCCTCCAGCACAGCACTCCACTCTCTGTGCATCTAGAGCAGAAAGAATACACATGCACCAGAATCAGACACAATTTTCTACACTCTGGGTCCTAGTGGCGCCCCTCCACCGTCTGGCACCTGAGGCGGCCACCTCAGTTCGCCTCATGGTAAGGCCAGTCCTGCCTTGGTATCACTGTATGTTTAAAGGTTGGTTCCAAATATCTACTGCAGAACCACTCAACACATAAGTGCCATTTAGATCCTACTGACACTGGTGTAAATATCAGGAGTAACTCCCTTGATATCACAGAAGTTACTCCAGCATATGTGAGATCATGGTGAGGCCTTTATATATTGATTTTCCAACAGTTCTCAACACCCAGAAGTCTAGTTCAGATCAAAGGGAACCACAGGTGCTGAAAATCAGTCCCTCAGCGTTAATCTAAACTGCAACAGAGAAATCTTGGAGCAATAGGATATAATCTCTACCAGTGATGGGATTTTTTTCCACTAAAGCTTATTTGTCTATTCGGTTTCTAAAGTGAATTTTCAACCAGCTTTCATTATGTTGTAATGTACACATCACTGAGACAAAAAGGAAAGAACTGTGCATCTGATCTTCTATCATAAATAATCTGCTGCTTCAAAGAAGCCTGAAGTACCCTTCTGTCAGAGATCGTTTTGTTAGCTCATACTATTGTGTATATAAGGACTGTTAAACAAAAAAGAAATATGCCAAGATCTATAAATGAAAAATTCTCCAGTTAGGCATTGGTAGATTTTGCTATCTGCATCGTTCCCTATTTAATTAAAGTACTGGATCTGATAAGGAATGTGCATTAGAATAGGATTTTACAATTCATAGGTGAGGCCAAAATTAGAAGCACAGCAACATTTGGAACAATATGGAACAAAGCAAACTAATTCAAAGGTATGTGGATTCTTAAGAGTAATGAACCAGAAAATGGAAAATATAGATTGATAAAGAAAAAAGTTCTGGTGTAGCATGCACATTATATATCTTTAAAATGGGATGTATTGACTGGGTAAAAGATTTAAAGCCCAATCTTGTCACCCCAATATGGATAGGCAAGGCCTCCAATGCAGCAGAAACATCTTCCATCAGTTTGGGAGTGGGCAGGGGTGCTGTGGAGAGCCGAGCACCACACAGAAGAATACCACAACCCCTTGTACTGCAGAGAAAAACCATTGTGAGCAGGCTGGGGCAATGCAGATGATGGGTAGTGAATCCTCTCGAGTGTAAATCTACTGTCCTCAAATCCCATGGGTTGGATCGGGAGATAAAGTGTGTAACCCACTGATTCACTCTGTGTTATGTGAGCCCCTCTTGTGACTTGTCCACATAGTATGGTGATAGCCTACTACAGCTACCAGCTAATGAAGATACCCCTTAAGCACAAATGGTCAGTTGTGCTTAAGGGGTATCTTCATACCCTGAAGCTCCTAAAGTGAGAGATTATTACTTCAACTCAGGTGAACAGGTCCTCTGTATAAAGCTCTTTTTCTTGTCCTTGGGACCAGAACTTCACCAAGTAGAGGCTATTAACGATTAGGGTGACCAGACATCAAGTGTGAAAAATCAGGACGAGGGCAGGGGGTTAATAGGAATCTATATAAGAAAAAGGCCCAAAAATCAGGACTGTCCCTATAAAATCAGGACATCTGGTCACCTTATTAGTGATAAATCCTTGCAAATTCATTAATCTGAACTCATGGCTGTGGTGTTAAAAACTAAAAGCCAACAAGCATTGTGCTAGCTACATGTTAAAAAGTCCAGCAAGGAAACTAATCAGAAGCACTGACACTGTGACTATCGCAGTGGCATTTATAAGACTACATTCCATGTCACTTTCTCATAGGAATGATAATAGAAGGTGCTACAAAGTTCAACCAGGATAATTCTATGCTTTAAGGATCTTGATTGCGAGGCAATGCTAAAGAGCCTGAGATTATTCAGACTGGAGACAAAGTGACTCAGGCTGCTTAGACATATTATTCAAAATATTGAAGAGATTTATGGAAATTTACAGTGACAAGATGATATTTAGGTTTTAGCAAATGTGAGGGAGTCATCTAATTGGGTAATTAAGGTTCCAGATTGTGATTATGGGACAAGAAACCCAGGGTTTGCGTTTGTTCTTATTATTTCTATGTAGTATTTGTGCTGGACTGAGATTCAGGAAACCTGCGCTGTATTCCCAGCTCTACCACTAATCTACTGAGTAACCTTGGGCAAGTCATGTCACAGCCCTGTACTTGAGTTTTCCCAGTCTGTAAAACAGGGCTAATGGTACTGACCTCTTTTGTAAAGTGCTTTGAGATCTGATGATGACAAGTTGTATATAAGAGCTAGGTATATTCTATTGATTATCACTATTATAGTAGCACTTAAAGGCCTCAACCAAAATGATGATCTCTTTGAGCTAAATGCTGAAAATGCACATAAAAAGAAACAGGTCCACACCCAAATAATTTACAATCTAAGAGCAAAGAGACTGACAGACAGGCTGGAAGAATGGAAACATTATCAGTCCTGTTTTACATATGGAGAACAAAGACAGAGATTAAATGAATTGCCCGAGGTGTTAAGAGTGCATCTGTGGCAGAATCAGAAGTTAAACCCAGATTTCCTGAATCCCAGTCCTGTGCCTTAACCACAAATCATCCTTCCTCTCTGTTAGTCTATTCACCCCTACCCCACAGCATTAATTAATTCCAGCTGGCACAATACAGGTCTGTGAGTACTACTATGGAGAAACACACTTCTTGGGTGCTGGAAGCACTAGATGTTTGGCATCATGCCTGCTACACATCCAAATACAGCAGTACTCAAAATAACCACACACATTGCAATGTTTTATTTCTCATATGTCTACTACACATCATTTCTGGTACACTGCCTTCTTCAAGACAAATAAAGATAGAAGCATTAAATCCACCCCTTGTTTAATTCCACGGAAGTCAAAGTCGTGACACAAGGGATGAATTTGGCTCTGACATAAGAACTGAACTGAAACTCAACTTTTAAGCATCTCTACTAACAATTTAGAGTTAGCTTTTCCCAGATTCTGCTTCTGATGGTGCTGAAGGGGATTTTCATTTCCTACTTGAAGTAACTCCAAACCTCTGGTTTGTGGTTGTTACTGCTGGGAAATTCTAAGGGCAAAAAACCAGGGGTCTGATTTTCCTCTTCTTCTGAGGTAGACCAGGTGCACCTCCACTGAAACCATTAGCATTACACAGGTATAAACTAGGTGGAAGGGAGAAGAGAACTTCTGTGTGGAAGTGTCCAGAGGGAAAGTTACCAAAACTAATTTCTGATATATTACTTAGTGAGACCTTGCCTTACCAGCCAGGTATCTGGACAAGAGAGCTTTAGTGAATGACAGACAGATGAGGAAAAATATTATTTGCAGGGCTGCAGAAGTATGACATAATCCCATTGTTAGCCTGATGAGCCAATTTTTCTGGATAACAGCTAAAACCGAGGTGAAACCCTAATCTTTGTGCTGAAGAACTATGCTGAGGTCATTTATGCTAAGGCACATAACTGTGGTGGCTTTCTCTTTGATAACCTAGGGAGCTCACATGAGCTTTATTTCCTGAAAACCTGTTACAAGAACTTCTTTGCTGATCTGGATACCTGTTAAGAGTCAATTTGTTCTCAGTCTGATATGACAAAAGCTCATCTGGTGAGTAGGAGAGCACAAGCGATGAAATCTCATTTGTCACATCAGAAAACTCAAACAGGGTGCTTAAGGTCAAGATTTAGTTGAAGAGCCTGTTGATGAGCGAGGGACTGATCTGTGGGCCCACTGAAATCAGTGGAAAGATTCTCATTGATTTAGGCTTTGGAGTAGGCCTTTACTGAGCAGAGGTAAGGTCAAATTCATGACACTTAAGTTTCAACCTCAGTAAATTGCTAGAGTTGAGATACTTTGTTATAGGGCTCACACGCAGGCAGGTTCAAAGCCTTTCCCCTTTCAAAGGCCTTTTTTGGGGTTTGGTAAGTCTTTGGGTGGCAGAAACTTGATAGCTGTTTCTGTCTCAACAACTCTGGTAACAAGAGTCAGCTCCTGTGGAGGTGCAGATTTCTGCCTTGTTGTCACCCCTTGCCATGACCAGCTCTCTTTTATACAAGCAGCTGGAACAGGTTCTGCAGGTGTGTCTATTTGGTAGTGATTGAGCCCAGAGGAGCTTGTTAGCCTTCTCCCATTGGGATGAAGGCCATGCTCCATCACAGGTTAAAACAGCATAGGACAGGTAGGAGAGTTGAGTTTATTTCCAATGTTGCTACTAGATTGTTGAGTTTTGTTGACTCCAGTTGTTTGGTTTCAGAGAATGCATAGCGTGGCTAGCAGTCCAGCCTCAGGAATGTAGAAAAAGCTTCAATTGTTAGCCCATTAGATTAAACATTTAGGCTTCATTTTCCTGTAGTACTAGAGGTATTTTAAGAAATCTGGTGCCCCACACTATTTACATTGCTTTATTGCTTAATTTCCCTTGAAGCTGCTAAAATTATGTTAGTCAGTCTCTTGCTGTTTAAAACTGTGTACTCCCTTCCAAACTCTGTAGCAATTCTGACTATTCGCCTGTTTAATCAAATCAGGAACATAGAATTTAGGTAAGACCCATTAAAAGCTTTGACTGTTGAATAACTCAGATGAATTTTCCCAGGGCCTGGTTCTGGGCGGGATCCTGAGCTCTACATGTGCAGCAGAATGGCTTTAATATTATTTTGTCCACTAAAAGAAATTGACTTCACACAACACACATTCTTGAGCTTGAATTTCACTTGAATGCTCAATCAGCCGTAAGTAAGCAACAATACTTAAGAGATTTCATTTTGACTTAAAAAAAACTGATTTTTATTCTACCTCTCTCAAACCTTCAGCAAATAGTTCTAAGTATTTCATTTCCTCCACATTATTCTTCACCTACTCATTGCCACATTATTAAAGACATGGCAGTCTTGTTTTCCTACACAGTAATCACTCACATAAATAAAGTAGCGTGTTTGTCTAATAGTAATTAAGGGTCAGGACTTTTGGGTTCTGTACCTGGCTCTGGCACTGATTTATTAAGTGACTTTAGTAAAATCACTTAGACCTCTCTGAATCTCAGTTTACCATCTGTACGACAGCAACCTAATAGTTACTTAGCCAGTGAGTATTTTTAAAGTCTGCTTTTTCAGATAAAGAGTTATATATGGGTGATGTCCATCAGATCACATATGTAACCTTAGAGAGACAAGGTGGGTGAGATAGTATCTTTTACTGGACCAACTTCTGTTGGTGAGAAAGACAAGCTTTTGAGCTTACACAGAGCTCTGGAAGAAGACTGCAGGGGACTGGAATAGAAGACCTCCCAAGGTCTCTTCCAGTCCTATAATTCTGATTCTGAACATTCAACATTCCTTGAAAACCCCTACACATTTTATGTATTTCTGCAAAGTATATCTGCTAGTATACTTCATAATGCTTACAAGTTTATCCTTTTATTTAATGCACTGATTTAATCACATATAATTCAACAATTTTGCCACTGAAGGATTTTCAATGTGCACTTTGATTCCTTCTATAGTCCTTCTTCCAAAAGCTTTCCATCAGTGGGAACTTAAAACTTAATTCAGGATATTGATTTACCACCACCTACCAGAGAACACACTTTGGATACTGTTTCCATACAGTGATCATCATTCACCTATTTTTGTCACTTTTAAACCTGGCATTTGCTATGCCCACCTTTTAACAGATTTCTAAAACTTTTCACCCACATAATTTATGGGATCCATTTACAAAAAGTAGTCAGGAATGTGTTTTTCCCAAATACCTGATCAGTTTATTTGTGAGAGTCAATATAGTATAGTTCTTACTGATATGAATAACTTTGCTTGGTTTTTTATTGTTTTTGTAAGCCGTCTTTTGCCAGTAAAATTAAAGCTGTATTACTACAGCAAAGTTGAACTAGTAGAACCTCATACCTCAAGGGTATCTGGCTTTCCCCCAGAACCTACACAGGTAACAAACAGCTTCCAGTATCCTATATACTGTCTTCTCTCCTTATGATCCCCGTTTTCCCTACGCAAGACTCAGCTATCTCTGATTCAATTTCCTTCTCTCCAAAATGCCCAACAGTAGGTACCAAAGTTTACTTTTTACCCTTGGACAAATAAAGAGAAAAATCCCAAAGTAAAAGTTAAGAAGGACACAGATGGTATAGTTTTATCATTGCAAAAAAGTGCAATTAGCTAGGGTCTAAGCTTAGTTATGTGGTACGGTTAAGCAATATACAAATCGGCTCTGTTAAAAAGTTCATTGTCTCAAACAGGCTGCTTTTTTGTGTCCCAACATACCCGTCTGGAAAGGTCCATGTGTTCTGTCTAAGCAATTTGTCTCACCTCTTTCCTCCTTCTTTATATAGCCCTGTAACAGAGGTCTTCTGCTAATCTCATTAGCAGGTGTTAGAAAATGGATGTGGCATATTAATGACACCTGTGATGTAAGGGATGTGAGAATGGCTCTCTGGAAAGTGAACTAGGAAGATAGAGCCAGAGGAAGTCCAAGATGGAAACTCTAGAGACAGTCTAGCTCAGAGAGAAAGTTCAGGGGGTTACATTGCGCTATTGTTTTTGAGTCATCAGTAGAATGACTGCAGGAAAGGGGTGAGTTTGAATGCTAAGAATGGAATTTTCAGAAGGATCTAAGGGAATTCGGCATCCAATGCCCATTGAAATTCAACAGGAATTTGGCATGTAACCCTTTATGTCCATTGAAAATCCTACCTTGGGACTTGATCCAAAGCCAGTGAAGTCAAAGGGAGTCTCTCATGCCTTCACTCTTTCAGCTCTATTGAGCATAGGTTAGCATCCTAACCCATTCACAATCCATCTTTACTAGAATCTGAAAAATTAGATTCTTCTTCACTTCAACACCCTTTTATGGAAGGCACTTATTGTCCCTGGAGTCCATGTGAGTGATACAGTACATGCCTTACCACTGCACAACAATGGTTAATTTTGATATGACCGGTGTTTCTCTCAATGTTGTCCTTATCTCCCACTATACATCTGAACGATGATTCACATTTAATAAAATGCTTTATTGCCCAATTTAGTTCCCTACATTTGACCACCGGAGACCTGATCCTGCAAAATACTGAAGCCGATGGGGACTTTGTCAGTGACTTTAAAAGGATGCAAGATCAGACCACGGGTGTTTACAAAATAACTTCTTAATTTACTTATATGGACCCCATTACTATGGTATCTGTGTCTCTTACAATCTTTTCTGCATTTATCCTCACAATACCCCTCTGAGGTAGGGAAGCACTACTCTATTCTATCTTTCACACTATTAATAGTAAGGTTTAGAACTCAGGGAGACCTGGATCCTAGTACTATGCTCTGTCCAGTAGGCCACCTCTTCCTGCAAAGATGCTGAAATTACAGTCATGATCCGAAAAGTGACCATGTAAAAATAGCACCTTCTGCATCCCAGATCTGCTCTCCATATGCATTAACCAAAATAATAATAAATAATAAATAATAATAATAATAATAATAAAACAGTATTTTGCTTCACGTCATTTCTTTTAGCCTTGCAGTGCCAATTTATCTATGGCAGAAAGAACAGAATTCTCTGCCTTATGCATCCACAGCAGAATTGTTAGTTAATCCCACATACAAAATCTTTATTAGCAATGGTGGGTGATGCATGAACCTGAAAGAACACAGGCTGTTTTGACATCCCTATTGTCCATAGAATATACAGAGCTGGCAGTTAATAAACAAATCTCTAGTGCAAATTTGATCTGATAGTCACTGAGACACAAACACAAAACCCCATGATGCTGTTTAAGTAAGAGTCTTCTCAGAGAATAACCATAGCTTAATGAAAGTAGAAATGACTCAGTAGAAATATTTGAGGTAATAAGGTGAAGAAGGCAAGAATGTAGTCACATTGGTCACAAGAAGCAAGACAAAAATAAGGGAACACATTTAACTGGATTTATTAAGAAAAAAATGTTTCATGATAAGGACAAACAGTAGAACAGTCTGCCTGGTGAGATAGTGGTAGCATCATTAGATGTTTCTGAGGAAAGATTAGATATGGTTATGGAAAAGATAGGGTGGGATCTAATTCTTGTGACCAGAAGAGCTGGACAAGGTGATCTGAGATATCCTCTTCTGATTCAATCATCTATGTCAGTGGTCTTCAACCTTTTTTTTATGTGCAATCCCCTAAAATTTCTAAAGTATATGCTAACCCCTTTGGAAATCTTAGACCTAGTCTGCAGAGCCCCAGAGGTCAGTGGACCACAGGTCGAACGCCACTGATCTATGCAGGGGGAAAAGAAAAGGCTGCAATCAGCGGCGCTTTGGCGGCAGCTCCACCGCCACCGCTTCATTCTGCAGCGGCAATTCGATGACAGGTTCTTCCCTCCAAGAGGGACTGAGGGACCTGCCACCGAATTGCCACCAAAGAGCTGGACATGCCGCCCCTTTCTGTTGGCCACCCCAGGCACCTGCTTGCTGCGCTGGTGCCTGGAGCTGGCCCTGGATCTATGTCATCCCATGGTTACATATTTTTCTGGACATTT
This sequence comes from Chelonoidis abingdonii, assembly GCF_003597395.2. Lineage (NCBI taxonomy): Eukaryota > Metazoa > Chordata > Testudines > Testudinidae > Chelonoidis > Chelonoidis abingdonii. The sequence goes on from NC_133777.1 coordinate 29,399,695, forward strand.
CTTTATATCTCCTTTGTTTCTTGTTACTAATACATAATGTAAATTTCAGATTCTGAGCATTAAACTTTCATTGTGATCACAGGGTGAGAAATATCCCTTGAACTTAAAGTCTTCTTTTAAAAAATCATAAAACCATCAATTGCCTAATCAGTGGCTGTTGAGACAACAAATCCTGCACAAGTCTCACAAGAGAGAAAGTTTCACGCAGCAGCATGTTTCATGTTTAGGGCCTGATCCAAACCCCACTGCAGCTAGTAGAAAGACTCCAGTTTACTTCACAGGATTCTGGATCAGGCCTCTAGTTCAGAAAATCATGTGCCAAAGACACTTAAACATACATCAAGGGTCAAACCCTGCCGTTAGCTATTTGAGTGGAACTGCAAATGACTCTCTCTGTGTTTGCTTTCAGGAGGGCAGATTCTAGCCCTTACTGAGGCATTTTGGTCACATTTGTTCTTCCACTACATTTTAGGTTTATCAGCCAATGCTGTGATAAACTTGTTTTAAGGGGCAGAATCTGATAGCCTTAATCCTCAAAAAATCCAATTCACTTCAATGGGAATACTCATGGAGTAAGGTTCAAATACCAAATGTGAGTCTGGTCATAAATCAACAGTTAGTTTACCTGATTCATACAAAAATTCCGTAGTTGTTGCTTCCCTTCCCCTAACTTGCATCAACATGCCTCTGTCTGTACATATACTAGCGAGACAAGGTGGGTGAGGCAATATCTTTTATTGGCCCAACTTTTGTTGGTGAGAGAGGCCTGGTCTATACTACGCATTTAAACCAATTTTAGCAGTGTTAAACCGATTTAATGCTGTACCCATCCACACAATGAGGCCCTTTAGATTGATATAAAGGGCTCTTTAAATCAGTTTCTGTACTCCTCCCAAACGAGAGGAGTAGCGCTAAAATTGGTATTACGATATCAGATTAAGGTTAGTGTGGCCGCAAATCGACGGTATTGGCCTACGGGCGGTGTCCCACAGTGCACCATTGTGACCGCTCTGGACAGCAATCCGAACTTGGATGCATTGGCCAGGTAAACAGGAAGAGCCCCGCGAACTTTTGAATTGCATTTCCTGTTTGCCCAGCGTGGAGCTCTGATCAGCACAGGTGGCCATGCAGTTCCAAATCCAAAAAGAGCTCCAGAGTGGACCATACGGAAGATACTGGATCTGATCGCTGTATAGGGAAACAAATCTGTTCTATCAGAGCTCCATTACAGAAGTCAAAATCCCAAAGCATTTGAAAAAAATCTCCAGGCTATGATATAGAGTCCACAGCACAGTGCTGCGTGACAAGCGTAACGGAAAGCCAAAGAATCAAATGGACACTCATGGAGCTCTGAGGGGGGGTACTGAGGACTCCAGCTATCCCACAGTCCCCAGCAGTCTCCGAAAAGTATTTGCATTCTTGGCTGAGCTGCCCAATGCCTGTAGGGTCAAACACATGTCCGGGGTGTTCAGGGTATAGCTCGTCAATGTACCCCCTTCCCCCCTGAAAGAAAAGGAAAAAATGGTTTCTTGACTTTTTTCAATGTCACCCTATGTCTACTGAATGCTGCTGGTAGACGCGATGCTGCGCAGTGAAGAGCAGTATCCGCTCCCCTCCCTCTCGGGTGGCAGTTGACGGTGGTACAATATGACTGCTATCCATCGTTATCATAATCAGCCCGTGAGTGCTCCTGGCTGGCCTCAGGTGAGGCTGGCGGGGGCGCCTGGGTAAAAATAGGAATGATTCCAGTCATTCCCTGTAGATGGTACAGAACGGCTGGTAACCGTCCTCATCATAGCAACTGGGGGCTGAGCTCCATCAGCCCCCCCTCCTTTCATGTGTAAAGAAAAGATTCTGTACTGCCCTGGACTATCATAGCAGCGGGATGCTGGGCTCCTCTCCCCCGCACCGCTTAATGTCCTGCCTGGACTATCATAGCAGCTGGAGGCTGCCTCCCCCTTATTTTATCTCACTAAAAAGTCAGTGTTTCTTATTCTTGCATTCTTTATTACTTCATCACACAAATGGGGGGAACACTGCCACAGTAGCCCAGGAAGGTTTGGGGAGGAGGGAAGCAACGGGTGGGGTTGCTGCAGGGACACCCCCTAGAATGCCATGCAGCTCATCATTTCTGTAGGATCTGACACGGAGAGGCTGTGCTCTCTGGTTCTCTGATACACTGGTTCTCTAGTACACTTGCCCCGTATTCTAGGCAGGACTGACTATTTTTAGATTTGAGGGTGGCTGGTGGGTGCTGAGCACCACTTTTTTTTCCCCATGGGTGCTCCAGCCACAGCACACCCATGGAGTTGGCGCCTATGTCCCATATAGTTCAACACAAGAGCATAGCTGATATCATTGACGAGCCAATCAACAGCACCCTTTACTAACACTCTGCCTCTTTTCGAATGTATGGAGCAATAGCCGGATGAATCATCAGGTAATGGCAATATAGGACAAACCTTCAGAAATGTAATATCTGTGGCTTTATGTGACAAATAATTGGAAAGTCTCTCTGATGGAGCAGTCTTACCCACTATAGGGCCAGACTCTGCAACGCTTACTTGTGATGAGTATAAGTTTGCTCTATGAGTAGTAAGAACGAGACTGTTTTGCAGAATAAAGTACCAGCTAATGTAACAGCAGCAGAAAAGAGGAGGTGGTCTGGTCCAGTGGGAGGTACAGAGAATCAGAACTCTGTATTCTGTTCCCAGTCCTTGTCTCTGACACACTGGGTGACTGAGAAAATGCCTTGGTTTCTCCTATTTGTAAGATGGGAATGGCAATACTTACCTACTTCATGGGGGTGTTGTGAGGGTAATTGTCTAAAGCTTGCACACCTTTGTCAAAGCTCTCATATAGTTCTATGGGTGTTCTTCTTAACTAAGGATTACAGTTTATGGCCTGTTAAGTGTTTCAAGTGCCTCTGATCTAAATTGCTACAATAAGAGCTATCATTATGCAGTTCAAACCAAATAACGTGATTAGCAATCTCTCTGTTGAGCTTAGGTTTGAAATAACATGGAAGAAGCACGATCAGGTTAGGAAAGCAGCAGCACATATTAAAGGTGGGATTCATTCTTTTCAGTAGCAAGGCCTAAAAGCAAAGCAATATACAACGGACATTGCAATGGACCAGTAAAGAGGTGAGAGTTTCTACGATTGAAAACAATGCAGACACAGTACACACAAAAGCAGCAGAATTTAGCAGCAAATGAAAAACATATTGATAAAGGTGAAGGGAAACAATCCATGTGGGCCAGAATCTGATACCCTTTTATAAGGTAGAACCTTGTGCCATCACTATTTATGGAATATGGTACTAGACAGCAAGAATAGGAGCATCAGAATCTAGACTTTTAAAAGAATATTTTGGAAACAAATTGAAATATACAACAGAATTCTATAAAATTCAGAGCTTTCTGCAAGACTTACAATGCCTGCTCTGCCAAGAGTAAGAGGAAATCACGTCTGAAAGCCCTTTATACTGATAAAAAGTGCTACATATTATTTCAAGACTATTTTGAATTGCTCTTACTCTTGAACAAGGACAATTTAACTACTTTAATAGCTTTGAGCAGGGGGTTGGACTAGATGATCTCCTGAGGTCCCTTCCAACCCTGACATTCTATGATTCTATGATGAAAGATTTGAGAGTACTTCGGGAAGATTAGAACAATTATACCATTTTAGACCCACAATAGCAGCTTAAAGCACTTTTAATGGCATAAGGAGGAATTGAAGCGTGTAATACCACATAGGATGGGTTTTTAAAAAAAAGATAATTTGATAAAGATTTAAACTAAGTTAATGGATATAACAGCAATTATCTACAGACTAGATTGTTAGAACCACATTTCAAAAATAATCCTCTTTGCACAAATTCACCAAAAACATATTTTTGATTGCTATTGGTATGAGCTGGGTGAAACCTTGTTATGGGTCAAGTTAAAACCCCATTGAGGTTGATAGGTGTGAATTCATCCTTCAGTTAACATAAACTGTAAACATAAGCCCATCTAGGACAAAAAGTGTGTGAACCCACCGAGGAGTTTTGGGGATGAGAATTGCTTTGGTAGATGTGTGTGTGTGGGGTGACAGAACCCACAGATACTGAGGTCACAGACAAGAATAGAGTGTGAGCAGAGGAAAAAGAGGCAAGAAAAGCCAGGTAGAAGCCCATGAGCAGTGCATGACTCCCTCATTTGGGGAGGGTAGGTGTGGGCATTGGAAGGTCCCTTGAAGGGAGGGAGACACCAGCACCTGGACTTTGGCCACACACCCCTGCTCTACGCCAAAGCCCATCGCCGCTCAACCTTCTCCCCCAAGGTCCCACCCGTGCTCCATCCCCACTCCCCCCACCAGGCCTGGGCTTCTCCCCCATGGCCCCTCCCCCTGCTTCTCTGCTCTGTCCCCATGCCCCCCACTCACCCTTCGTACCTCTCCATCTCCATCCCAAATGGCATGCGAGAGGTTCTTCGGGGAAGAGGTGGAGTGAGGGCCAGACCATAGGGAGGAAGAGGCAGAGCAGGGGAGGGAAGAGGAGCAGTGCGAGCGGGGCCACAGGGGAAAAGGACAAGCAGGAGAGGGGCCTTGGAGGGGAGCATGGGCAGGCCTACAGCCCAGATGCCCTTTCAGTGGCGGCGCTCCAAATGTGGCAAGCCAGCGCCCCTCCCAAGGGAGGAGCAACACATCCTGTTTGGGGAGGCTTAGCCTCTGCTGGCTTCTCATACCCACCACCAGTGCAGAAGCCTATGAGCACAGTGTGATCCTGGAAAAAGCTAGAGAGAGTGCGAGCTTTTGTGTCTCTTTTGGCCAAAGAGACTTGGGGGAAGGGGGGAGGTAAGTGAAGAAACTGCTCCATTTGTTACCGGTTCCTTCTGCATTTAGAGACTCAAAACTTTGTAAACTATTTGTAAATAAAGAAAATTACATCAAAGGAATACCTATCACCAACTTCTACTTCCAGCTGGAAGAGCCGCTGGGCCTTGAACATTGACTAACAACTCAGGTCCAAAGGGTCAACACTACAGTACTTTGCACAGTATATTGCAGTCATTTCTTCTCTCTCTCCTCCCATAAAAGTATAATACATAATCTAGGTGATTTCTGGTTTTCTAATCTCCCTGACAACTAGATGAGCCAGCTACTGCTTGTAAAATGGCACCATTACCGTGGAGTCTGAGGAATCTTCTTCCTCTGCCCAACTTGGCTTCAAAAATCACTTCAACATGCACATGGGGAGGTGAAGTGAATGATTTCGAAGTCTCACTCTCTCCCCCCTTCCCCACACAAGCACTAAATTTAGCTTATATGTAGCTAAGGGACAACGAATTTCCCTGCAGTTTTGCCCTTTGAATTTTCAGGGTCATTCCCATGCTTTCTGAGCAGCAGTATCTTCTTCTCCATCTCTCCCTTCGCTGCTCTCTGTGCTGTATCCCCACTCTATAGTCACTGGAGCTTATTGCAGAATCTAGACGGGAGCCACAGAATGCAAAGGGGAAGAGGTATGTCACTGGTTAATGCCCTAGAGAGCAGCTAGCAGCATGTCATAGGATGCTACAGCACTTTTAGTATGCAGCAAGCAAGGGCATTGTAGATTCTCATCTCGTTTGCCATGCACAATGTCTTCCTGTAGACAAGGCCAGAGAAGAAGAGGGTCTGTTGCTGAAGTTCCTCTACATCAGCAGGACTGGTGGATCTGCTGTTGAATGATCCTTAGCCAGGATTCAAGATGAACAGAAGACAAGAGATTTGCTACTAATTTTTCCTTTCCTGTGCCCTCACTATGCAGCTATCATGGTTTTTAAGATGCCCCCCCAAGATTTTTTTTAATGTTTGGGGTTGGCAATACTGGGGTTGAAAGGATTGGAGAGGACTCTTTGGTTTGGGGCAAGAGAATCCACTGCTTTCAGGACCAAATACAACTCTTACCTCATTGACAGAGTTTCCCCACCAGAATAAAATGCATACTACTTATTTAATAGTGACACACAAACATCCAGACTATCTATATTCCATGATACAATTTGCCACATTTTGTCATGTCTTCCCTGCTATGTGGAAGAGGAGGAGAGAGCCATACTAGAAAGCCTTGAATATATAATACTTCTGCAAAATGCCTCAGTATAAAAGCCTAGATAAATGAAACTAGACAGATTGTGAACTGGAAAGAAAATTCCCAGGGGAGGATATCCCTAAATCCTTCTGCATGAACTTTGTCCCGTATTCACATTACTCAGAACTTGGTGGACTTCTTATGAGGTATCAACCAGGCCATTTATATCTCCCAGCCCAGCACTGAGCATCTTATTATATTTACCACAATCACTTTACCCATCTAGGGTATTTTAATAATAGCATTGTGGGCTTCTCTTCATGAGTGATGTTCCTTATATCTTACCGAGTGGAAAGACATAGGGAAAGATACTGTAATGGGACACATGGGGGTGGAGAGGTGGAATCAGAGTGCTTTATGAGCTCTACGATTCACAAATATTTGTTGTGTAATAAAAATCCTTGACTAGTAATACTCCTGAGCGAGCACAAGATTCTCCCTCACCCTACAGGGTTTCTAAGTTCTGCATTCCTAGGTCCTGATTCAAAGCCCAGTAAAGTCAGTGGGATTTTTCCACTGATTTTAACAGGCTTTGGATCAAGGCTATAATGCACAAGCCCTTTTCTAAAATTACATCAGATTTGATTTCATTGTAGAACTGTAGAAGGGTGGTCCCCCACTTCTGCATAGAAGGGCTTAAAACAGCCCTGGCAGAGGGCTGGGGCAGGGGAAAAGCTAGGCTGATTGGGGAAGTAGGCACAGCTGGGAGCCACGCACCAAACAGACCACAGCCAGCCTCTGTAAAAAGGCTTTGAGCCAGGAGCACAGACAGTCTCTCTCTGCTTGTAGAGGGAGAAGGGCCTGGCTACAGGGACCTAAGCAAGACACTTAGATTTGGAGCAGGACTGAGGAAGGGCCAGAGGAGCTGGGAGCTCTGGCCTGAAAAGCCCCAGGCTTCAGGCCTGACTATAGGCTGAATAGGTGCAGGGTTGCAACGGGGCAGCCCATGGATAGGCAGAAGCAGCAAGTCTGAACCTCTTTGCCTGTGATGAGTGGTTTATACTGCAGTCTGCCCCAGTGAAAAGGGGCTAGATGGAGACTGGGCAGTAGCCAAGACTGAGGTGAAGTGGGGATAGTGGTTGGGGTTCCCCTGGAAGGGGGAGACCAAGAACTGTGGGGTTACAGCCGGGGGCAGCACCCAGTTAAAGGGGCATTGGGTCCTGGGAGGGACATGGGGCAGCAGGACACCGGCCTGCAGAGGGCGCTCTGGAGGCTGGATGAGCTAATTCCCTGAGACAACCAGCAGGAGGCACTGCTGGATGAGTCTGTCCACGCTTACAAGAACCAACAAACAATAAGGCTGCCTCAGCCTTTCCTTTGGTATGTGGGATGAGGGGTATATAGTCTGCTTTTCCGATATCTAAAATGTGCATGGTATACTGCCATCTAGGAGATCTTAAGCCTAGCATTCATTTTTTGTGCACATTATCAAAGGTATGAACAGTCATAAAGGAACAGAACAGCAGTCCATTAGTCCAGTATCTTTTGTGGCCAATATTAGATGCTTAAGTGGAAGGAGTTAGACTTTTATAAGACCTAATTATGCAATACTATTCCAGGAAGGGAAATTTCTTCCTGACCCCAGCTGGTGTCTCTGGCACATTGTGGGGAAAAAATTCTCTCTCTCAAAGCACAAATCCTCATGAGTTGTTATGTTATTCTGCAGTCAATAAATACATGCAACAAAAAATCTAGGCCATGGAAGGTTGTATACACAATCTGTGCATTTTCATAATGCTGAAACAGTTCACTGCTTAGTGGGTTATTTGCAGGGGTTCTGCACCTCTCAGGACCAGACTGAGACTAACTGGTTTTCAAGACCACAGTATGTACAGACATGGAGTCAAGGACTGGATCCTTCTAAATAAACAGTTCTTGATTGCTGTCCTGTTGGTTGACCTAAATATCAGAATACTACCATATTTTAGGATTCTACTTTTTATGCAAGTAGTTAAAATTAGATAATTGTGGGGTTTCAACCATGTGTGTAAAGCATGGCAATACTACTTACTTTTATCTGAAAATCCACAAATGATGGCACCCAAAGGCTTTGAAAGTAAATAGAAAGTACTATGACTGGACCTTCTATGTGACTTCACTACTCTGTGCCTCAGTTCCCCCATCTGCAAAACTAATATTTATAGAATATCAGGGTTGGAAGGGACCTCAGGAGGTCATCTAGTCCAACCCTGTGCTCAAAGTAGGACCAATCCCCAGACAGACTTTTGCCCCAGATCCCTAAATGCTCCCCTCAAGGATTGAACTCACAACCCAAAGCAGGCCAATGCTCAAACCACTGAGCTATTCCTCCTGGCACCTGCCTTTACAAAAAGAGAGGACACCCAAGAGTGTGGTCAAACGGAAGAGTAATATAGGCCCCAACTCAGCAAGGTACTCAGGGAAATATTGAACTTTAAGCAAGTGAGTAGTCCCACTGATTTTAGCGGAATTCTTACTATCTTGCTGCATGGGGTCCATCAGGATTATGCAGATCTTGGGCTTGATTCAGTGTCCAGTGGAAGTCAATGGATTGATTTCAGTTGGTTGTGGACCAATGCCCTTGCTGATTTATTTTTTTTAATCTCTTTGCTTCGGTGTGACAGACATGGGGGTTGTTTAACAAAGTGAAACCGAGTGTAGCAGAAATGGTGTGATACTTCTGCAAGAATGGGCATATACCAATAAAAGCACAACTATACAATGACTAGCAAGAAAAAGCAAAATAAGGGGGAGAGGAGAGAGGAAGAGAGACTTGTTTTTAGCTGTAAATTTTCCATGTGGGTTTGGATTTCCTGCAGTGAAACCCACGAAACTAAACAATGAAGCTTTGTTTGATTGGCCCTAATTGATAATATTGCTCTGCATTGGCAAAACTAGTCTGCAACAGCTTTGATATATCATTTTCCTTTATGGGGTCTGTGCTGGAAAGATCGCAAATGTAATTCAGGCTGCTTAGCAATAACCCAGTCCAGATCCTAGTATACACAACAATTTGCTTTTTAATAAAAAGTTCAAGAGAGTTTTGCATTCATTCTTTTTGGCATTACAACCTTGGTGCCATTTTAATATGTGACATTTATAGATACCTTTGGATATTGTATTTTAAATTCTCCAAAAGGAAAAAAAACAGGGACTTCAGTCATCCCACTTGTGCTGAACTCACAGCATTACCCAAAATGTCAAGATAATGTCTCCCTAGTCTGTTTTTATTACCATGCCAGCCTATGCTCACTAAATTTGTTCAGATACATTGATTTCCTTCAACGGGGAATAGGGGAACACAGCCAGAAATTAAACACCAATCTTCTAATTCAGCAAGAATAAAATATGTGACTGATTAAAACTTAATTAACAGTTCACAAAAGACTGTTTACTGTTATGTGGCATATGCATCTTAATTATCTGACTGTTCTATTGCTGTTTGCACAATGGGTAAAGGTTGATGTAATTTCTCCAGTTTTTCATCTCCATTGCCTTCCATTCCAAATAGCTTCTTCCTTTTCTTTTCATTTTAATAAAGCAGTGCAACCTAATGCTGAAGGACTAATTTTTAGGAGATCCACATTTTTAAAAAATATTTTAAAATTGTCCAGCTGTTTATGTTAAAGCTTCCCATATAGCTTCTGACCATACACATATGTACACTTATACACGCATGATGTGTGCGTGTATAATGTATATTATTATTTCAAAATCTTCATTGGATCAGGGTCTAATAATATAAAGCAAATGGATGCAACAATTATCCCTCCATCTTAAGAATATAAAAATATGAGAGCTGGTTGACAAATTTTCTCATGGAACATTTTCCACTGGAAAAAAATAGCTGATTTGATGTTGTTGAAATGTCAAAATATTTTGTTTCAACCTTACTGAAACATTTTAATAAGACTGAAATGATTTATTTCAGTAAAGTTGAACTGCTTTGTTTTCTCTTTATTGTTTTGAGTTTCTATTTTATTTATATATAAAAATGAGTAAAATAAAACAGTTCGATGTTATCAGTAAGATCATAACCAAATATTTTTTAATTTCATTTCACCAAAAATTCAGAAATCAGTGTTTTGTCCTGATATGAGATTAAATGGAATTTCACTAGGACTACACATGCACAGAGGTTAAGCATGTACTTAAGTGCTTTACTGATTGGGGCTAGATGCTCAGCATCTTACAAGATCAAGGCCTCCATTGAGAGAGAGTCTGAAAACAATAGTAACTGCAAGTACCATCAGAATACACGACACTAAAGGTGCGCAAATAAAGCAGAATATTTTCTGTACACATTCATTTAAAGTAAAATACAAGTTCACTACAGCTATGTTCACACCATTTTCACATTCACATTCCACCAACATCAATACAACGGAGTTTTACTCACAAGCGCGCTCCCTGGAAACTCATTTAAAAACAGCCTTGTGTGCATATAAACAGATGGTGAATGTTATAGTGGCTTTCCAGAAGGATTTGCACCAGGAATTTGATTGTAGGAGTTGTAACATAACACTTCCCTTTATGGGGTTGTGATGGAGAGTATCAACCCTGTACTGGCAAGGTGAGGGTTAAGGAACTACTCTGGATGTAGGAAGTCACACCCTCCTCACCTCTGCTGGGCATGCTTCCAGTGGTGAAAGCACTCAAAAGGGAGCAGTTCACCTCAGCCTGGGCTGACCAAGGAGGAGGGCAGTTGGGTGCAGCAGCCTCCTGCCAGGAAGCTACCAAGACTCCAAGCCACCAGGACTGAGCCTCATAGCCAAGCCACTGGAAGCCCCTTGACCACGGGAACTGAAGGGGATAACTTGCTGTTGCCAGTGGAAGAGACTCCGGAGACAGATCAGAGGGGAACAGAGGACTGGAACAAGGGTAGGAAGTGACCCAGGGAGCATGCTCAGGTGTATCAGACCCTAGGTCCTGTACAAGAGCTACTATTTCAAAGGGCCCTGGGTCAAAACCAGTGGAGTAGGGAGGGCCTGGGTTCCCCTACCCCACCCCACTACCACTTCCCTGAACTGTAGGTGCTAGGCAAAGCAGCCTTTGGACTCTTGCCAGTGGGTGACATTTCCCCTGAGCTATAGCTGCTAGGTAAGGCAGCCTTTGGACTGCTGCTACTAGGCGTACCACAGAGCATCACCATTAGGCTGCTAACCTGGAGCGCACAGCCAATCTCTGACAGGGGTCTGTGCTGGAAAGATCTGAAATGTAATTCAGGATGTTTGGTAGTATACCACTCCAGATCCCAGTATACACAATAATTTGCAAGTCAAGGATCAAAAGTAGCATCATGCAACCAGCCGAAACCAAGCAATTGAACTAGAATTTTGATTCTGTCAAAGGTGAAATCCTGGCCCAATTGAAATCAATGGAAGTTTTCCCATTGATGTCAACAGAGCTGAGTTTTCACACCAAGAATCTAATAGTAAGACACAAGGAGAACAAACTTAGCTAAAAGCCACTTTGAGTAAGAAATTGTCATGAGAAGGTTGCAATCTACTTGTGGACATTCCACAAGCAGGAAATGAGTTGAAATTCAAATAAATTATTCATTACAAATATGATTCACTTAGCTCTACTTGACACGCTCCAATCTTTATAAGTATAGAAAGAGCAGGAAAGAATTTATTCTCTCCAAGGGTTATTTATAGTAAGTAATTTATGATTTGGTATAACATACTAGTTTCACATTTCCTATATCTACCTGGCTCCTGTTCTGTTTACTTACTCCAGTAATTTATGAAAAGCAAATAAATTATCATGGATATTTTAAGGTGAATTTCCCTTGAAATCTTCGTTAACTTAAAATATTCCATAAACATTATTCATGATTTTCTGTTTAGTCTATTGATGGCTATTCAAAATAAAAAAATTCGGTGTCGCTTAGCTGTGATTATCTACATAAGTCACTGAGTATTGTTTCTGTTCCCTGAATAGATGAGCATAACTTCATAGTCAGGTTTCTGTTTAAAAATTTGCCTTTCCTGAGTTTCTGCAAATGTATAAAGAAAGGGAACACAAAACAGGCGCAAACAAGCCAAAAAGGAAATGCTTTCAGGCTAAAAAACTAGTGGCCTCAAAATTTTGTGTACCCTGCTTGAAACACAAAGATCCTAATTATCGAGTATACTGAATAGACTCATAGACTTTAAGGTCAGAAGGGATCATTATGATCATCTAATCTGACCTCCTGCACAACGCAGGCCCTAAAATCTCACCCACCCACTCCTGTAACAAATCCCTCACCTATGTCTGAGCTACTGAAGTCCTCAACTTGTGGTTTAAAAACATCAAGGTGCAGAGAATCCTCCAGCAAGTGACCTGTGCCCCATGCTGCAGAGGAAGGTGAAAAACCCCCTGGGCCTCTGCCAATCTGCTCTGGAGGGAAAAGAATATCTGTGGTTTACATTGGTCTCAAGTAGAATTGCAGGTTACTCAGCCCCACTGACAATCTGTCCCAATTTCAACATTCAAAAAAACCAGTGGCACCCAATCCTCAGAGGCTGTACCAGCTCTACTAGCACTATTGTCTAGTTAGTTACAGATTATGGGAAACTAATTTAGACCAGGGCAGTATGAATAATCGAAGTTGAAACACGTTTCCTGATTTAAACAAACATTCTCCGCTAGGATGACTCAGTCTTGGCCAGACTTTTTGTCAATTTCAATAATTCATCTTTATGACAGTTTTATGGCAGCAACAGCATAAGGTCTGGCTGTCTCCTTCCCTACAATTTATACCATGATACAATCTGAGGAGGCGAAATAGCTATTAAGGTGACTGGAAAAGCTTACACTGAAGGCAGAATTTGGCTCTGACATGCATATGCAGCACCCACAGAAGTCAATGGAAACGGTGAATGCTTCTGAGGGCAGAATATGGCCCCTTTTAAATATATGTCATTATGAAATCCTAATTCATATACAGGCGTGAGAGATTAACTGAGTGTGGAAGACAGCACAAGAAGCTTCTCCTTCCTCGTCTCCTCTAATGGGTACCAGGCATGATCCTGTTGGGGTGTGAGGCTAGATACCAGAAAAGGAGCAGAGAGGTGTAGACTGGGGATGGGGCTATGGCCTGTGCTTGCACTAGAATGTGGAGCTGATCATGCCGAGGGAAGGTTACACTGCACCCCTGACAGGAAGCTGGGAGGTGGGACTGCTGCTGGAGAGGCTCACTCCCTGGGAGACCCAGAAGGAATTGTGGCTGACCCTGTTGCACTGCAACCCTTGTCTACTTCTCTCCAGCGGGGGTGGTGGATTAAAAAGTAACAGCCTGGCCCTATTTAGAGACCATTACACAGTATTATGCATTAATGCTTTTTTAACAAGGTAAATAAATTCTGCCTTCCATTTGCTGCCAAGATATGAGTTCAGGGCTCTGTGATTACATGACAGCACTCAATGGCAGCAATACCCTTAGCCCTTCAGCCCTGGGTTACTCTGGCTTCCATAGGGCACCGGGTTCACAGAAAGGGAAAGTTTGTCCACCACAATAATATAGAACTCTAAGCTGGCGCTTCCCTTCTGTAGATCTCAAAGCACTTTAAATGGAGGCCAGTATCATTATCCCCATTTTACAGATGGGGAAGCAGAGGCACAGGGAAGTGTAAGTGACTCATCCTAGGTCACTCAGCAGGCCAGTGGCAGAGACAAGAATAAAACCTAGATCTCCTAGGTTCCAGGCCAGTGCTCTGGCCACTGGACCACACTACTTCCCAGAAGACAATTGAAATAGCAACAAGTTGCTTGCAGTCCCCACTCCGCTGCCCTTCCCACAAGCCCTGGAGGGAGGATGCTTGTGCAAACCTCGCCTACCCTCCAAAATGAATTATGCCCCCGGTTGCAGCTGCCCATGGGGTAGTTCAGAGCCAAACTTGGCAGTTCAAGCTCATCCGTAAAGAAAGCCTTTCCTGAGAGCTTCTCATTAGCTTATGATTAACACTAGTTTCTTCCCATTTCCCCACATCTTCAGAGCAACCAGTCAGCAAGAATCCCTATTATCCACATCCCTTTCAAAATGCCTGCTTTATTTTCTTTTAGAGGCTGCTCAGTCTTTGCACGTCACTTCCACTCTCTTTGAGAGTCCCTTTATATTCTACCAACCTCTAAAGAGTTGTGGGTTGCTTTGTATACAGAACAAAATGTGAAATTGGTACCTGAACCCAAACTGCTCCAGGTGAAGTTTTGATTTTAAAAGAATTTCTGCACAGCGTAAGAGAAGCATCGGATGGCTCAGCTGACACAAAATATAGGCACAGTTAGCAACGGCTATTTCTCAAGGGCTAACAGGCCGGATCCTCAACTGGTGTAAATCAGTGTCGCTCAACTGACTTTAGTGGAGCTGCACTGTAGTATGTGTGTACCATGCCTAGCATCACTGGGCCCCTTGGTGCATCTGCAGTACAAATGAATAGTTTACACCAGCTGGGGCTCTGGCCCAAAGTTTAGAATCAGAAGTCAATCACATATGCTGGAAGAACAGTAACAGATCTCTCCCAAGCTTGTGGTTCAAACTAGTCCTTTGACTCTAGAGGCACTGAAAAATTCACACATCTGAGAGATGTAGTTAAGCTATGTGGGTTTTTCACTTCCCAAAAAGAGTGACTACAGACTCTGCCTGCAGCCCCCTTCTGCTACAAACTTCCTGGCTTTATAATCCAGCCAACTCCGGCCCACCTGGATTTCTTGTTCATTCCAGGCTGGCTCTCCCTCCAGGTGCATCCATGTACCCTCAGTGCCCCCTCAGGCCCAAATTTACCCCTTCAGGGCCTGTGTGGGGCACACACTCCATTACATTATGACACATGAAATCTTGCCCCACTCATAACCATCCTGAATGCTGCTGCAAAGATCATTTCTTACTCCACTGTTTTGGCCACATCATCATGAGACCACAGCCCATCACGATAACCAATATTGATGTACTGCTTCTTTGTACTCATGTGTCTGACGCCACCTCTTGCCTCATCTTATACTTACAATATAAGCTCTTTTAGGGCAGGACCTGTCGTCTTTTCCCTGTGGTGGTACAATTCCTAGTACAATGGAGTCCTGGTCAATGACTAGGGCTCCTAGGTGCTACGGTAACACAAATCATAACTATGTATAAAGCCCTTCTGATTTGGTAGCATTCTACAGTCACTTTGCATAGCTGAAAAGGTCAATAACAAATCAGGTCTTTTATCTCCACACAGTCAATTCATGAGATTTCCCCAGACAATCGGGAATGGGAAACTAAACTGAGCTTATTCCCCCCAGAAACTAGGTGATGCCTCTGCACTTTGTCAAAACACACTGAAGTCCTGAGGTGTGGTTCTGTGCTGCAGCTCTAAAAGGCTCAGCACAAAACTTGCTGTCCAGTGGGAGGATAAGCTCACATGGCTTTAAACCACCATAGCACCCTGCTGATCCTGGCCAAAGAGGCTCCCAGTGTAATTTAGACAGCCTTGAGGGTATGTGTAGGTTACAGCAGCCGTTTGGAGCTGTTCCCTGGGCAGTGGTGATGAGAATATCTGCAGCACTGCATGCTCTGCCTCAACATGCCCATCCCTCCCCCCAACCCACCTCCAGCATATCCCTACATAACATTGGGGCTTGCAAAGTGGTCTTATGACGGTCTTCCAGAGTGCCTGCACCAAGGGAATCCTCCCAGAGCTGGAATTGAGGGGTTTGGGGTTGATCTGAAACAATACCCCTCCTTCCCACCGTAATTTTTTTATTTGACCACTGAATCAAAAAATTGGTTGTTTGCACAACTGTAGTACAAACAAATATCAACCCTGCATTGCATAAAAGAAAATGAAGATTTCCTTGACAGACATCAGGATATGCTTCTACAGGCACAACATTCTGAAGAATCAGAGCAGGCTGTGCAGCAGGGACAGAAGGACGGTAAAGAAAATTGGCAGCATGTGACCTCCAGAAGAAGAAAGAAGAGCAGCCATGTACCAGCAATGCAGATACAGGTGAGCAACTGTTTTCATGTTCTCTCCACAGATACTAATATGGCGAGTAGACTAGATGATACATCTGAGGGAAGGGAGCAGAAGGAGACTCCACCTATTGGAAGGCATAAGATGCACTGTCCTAGGGATGGAGGTTTCACAACCACCATTCCCAAGAGAAGGAGGTGGGTGGTGGCGGTCGGGGACTCCCTCCTCAGGGGGACTGAGTCATCTGCCACCTTGAACGGGAAAACCAAGAAATGTGTTGCTTACCAGGAGCTACGATTCACAATATGACAGAGAGACTGCTGAGACTCATCAAGCCCTTGGATTGCTACCCCTTCCTGCTTCTCCACATGGGCACCAATGATACTGCCAGTAATGACCTTGAGCAGATCACTGCAGACTACATGGCTCTGGGAAGAAGGATAAAGGAGTTTGAGGTGCAAGTGGTGTTCTTGTCCATCCTCCCTGTGGAAGGAAAAGGCCCCAGTAGAGACCATCAAATCGTGGAGATCAATGAATGGCTATGCAGGTGGTGTCGGAGAGAAGGTTTTGGATTCTTTGACCATGGGATGGTGTTCCAAGAAGAAGGAGTACTAGGCAGAGACGGGCTCCACCTAACGAAGAGAGGGAAGAGCATCTTCACAAGCAGGCTGGCTAATCTAGTGAGGAGGACTTTAAACTAGGTTCACCGGAAGAAGGAGACCAAAGCCGTGAGGTAAGTGGGGGAGTGATAGGGAGGCAGACAAGCGGAGAGTGCAAGAGGGAGGATCCTGCCTCATACTGAGAAATAGATGATCAGCGATTATCTTAAGTGCCTATACCAAATGCAAGAACGCGGGAACAAGCAAGGAGCGGGGATAAATCACAATGATTGGAGTACTTCATGGATGTATATAAACTGTTCAGGAAGAGGAGCAGGGAAAAAGTGGGCGAGTTGCACTGCATGTAGGAGCAGTATGACTCCTCGAGCTCGTATGAAACTGCCAGAAAACCTGAGGTCTTGGATTAAAGTTTAGAAGTGTGAACAACAGGTGATGTCAAATGTCAGAGTTGCTATGACCACCAGACGAAGGATGAAGTGAACGGGCTTTCTCGGCAACTTAACAGAAGTTTACTAGATCACGGAATGGTTCTCATAGAAGACTTCAATCGCTGATATTGTTGGGAGAGCATATACGGTGCACAGACATCCAGGATTTGGAAATATAGGGGAAATTTCCTGGTGCAAGTGCTAGAGGAACCAACTAGGAGAGCTTTTCTTTACCTGCTGCTTTACAACAGGCGAAAAAGTAGGGGACCAAAGTAGATGGGAACTGGGAGCAGTGGCCATGAGATGGTCCAGTTAGGATCTGACACAAGGAAGAGGAGAGCAGCAGAATACAGACCCTATACTTCAGAAAAGCAGACATTGACTCCCTCTGAGAACTGATGGGCAGATCCTGGGAGAAATACCATGAGGGGGAAAGAGTCCAGGAGAGCTGTGCTGTATTTTACAGAATCCGTATTGAGGTGCAGGAAAACAAACCTGAAGAAGAATAGTAAATTGGCAGGCGACCAGCCTGGCTAACAGAATCTTGCTGGTCTAAACACAAAAAGAAGCTACAAGAAGTAAGGATTGGAAAATGACAGGGAGGAGTACAAAAATATTGCTCAGGCAGCAGGAGTGAATCAGGAAGGCCAAATCACCTTGCAGTTCACTAGAAGAGATGTTAAGAGTAACAAGAAGGGTTTTCTTAGGTATGTTAGCAACAAAAGAAGGTAAGGAAAGTGTAGTCCCCTTACCGATAAGGGAGGCAACCTAGTGACAGAGGATGTAGAAAAAGCTAATGCACTCATGCTTTTTTTGCCTCTGTCTTCACGAACAAGGTCAGCACCCAGATACTGCGCTGGACAGCACAGCATGGGAGGAGGGTGACGCGGCCTCTGTGGAGAAAGAATGGTTCAGAACTATTTGAAAAGCTGGACGAGCACAAATTCATGGGCCAGATGCGCTCATCGGGGTGCTAAAGGAGTTGGCGGATGTGACTGCAGAGCCATGTGGCCATTATCTTTGAAACTCAATGGTGATCGGGGGAGGTCCCGATGACTGGAAAAAGGCTACTGTAGTGCCATTTTAAAAGGGAAGGGGGATGGATCTGGGGAACTAAGGCAGTCAGCCTCATCAGTCCCTGAAAAATCATGGAGCAGTCTCTCAAGGAATCAATTCTGAAGCACTGAGAGGAAGTGATCAGGAACTTCACCAAGGGCAAGTCATGCCTGATAATCTAA
Organism: Chelonoidis abingdonii; assembly: GCF_003597395.2. Lineage (NCBI taxonomy): Eukaryota > Metazoa > Chordata > Testudines > Testudinidae > Chelonoidis > Chelonoidis abingdonii. Next base: position 29,418,022 of record NC_133777.1, read on the forward strand.
TTGCCTTCTATGATGAGATAACTGCTCTGTGCAGGGGAAAGTGGTGGAGGTTTTATTCCTTGCATCAGCAAAGCTGATATGGTCTCCACAGTATTTCTTGCCAGCTGTTGAATGGACTATAAGGTGAATAGAATGATGGATAGATGTCGGCTCACAGGTAGTGCATAAATGATCAAGTCTAGTTGGCAGCCAGTATTAAGCAGAGTGCCTCAAGGGTCGGTCTTGTGGCAGTTTTGTTCATATCTTCATTAAGATCTGGAGGATGCGTGGACTGCACCCTCAGCAAGTTTGTAGATGACAATAACTGGGAGGAGTGGTAGATATGCTGGAGGTAGGGATAGGATACAGAGGACCTAGACAAATTAGAAGATTTTGGCCAAAGAAATCTGATGAGTTCAACAAGGACAAGTGCAGAGTCCTGCACTTAGGACAGAAGAATCATGCACTGCTACAGCCTAGGGACAAATGACTAGGCAAGTTCTGCAGAAAAGGACCCGGGGTTACTGTGGATGAGAAGCTGGATGAGATTTGAGAGTGGTGCCTGCTGCCAAAAAGGCACTGCATTTGGGCTGTATAAGTAGGGAGATTGCCAGCAATTGAGGGGACGTGGATCATGTCTTTTTCGACATTGGTGAGGCCTCATCTGGAGTACTGTGTCCAGTTTTGGGCCCCACTCTACAAGAAAGATTTGGAAAAATTGGAAACAGTCCAGCAGAGGGCAACAAAAATGATTAGGGAGCTGGAGCACATGACTTATGAGGAGAAGCTGAGGGAACAGGGATTGTTTAGTCTGTAGAATAGAAGAATGAGGAGGGATTTGATATCTGCTTTCAACTACCTGAAAGGGGTTTCCAAAGAGGATGGATCTAGACCATTCTCAGTGGTACCGGATGACAGAACAAGGAGTAATGGTTTCAAGTTGCAGTGGGGGAGGTTTAAGTTGGATATTAGGAAAATCTTTTTCACTAGGAGGATGGTGAAGCACAGAAATGGGTTACCTAGGGAGGTGGTGGAATCTCCTTCCTTAGAGGTTTTTAAGGTCAGGCTTGACAAAGCCCTGGCTGGGATGATTTAGTTGGGGTTGGTTCTGTTTTGAGCAGGGGGTTGGACTAGATGACCTCCTGGGGTCCCTTCCAACCCTGATATTCTATGATTCTATGATAAAAGACAATCCTTGTCCCAAAGAGTTTATAATCTACTTAAATAAGACAAAAGAATGATTATTTCACCGGTATCTCTGGAAGATGTTAAACAGAAGCTGCTAAAATTAGACATTTTTAAATGAGCCGGTAACTTACATCCAAGAGTTTTAAAAGAGTTGGATGAGGAACTTGCTGGACCATTAATGTTGACTTTCAGTGAGTCTTGGAGCACTGGGGAAGTGCCAGAAGACTGGAAGAAAACTAGTGTTGTGCCAATTTCCAAAACGGGTAAAACAGGATGACCCAGGTAATTGTAAGCCTGTCAACTTGACATTGATCCCAGGGAAATTAGCGGATTTGCTGAGGTGGGACTTGATTAATAAAGAACTAAAGGAAGGTAATGTAATATGCAGATCAACATGGGTTTATGGAAAACAGTTTCTATCAAACTAATTCAATATCTTTTGTAGATGTGATTACATGTTTGGTTGATAAAGGCGATAGTATTGGCATAATCAACTTCTGTAAGGTGTTTGACTTGGCACCACATGACATTTTGATGAAAAAACCAGAAGGATATAAAATTAACATTGCACACATTAAATGGATTAAAAAGTGGCTAACTGATAGGTCCCAAAATGTGACTATAAATGGGGAAGGAACCATCATTGAGCGCATATATTTCCAGTGGAGTCATACAGGGATTGGATCTTGGCCCTATGCTATTTAACCTTTTTATCAATGACCTGGAAAAAAACAAAATCACTGATAAAATTAGCAGATTACACATGAATTGGGGAAGTGGTAAATAATGAAAAGGACAAGTCACTGATTCACAGCAATATGGATTGTTTAGTAAACTGGGTACAAGCAAATTGTGTGTTTTAATATGGCTAAATGTAAATATGTACATCCAGGAACAAAGAATGTAAGCCATACTTATGCAATGCAGGATTCTATCTTGGGAAGCAGTGACTCCAAAAAAGATGTGGGAGTTGTGGAAGATAATCAGCTGAACATGAGCTCCCATTGTGATGCTGTGGCTAAAAGAGCCAATGCAATCCTCAGATGCATAAACAAGGGAATCTTGAGTATCAGTACAACACTTATTTTACTGCTATATTTATTTGGTACTGGTGATATAAATGCTGGAAAACTGTGTCTAGTTCTAGTATCCACAATGCACAAAGGATGTTGACAAATTGGAGAGGGTTTAGAGATGAACCATGAGAATGGCTAAAGGATTGGAAAAAACATGCCTTATGATAAACTCAAGGAGCTCAAGGTATTTAGCTTAACTAAGAAGATTAAGAGGTGCCTTGATTACAGTCCATATAAATTGCTACAAATATTTAATAATGGGCTTTTCATTCTAGCAGAGAAAGGTATGTGATCTGGTGGCTGGAGGTCAAAGCTACACCAAATGAGACTGGAAATAAGACAAAATTTTTAATGGTGAGAGTAATTAACCACTGGAACAATTTACCAGGATTCATGGTACAGTCTCCATCACTGATAATTTTTAAATCAAGATTGGATGTTCTTTTAAAAGATCTGCTTTAGGAATTATTTTGGGGAAGTTCTATGACCGATGTTATACAAAAAGTCAGAAGATGATAATAATCATCCCTTTTGGTCTTGGAATCAATGAATTCCCATTTTACAGACAGGAAACTGAGATTAAGGGTAACATTTTCAAAAGTACCTTAATTAGTTAGGAGCCTAAAACCCATAGACTTTCAGTAAGATTTAGGTTAAGTACCCATGTCATTTTTGAAAATGGGATTCACGCTCCTTTGTAATTTAGATGCTTCTGAAAATGTTACGCTAAGTGACTTGCACAAAAGTTACAGATGAAGTATGCAGCAGAGACAAGATTCAAACCCAGACCTATTGAATTACACTGCAGTGCTTTAACCACAAGACCTTTCTTCCTCGCCGCTTAGTATGGCATAAAAATACAGAGCTAGCTAGATCAAATAGATAATTTTCAGGTGTCCATTATCTATTCTCTACGAAAGACAGGTTCATACATGTTTGACTTGTATGTAAGCGCCGCATGCACAGTTTCCCCCTAAAATGCAAAATGATCTTTTGATTAAAATACAATCCATATTAAGCTGCTCATGAGGTCCTAGATACACCTTATGTAGGTGCAGGATTTCTGTTCTGCAGCAGTTAAAAGAAAATCTATTTTACAGATGCAGTGTATATACAAGCAACTTTTGTTTCACTGTCTTTTTTTGAAAATATCGATTAGGAACTCAAAGAAATTGTGAGTTTCAGCTTGCATAAGAAGATTGTGGCCTACATGAATACACTAATTGGAAAAAGCCTCAAATCTCATAGCTGATGTTGCAATTGCCATAATAACTGATTTTTAAAGTAAATAAATAGTTAAGCTGACATTTTGGGAGACCCAGCCAATTACAGTCCTAGATTGTCACTATTTTTTACTTCTCTTTCTGTTTTTTTCTGGCATTAATAGGAACAATACATTTCAACAAATATACAAACAGACCTGGCTAAGGGACAGTTGTTACCTTTGCAAAAAGGTTTCTAGACAGGAAATGACATCTTTGTAATTCTACACCTGTCTAATAGAGCTGATTGTGTGTTCGTAACATTTCTGTTTGATTTCAACTCACATGAAGCTTCCTCCTTTCTTAGTATTTTCTAAAAAGTCTATTAAATCCCACTCAAGCAACCTACCTTTTGAACAGGAAAAGGAGCCATAAGTGTTTTATGGGAAAATGGTAGAAATCTGCAAGAGGCACATCCCCCAAGGAAGTCACTTAACTTCCCTCTCCCAACTGTCTCTGAACTAGACTTGCTCTTCAGATCTCACTGAGATATGTAAAACAAGTCAGATTTCCTGTAAGAAATTAAGTTTTGATTTTTTTTCTAATCACTAGCAAAACTCAAAAGTGATTGAATGCATTTTACTGAAACTTTTTAAAAAATATTCCCTTCTGTGGGGATACTACGCATGGGACATTTCAACTCCATAAAAATATGTGTGAGAAAGTTATGGGTAACTGAAAAACAGGGGCTGTAATGGATGTTGCATTTTAACCCTAATATAATGGTTGCTATAGGAATGACAGAGAGAGAGAGACAGAGAATGAATGTATGAGGTGGCAATGTCATCTTTCTGTTTTGACCAGCAGCAACTGAGAAATTAATCATCATCTCCATCCATTTAAGTTAAAAGGCCACCATCAAAGTACTGTATATAACTAATATCCAGCCTCTAACAGAGTACATTGTGTCATGGGTTTATTTTTCTCAATGTTATTAGTCTTTTCCAGTGACTATTTCATTGTAAAGAGACAATATACAAGTAGAATCCATAATCTCTAGCACAACATATCAATAGGCAAAATACCATCAGAAGACTATTAATAGAAGATACTTGTTTCTAAATGTGTGTTCTTAGGAATCTTTTCACATTCCTGACCTCTTTCATTTTCTGGCCAAGGTGAATCTTAACATTACAATGCTCTCTGAAAAGCTGAAAGCATTATTAACAATCTAACATATTCTACCTCTTACCTTAAAATGAGTCCAAGGTAGTGAAGAAACGAGAGAAGCAAGAATTGTTGCCAAATTAGGTATAATTTTCTGCATCCAGAGAAGCTCTTAAGATGCAAGCTTTAGCATACAAATTTCAAGTCTCTAGAGTCAAGAGGTAGGACAGAAAAGGATTAAAGTGTCCTGCTATGTTTTTAAAACTGTAATTATTTTGCATGGCATTAGTTAGATCCTGCTTAACTCAAATTGTATTACTGGTGCCATTTCTCATACAGCTCGTTTTGAATTCTATCAGCCTGAAAATCTATTATCTGAGCTAAAGCAGGTGATATTTTCTTTTCCATTGCATACATATTTGGCTTCATTCACCTCTTACTTATATTAACATAAATCAGGCACAATTCCTTTGAAATCAATGGAGTTGCATTAGTTTTGGATTGCTGTAAGTGTGAGGAAAATTAAGCTCTCTCTCTCTCTCTCTCTGTGTATATATGGATATAGATATACACAGAGAGAGAGTATATTTATATATATATGCTTACCTTATTGCGTAGTCTAGCCCATGCTTTGCTGCACATTGAGCTACCTGTGGTTTATCTGATATTGGCTGCCAATTCATAAGTGATTTCTTTGCAGTGCTATTCATGATGATTCCTACACCTCTCTCATGTTCAATTCCACCTGAATATAACATTGTTTTTTATCCAGATGATATCACGCCTTGATCTTTCCATCTAACTTCACAAAGTCCTCGGATGTCAATTTTATATCTATCCATTTCTTTGGTTACCTATGCTAATTTTCCTGCACTATTTAGAGTTTGTACATTCCAGGTAGCTATGGATGTATTCTTTTTGGCTGTCAGAATTTGGACCATCAAGTAGGTGACTTCCCAGTGGATTTGATCATCCACTGTCATATGTGCATCTGAACGCTTTCCATCCTCCTCAGGCTGTGATTTTTGGTTTATGTGAGTAGTTTCACTAGCTAGAATTTTTTTATACAGACACCGTACATAATCTCTCACACACAGTCATACATTCCATACATAATCACTCTCTCTCTCACACAAACACACAGAGCTTGGAACTAAAAAAAAAGGTGGATCCTATTCTAGGGATAGGCAAATACTTATTTTAAATACCACTGTATGGTGATTTTTGCCTGATAGCCACTGTGTGTTACTCACATGCACAAACAGAGGTGAGACAGGAATAGTGAGTAGAAATCTGGCCCTATTGTTGTTCACTCAATACTGAACCACTTTCCTAAGCCACTTGCCACTATCCCCGTATCTATAACTCTCAGTCACAACATTTTGCTTTATGCGCCTTTTATAAAGCCCCATGTTACCAAATCTGAAATTAGGTGCTACCCTTGCTTCAAAATTGTCATGTATAGTGTCTTGTTGAGTTACAAAAAAAATGAGGTGTGCTAGACTTTGTCCCCATTGGAAATACCCTGGTTTCACTCTGCTTCATGGATGACAAGTGGAAGTGCTAAATATCTGGTCATTCAAATCATGTCATCTCTCCAAGACTTAAAAAGAAAATAATTATCTCATGTTTCAGGAGGTAGCCATGTTAGTCTGTATCCACAAAAACAACAAGGAGCGCGGTGGCACCTTAAAGACTAACAGATTTATTTGGGCATAAGCTTTCGTGGGTAAAAAAACCAAACTTTATCTCATGGTAATTGAAAGTATATAATGAGACTTAACATCATGTTCTGGTCTTCTTATTTCATGGTATGAGAGAATTAATTTACTGAAAATGGAAATCGCTCCCAGACTGCTGCATTTATTCCAGCATGTTCACCCTAGATCAGGTGTTTTGGGAACTAGATTCAAGATTGCTAGCATGACCTAATTGATTGAGCAAAAGTCTGAAATTCAAGATCTCCTGAGTCCTAAACATGACTCTGTTGTGTGTAACCTTAGGTAAGTCATGAATCCCCTCCCCTTTCATTAATTATTTTATTAATCAGGGATAATGGCCACATTCTCTCTATACTGGTGCTGCTTTGCTGCTGGAAAACTACCTTTCCAAATAAGATTTTTCAGTCTTACGAAGCCTATTTTTAGTGAGTGAGTTGTGGCCCTCTACAGAGAGCAAGCACAGGATGTATCCACTAATTATGTTCCATTTTCAAAATAGGTAAATCAAAGTATGACTTAATGGGACATTAGTGGTGTATAAGCTGCAACCAAGTCATTATTTTTGCTTTATATTTCCAGAATTTTGAAAGCCGCTCATGCTATCTATCTCAGGTACTTATATGGCCCTCATTACTGTAAAAACAGAGCACCTTGCAATCTTTAATGCATTTATCCTCACAATGCCCCTGTGAACTAGGGAAGCGCTATTATCCCCATTTTCCTGACAGTGAACTGAGGTACAAGACATTAAGGGTAAAATATTCAAAGATGTCTAAGTCCCATTTTCACAAGTGACTTAGGCAGTTATGTGTCTATGTCCCTTTGGCTTGCAATGAGATTTAGGAGCCGAAGTGCCTGATTTTTAAAGGTATTTGGACACAAAGCTACAGATAGAGTGAGGCTGGAAGGGCATATCGAGTGGAGTTGTGCAGGGATCTGTCCTGGATCCAGTTCTATTCAATATCTTTGTAAATTATTTGAAAAAATGACAGAGAGAGAATCCAGTTATGAAGTCTGCGGATGATGCCAAGCTTCGAGGGGTTGCAAGTGCCTTGGAGGACAGGATGAGAATTCAAAATGATCACGATAAACTGGGGAAATGTTATGAAATAAATAGGATGAAACTCATTAAGGACAATCCAAAAGTATTACACTGAGGAAGGAATACATCAATTGCACACATGCAAAATGAGAAATGACTGCCCCTGAAGGAGTGGTGCAGAAAAGGATTTGGGGTTATAGTGGATCGCAAATGAAACATGAGTCGACAATGTAACACTACGGCAAAAAAAGTGAACATCTTTCTGGGGTGTATTAGTATAACCGTTGTAAGCAAGACACAAGAAGTAATTCTTTTATTCTACTCAGCACTGATGAGGCCTCAGCTGGAGTACTGTGTCCAGTTCTGGGCACCACGTTTCAGGAAAAATGAGGACAAATTGGAGAAAGTCCAGTAGAGAGCAACGCATTTTTTTCAAAAAAATATCTAGAAAACATGACCTAGGAGGAAAGATTGAAAAAATTGGGTATGGTTAGTCTGGAGAAGAGAAGACTGAGAGGGGACATGAAAACAGACTGCAAGTATGTAAAAGGTTGTTATAAAGAGAAGGGTGGTAAATTGTTCCTCTTAGCCACTGAGATCAGGACAAGAAATAATGGGCTTAAATTGCAGCAAGGGAGACGTTAGGAAAAACTTGCTAACTGTCAGGGTAGTTAAGCATGGGAACAAATTACCTAAGGAGGGTGTGGAATCTCTGTCATTACACAGTTTTAAGAACAAATTAGACAAATGCCTATTAGGGATGGTCTAGGTAATACTTGGTCCTGCCTCAGTGCCGTGGACTGGACTAGAAGACCTCTTGAGGTCCCTACCAGTTCTATAGTTCTAGTGGGATTTTCAAATGCACCTAGGTGCCTATCTGCATCTTTAGGTGCCTAAACACCTTTAAAAATCTAGGCCTAAATCACTTTTGAAAATGTTACCCTAAGTGATATGCCCATGTCACACCAGAAGTTTGACACAGCAGAGCATTGGACCCAGGACTGGTGCCTTAATCACTGGACCGGCTTTTAAATCTTTACTTCTGCTCAAGAGCATTTGTTCTGTCAGGATTCTTCATTCCACCTTTTTCCTGCAATGCTAAGGGTTACTCGCTAATCAAAAATCATATACGCTTTGTGAGTGCAATGAGGGGAAGAATGTTTGACATCCCTGAAGAGAGCAAATAATTTTGTCAATTATTAAACTAGTTCTGATGGTGATTTATCTGATTCTTTATTACTGAATATTTGAAATATTTGACTGAGCTTTGTTTTGGTTTTTTATGCTATAAAAAGTAATGTTTAATATGCAGAATCATAAGATTAAAAGGGGACCACCAGGGTCATCCAGCCCCTTGCCAAGATTCAGGATTTGTTGTGTCTAAACCATCCAACACAGATGGTTATCCAGCTTCCTTTTGAAAACCTGCAGCAAAGGAGCTTCCACCACCTCCCTCTTTTCTCTAATCTCATTTTAAGATGCTTGTACAAATGTTTTTGAGGTCTTTTGTTCTGTTTACAGTGTAATAAATGGGAAATTATTATGTTGATATGTAATTGTTTTATCATTTTGTAGAGGTGTGGTTTGGTCAGTCAGCAGAGATAGTGGTCTGGCCTCCAAGCTCAGTCTCTCTCACAGTTTTATAGGTCCCAAGCCCGGAGGATGAGGTCCACATGGACTAGCTGCTGTGCTAGTAACCTCTTGCCCTGCCCTTATTGGGGCCAAGAGTCAAGGCTTGGCATGAGGTAGGAGGACCCAGGCCGTTCTGTTCCACCAGGTCCTAGCACAGGGCCCTGCAAATGTAGCTGCATGGAGTGGCATGGGTTTGGCCTGCCCCAGCTCACGTTCCCTTGGGTCACTTCCTACCACTCCTTGTATTTCAATTTGGGGTGTGGCCACCCTTGAGATAAAGTCCTTGCCTTGAACCCCCACTACACAGTCTAGGACCGATGCCTCTGGTGCCTTTGCCACTGGTTCTACCTCCCTCTTGGGTAATGTCAAGAGGAGGTAGGGGAAGACTCAGCCCCTCTTTTCCTGCTGCTGCAGAACAGTGCTCCTCCATGAAACAGCTTTTCTTTTTTCTTCCCTTCTCTGGGTTACTGCAGTTCTCTTTACACCGGTATTTTCCCCAAGTGCAGGCTTGGCAGTGTCTAAGTGGTGGAGCTTTCCTGGCCCAGTGCTGCTCCAGCCCTTTCCCCATCTCAGCCTTACTATGGTGTCTAGAATCTCCATCACACTTTATAGAACATAGATGATGTATAATTCCAAAAATTAGATTCTGGTCAGTCTCAGTCCTTTTGTCAGTGGAGTTGTACACGCTCACCAGTAGGATGAATTTGGGTCACACATTATATATACCACAGGTATGAAGTACACATGATATTTGAACATATAGTATGGTAAAGACACAGCATGGTCTTATGGTGGAGGTACTAGACTGGAATGCAAGAGCTATGGGTTCAAACCCTGGCTCTGTCAAACTGTGTGTAGCCTTGGGCAAGAGATCTAATATCTTGAGGTCAGATTTTCAAAGGTGTTTAAGGCCTCTAAAGATGCAGGAAGGTGCCTACTGGGGTTTACAAAAGTTCCCTATCTGTTGACTTTTAATGGGAGTTAGGTGCCCAATGGAATTTACAGTAGCATTTATCTGCATGTTTACAGGCCTAAATACCTTTGAAAACAGGGCCTTCTATTTTTCAGTTCTCTGTCTTTAAAATGGGGACAAAAGAACTTCCTTTCTCTCCCCTTTGGTCTATTCAAATGTTAAGCTCTTCCGTGGAGGATCTGTGTCTTTTTCTGTGTTTCTACAGTGCTTAGTACACTGATGTTCTGACCTAAGTTGCAGCACCGAGGGCCAACTGAAATACAAATTAACAACAGCAAGCCAGGAAAATACAAACCATTCATGAAACAATTAATCTGGTAGGTTTTTATTTTGCTTTAAAGAAGAAAATAATCATAATATTCATTATCCCCTGTGAATCTTCTTTTTATTTCGGTGGTGTGTCCACCAAACTTTGCAACAATGCCAGTAAAAAGCTCCTTCCCTGACATAAGATGACATAGGCAATTAAATTCACTCACAGTGAGGATCTCATGTCCCAAGGCATTTACCTTGTAGGATTTTTAATCTCATTTATTAATGGCTATTCTCTTGCAGGGGCCAGGCTGACAACAATGATTGAGAAGGGCACTGCCTGGGCCATCAAAAAATTGAGAGCTGGATTAAAATAGCATCATTTCACTTGGCTTTGCAATTTTGGGGGCTTCTTATTCACCAATTTTAACAAAACCCAAAACACTAACAGCTGCCAGGCTGCCTTTATTCCCCTGGTGCTGAACTAGCACTTCTGAGACTTCTCACTCTGTGTGATTGGTGACTTATAAAACTGACAAGGAACCTTTGGTCTCTGGAAGTGCTAGTACAACACTTAGGATAGGACGAGTCATCCAAAAGCAGTATTAACACATCAGGGAGAGAATGGGCAAGAAGTTGAGGAAAGGAATAAAGAACATACAGTGAGCAAGCTATTTCTCCTACTGGCTGGGAAGGGAGAGAGACTAACTTATTTCTGATTACTTGGGAGCTGTTCAGATACTACTCCATGGGTGGATGGAGACCAATTAAATAGACAGAAAAATAGGATGGGAATGACAGGGAAATATAGTGGAGTAGACAGAGAAATAGAAACAAAGAAAATGAAGTGAGGACAGTGAAAGAGCATAAAGAAAAAGTATGTTTTGTACCAAAAGAGAAACAGAGAAAATACTCCAGGGACGGCTCAGCGATCCAGGGCCAGCTTTTCTAAAGCACTTTGCACCAACACAGCTTCCATTTAGGCATCTACGTAAGTGTTTGTATTTTCAAATCATGCAACAGGCTTGCTGATTCTTGTGGGAACTCAGGAGCACAAATGGCAGGCCAAACATTCTAGCACTTTTAGAGAAAGGTCTGATTCTAAAAATGGAGGAATATTTGTGAATGTGTCCTTTCCAAGGCACTTATCAGGCTCCCATTACCTTAATATCTGAACATCTCTCAGTCTAACATATTGACCCTCAACACCCCTTGGAGACAGGAATGTACCATTATCCTCATTATACAGATGGAGTACAGAGAGACTAAGTGACTTGCCCATGGCGTCTCTGGCAGAGTAGGGAATTGAACCCAGCTCTCCCATGATCCAGGCTTGTACCTTAGTCATTGAAGCCTCCTCTCTGTAAAACTTTTCCCTCCTCTGAAACTAAATATACCCATCCCTAATTGTACAGTGGGCCTGTTATTCTGGTTTAATACAAACCTCCAGTCATTCTAATCTGGACAGAAACATAAAGAAAAGAAACTTCAATCCCCACCTGTGCCTTACTATGTTCATATCTTTTTCTTCCCACTTCCTCTTTGATCAAAACAATCTGAATTCAATTAAGGCTAAAAACCAAAACCGTGCCGCTGAATTTTCTGCCCCATGATGCTCCGTGTTCCTGTGGCCTGATGAATAGTAACTGCATCTTGAAAGCCTGCTCTTTTATTTTTAGAAAGCTCAATAAAATGCCTACAACTTTGTACTTCCACCCCCTCCCCCGCCCTTTATTCTTTGTTCAAGAAAGTACTATATGGAAAAGAAATAAGGTACAAGCCCCATGCCAAAGAGGGGAAATAGAAAAAAATGTGCCCTATACAATGAACACAATTGTTCACATTTTGTAGTCACAAATTGATTCCCTAATGCTGCTAAGTTCTGTGTTCTCAACCATATGAGCACAGCTCATGCACATTAAAGCTGCTCCAAGGTGTTTCTAACCTTTGAATCAGTGCTCTCACTCATTTGTGCTGGGTTTCTCCTATCTGTTTTTCCTTTCCTTTCTGATCCAGGACCTCTGCCTTACCCTGAAAGAATGTATCCTTGTGTGGTACCAAGCACTGATCAGGGGAAATTATTTTTGCAGCAAAATGAGAGGAAGAAAGGTGTTTAAAGAGTTTCACACTGAAGATGCATGACAATTAGACCTTGCTAAATGTAATTCCTGTAGGAATCAGAGCTCTAAAAACTTTGCTCTTTGGCGTTTTGGTTTTAAAGCATTCAGGATTGCAAACACCTGCATTTTTACTAAGAATTAGGATTAATATAGCACTGTACATACTAGCTGTTTTTTAAAAAAATCCCAATGGGTGCCTAAATAGATTTACAAATCTGGCCCTAGACCCTAAACCACTTAGTCACTTTTGAAAATTTTGTCTTCAGGCTGTTATTTTTAAGACTGCCTAATGGATTTGGATCCACAGTTTCTATTAAAATGTATAGGAATTGCTAGGCAGCTTTAAAATCTCAGCCCGGATTTCTAGAATTCTATGCATGATTTACAGCATTTTAAGGCAGTTTCAACAGTTTGCCTGTGACAGTCTTTCATGGTGCATGCAAAAGCATAGTGGATCCCAAAAGAAATGGACACTGGAAAAATACAAAAAGAGTTACTATTCAGAGAGCTTTGAATTTAACATTCGAGTCATAATAGCTGACTCTCATTAACACACAGGCAGGAATACCAGGGAGTCTGCTACATGAAACCAAGACAAACCACCATGAATTATTAAGTTCTCTGTAGCTAAAAGCAGTTTACTCAGGGGAAACTGCTTTTTGCTAACTGAAAATGGACCTTTCAGCTCAACACAGAAAAACAAACAAACAAAGACTCAGAGAAACAAATCCTTCAGAAAAATGAATAAAAAGTTAATAGCCTCTAAGAACATAAGAACGGCCATACTGGATCAGACCAAAGATCCATCCAGACCAGTATCCTGTCTACCGACAGTGGCCAATGCCAAGTGCCCCAGAGGGAGTGAACCTAACAGGCAATGATCAAGTGATCTCTTTCCTGCCATCCTTCACCACCCTCTGACAAACAAAGGCTAGGGACACTATTCCTTACCCATCCTGGCTAATAGCCATTAATGGACTTAACCTCCATGAATTGATCCAGTTCTCTTTTAAACGCTGTTATAGTCCTAGCCTTCACAACTTCCTCAGGCAAGGAGTTCCACAAGTTGACTGTGCGCTGCGTGAAGAACTTCCTTTTATTTGTTTTAAACCTGCTGCCCATTAATTTCATTTGGTGGCCCCTAGTTCTTATATTATGGGAACAAGTAAATTACTTTTCCTTATTCACTTTCTCCACATCACTCATGATTTTACATACCTTTATCAGATCCCCCCTCACTTTTTACCCCTTTCTCCAGATCATTTATGAATAAGTTGAATAGGTTTGGTCTGAGTACTGACCCTTGGGGAACACTACTAGTTACCCCTCTCCATTCTGAAAATTTACCATTTATTCCTACCCTTTGTTCCCTGTCTTTTAACCAGTTCTCAATCCATGAAAGGATCTTCCCTCTTATCTCATGACAATTTAATTTACGTAAGAGGTTTTGATGAGGGACCTTCTCAAAGGCTTTCTGGAAATCTAAGCATGCCTCATCTCTTTGAGAGGTGGGAGTTGGGATGCACTGACATGAAGGCTTTGGTTTAAGGTCTACTGCCTAGGCTATTGGGCTGGGACTTCGGCGACCTGGGCTCTAGACTGGACCTGCTGTGTGACTGGGCAAACCACTTCCCCTCTCTGGGCCTATCTGCAGATTCTTGTTTGTAAGGCTCTTTGAGGAAGGGGCTGTCACTTACTATGGGTATGTATAGTGCTTAACACAACCGGGCCGTGATTGCAATTGTGTAACTAATGAGACAAATAAATAATATCAATGAATTAATTCTACAGCACCAGTGGCAACAGGGAATCTCCCACCACTCTACTCCATCCCAGGACGACCTCCACTTGGGAGAGCAACACAGAATTCAGAAATCAGAGATTTTACAGGGAGTAAGCTGGCCACTGCCCAAGTGTGTCAAACCTGCCAGTGAAGTTTATTAAATACCATGGACATTAACATCATTCAGTGAATCTTAGAATGGGTACGGCGATCCCAAGCTAGAAGCATAATACAAATTCCAGATCTGGAAGAGTAAAAACTAATTAATTAGTTCATCTCAGGTAAATCTAGTTCTCACCTCTGTAACCAAAACAGCTTCCATGATGCAGTGTTTTAAACATATAGGCATACCAGCCTGAATGAATTAGCATGGCTTTCTCCAACAACTGCTATTGCTTATTGAAACCCAGCCAAATCATCTTCAAAGCACATGGCACCCAACGGATACACGAGATCTAAATTAATGTACTGAAGATGATGGAAATCTGCACATCCGTTAGCACAGATTCAGAATATGTCATTAAAGATGAGCATTAGTTACTTCTACTCAGATTACAGATGGCAGAGTTTCCTTTTTCCACTTTTGTTATTCTGCACAAATCCTTATTTTGGAGGTTCACAGAGTAAGTCCGAAGTTGGCACTTGAAACATATCATTGGTCTCATCTGCAAATCTCACTGGTTACTAGGCAGACATTAAATGCATATCCATTTCTCAAGGCTTCTGGGGAAATTGTTACAGAATTTGCACTTAGCCAAGAATTTCCAGAGTTTAATTTTACACAATAATGCAGATATTACCTACACTTACAACATTGCAGAACTATCATCATCAGCTACCAATTATATATATTGAAATAAATGGCTAGTGATGCACAGCATCATTAAGTAAATATTTATTTCAACATTTTGCCATGAATAGTTATTTTATGATTTAGGATGAGTCAGGTATGCGTGTGGAATGATTGTATGGGTTTTTTGCTAAAAAAAGTCGTTACCAAACAATAACTTTTCTCTCATTTACATACTGATTTATGCCAAAAGAAGTTAATTATTTGCTCATCTCTAGTGATAAGAGTTGGTTAATATTTTTGTTATTTCCCTACCTCTCATTTTCCAACCAACTATATAGTTTGTTGAAGGGTTTCAAGTTTCAACAAAGTTTTAAAATATTGACTGAAAGGTAGTGGATTTTGTTTGCCCTCACTTTATCACCAGCTCACATGTAAGTCGCAGTAAAACAGAGTCCCTTGTTCAGATAAGCAGCAAATCTTTTGAAAGTATGGTTAATATACTACACACTTCCATTGGACTGGGGATTATAAGTGATAAAAAAAAGGAGGTTGAACATTCAAAGCCAAGTAATCTAAGACCATCTTCTCATTCATGTAGGTAGATGAATAGATTAAATTAACTCAAATAGTCTTAGTCCTAATGGAACTAAACACTCCTCGCCTTGCAATTTATCAGAGGTCTACCACAAAATTAAGAACCATTTTTCTGAGATGCTAATGGCAAACAACAAAATCCCACCATTAGTTTACAGGCAACACTATTTCTGCACAAGTTGTAAATACATCAGATGACTGGAGTAGCCGCAGATCACAGAACAGGAGCAAAAGAATGCTGGAAGTACTGGAAATTTAGCAGAAGGCAATGGAGTGACAAAGAAAGTCCAAGTGCGTGCAGAGGCCATCATAGGAACAGCAAGAGGAACTAACCAGGGTAGATGCTGAGGTGCAGATCATCCTCACAGAATTAGGGAAATAGCTGAATGAAGCTGACCACAAAGGAGGCTAAAAATTGCAAGAGGCGGCAAGAAAAGTGCTGGTTTTGTTTGATTTGTTTTTAAAAGTTTGGGGAGTTTTAAAAAAAACTTGAGGAAAATGCTTGCTAGAAAGAAAGTCAGCATGACTGAAAGCAGAGGAGATATAGGATCTCAACGGGGGTATTCCATATTTAGTAAGTGCATCCTAAATGTGTACAATAGAATTTATTCCCCAAACTGCCATCACATTATCAATATGGAATGACCTGTGGTAATACCCAGGGCTGGCGCTAGGATTTCTGATGCCCTAGGTGCTGGGACATTTCACCGCCCCCCGCGCAGGTCTCGCGGCTCCAGCAGAGCTGCCGCAGGCATGCCTGCGGCAGATCCACCGGAGCCGCGGCTCCCTGACCCTGGGGGGGAGGGGGCGCCCCGGGATGCCGGGTCGTGGCGGCAGCTTCCTGACCCGGGAGCACCCCGGGCTGCCGGACCGCCGCGGCGGCCCCTGACGCCGGGATGGGGGGCCCCATGGGCGGAAGAGGACAGGCGGGCCGTAGGCAATAATAGCAAGGGCGCGCTGTGGCAGCTTCCTGACCCGGGGCGCCCTGGGCTGCCGCGGCTGTGTGCTGACCCCGGGGGCGCCCTAAGCTGCCGGGCTGCAGGCAGCTGCTGCCGCCGGCAGTTCAGACTACGCAGCGGCCGCTGCAACCATTTAAAAAATTTTGGGGGTGCGCCGCTTTTTGGCGCCCCCAAATCTTGGCGCCCTAGGCAACCGCCTAGTTCGCCTAAATGGTTGCACCGGCCCTGGTAATACCATATATAAACAATCGTTTATCAGCTATGGTAGTTTAATACATTTCCTGGGCTACAAATTCCCTCCCCACTAACTGACAATTTTTTTCAAATGAATAATTTGTTTATTTGAAGAATTCTGGGCCATAAATATACAACATTAACAAGCATTAACTCCAAATAACTGGTGTCTCTTTCCTATGAGCAAGTCAGCAAATATTCCTTTCCTCTTCCCATGGCACTTGTCAGAGGGGAGAGAATTTTAAAAGGCTTGCTTGCGGTGGTCAGATTGTATCTGTCCCTTCCAACTTGTTCCTCTGTCCCCCATGACAGATATAAATAGTTTAACATGAGTATTGCGTAACTCCTTCCCACAACATGAGCTTGTCATGCAGCAGCTCCACTGGATCCCGGTCTGGGGCAGAGAAAGAACATTTCCATACATTCAGAGGCTGAAATTTCAATGGACTGGAAGGCTCATTTAGGGCCTGATCCAACACTCACTCACTGAAGTTTCCCTATTGGCCTCATTCAAGCTCACAAGAGAGCAAAGCAGACCAGGAAAGAGACAGACAGATCACCAATTCCCAATAGTTTAACCATGGTTGTGGGGAGCTGTCCAACTATAAGTCTAGAACTGAGCCATTTTGGTTATTAAATAAATCTCTTCCTACTCTTTTGGCCTAATTTTAAATGGCAGGCAAGGGTCTGTGTTTCCCACTGGCCACAAGGGTTGGAGAAAAGGAGAATGAGTAGCTTTTAATAAATGGACACCTCTAATGAAGTACTGAATTCCACCAGCCTCTATTGGAAATAGCTTAGCCCCATCAAGAGCTTTATTTTAGATTCACAGGCAGAAGGCGCATTTCATGGGAATTTGTAGCTAATTATAGCTCACATCCAAGTATTATTGTTCAGTCTGTGACTGGTTTAAAAAGATAGATGAACACTATGGAGCAAGATGTTTTGGAAACCTCTCTGGCTATATACTGGGTTCACAATACAGACACACACGCCACACTTTTTGTTTTTTTGTACTGTCATTTAAACTCAGGTTTTTCTCCTCCAAAGTTGGTTTAATTGAAAAGAAAAGTCTTGTAAAAAGGAGCTCTGCATTAGAGTTAGCACACCGTCCCCAAAAGCAGTGCTGGCACAAGTGGGGGTTCGGTACATAACCCTCTCCATTTGAGTGCATGTCACCCAGTCCCAATTTTTTGCTACAAGACAGACTATATGTGACCCAACTTGTGTATAAATTAAATGCAATATTGGGCTAAGTACATACACATTAATATAGCCTCCAAGCTGCTCTCAGCTGAATGCTGTCTCCAGCTAAGTGCATATGAACAAGACAGACCCTCAGTGGAAAATTACAGACATCAGTGACAAGGATTTGCAAATTACTAAACATAGCAGAGAGAGATTATCATTGTTGTTTAAAAAGACAGAAACCATATTATGGTACATTATCAACACAACTCCTGCACTTTGACATATGGCACTCAAGCACATGTGTATTGGATGTTTTTAAATAAAACTGAAAAATTTATCCTAACCTCTTTTGGAATCACATAAATGCAAGACTGCCTTACATTGGATTAGCATTGCTCCTTTCAAAGGCTTACTTTCATGACGATTCTGGGGAGGATTCAAGTGGAGGAGAACAAAGGTGACCAATCAATTCCCAATTCTGCCACATACTTCCTGTGTGACCTTGGACAAGTTATTTAATCTCTGTTCCCCATCTCTTATCTTTTGCTCATCTTGCCTATTTAGGCTGTAAATTCTTTGGGACAGGGACTGTCTCATACTACGCGTACGGACAGCATCTGTCAGGCTTTGGGTTCTAGGTGGTCAGGCCTGGTGTTTAGAGCAGTGGTCAAGAACAGACACCAAGAGTCAAAGCTGGCTGTAGAGTCAGGACCGGACCAAGGCCAGTGCTGAAACTGGAATCCAGACACAGAACCGGGGTCAAAGTCTGTAGACAAGCCAAATCAGGATCATAGTCAGAGTTCAGAAGCACACCAAAGGTCAAAGCCAGGTTGGAGTCAGTCCAAGGGGCTGAAGGTCAGGAGCAGGTCCAGGGCAGGAGTGTGTCAGGAACAGGGCTGGGGCAGGATTGGAATATGACATGGACAAGGCTGAAGCAGGCTTGGACAAGGCTGCGACAGGAACAGGGTCAAGGGGAGGCTGGAAATCTAGGGAGTCTTAAAACACCACCAGGCAGCAGGAGGGTTCCCAGCTGAGTGGTGCTGTTGCACAGACTACCCTGGAGGTTTGGCAGTGAGAGTGAAATACCTGTGCCTGGGGTTCACCTGACTCAGGCCCTGTCCAGCATTAGGCTGCTGCATTCCTGAGGGAGAAGTTCCTGCAGGCTCAGATGAAGGGGTGAGTTATTGTTGCTGAGTGAGCAGCCCTGGTCCTGCTGTGGGTTTACCTCACAGCATCTAGCACAATGGGTCCCCAATCTCAGCTGGAGCTTCTAGACCCTACCAACATTCAAATAATAAATCAATAACTCTTAGTGGAGTTCACTGTATAAACTGTATTTATCATTTCAATACAATAGTTCCCTTTTCCACCTCTTATCATTTCTCACACTCTCCCCCAATGGAACATAAAACCAATGTTGTTTGAATTCAGCTTTCAAACCCACAGCATTCAGGTACATTCAACTGTAAGCTAAATGAGTTTGCCTGTTTGCATACACTGAAATTAAAGGCTAACAATTCACTTCCTAAATGAATTCAGCTAAACCAGATTAAGGCCATTCTGAATAATAGTGTCCACACAGGAGATTTAATATGGTTTAACTAATCCACTTCAAATTTACATCTTTAGTTCATTTGGATTAACTTTCCTGGATGACTCTGCATAGACACTCCCTCAGTTATATTGCCGTCATAGCCGGAAACTCAGCAGGGGACCTAACTCAGCTATGGTGATTGTGGGGGAGAGCTTGTGGTTGGAGCCAGACAGAATTTTTTGGCAAATAATAGATTTCCCAAGAGTACGTTTTTCACGAACCAAAACTATTCATGAATTTCTGACAAATTTTGATTTTTTTTGAATAGTCAAAATGTTTCATTTCAATGTTTCATTTTGTCTGTTTATCTCTAAAGAGCATTTTGTTTTGAAATTTAGTTTTAAAATGGAAAAAAATCACCCCAAAACAACTGAAAACAAAAGAACAAAAGGAAAAATGTGTCTTAGGTCAAAAAAATCATATTGTTCATTTTGGCCCCTGAACAAGAAAAAAAAATATTTGTTCAGTTCTAATTGTGATGATTCTAATATCAGTGGCAACACGCCAGGCAAACATCTTCCCATCCAAAGCCTTAATCTGGCCTAAGTCACTGCTCCTCTCTGCGATCAGGGCACCTGCTGCTGCCCAGCTTTGTAACCACTTATTATTTTTATTGTGGTAGCCCAAGAGTGGAGCCCCATTGTGCTAGGTGCTGTCCAAACAAATGACACAAAGACAATCCTGCCCCAGAGGATTCACAATCTAGAATTCAGATGAGAGACAACAGAGTATAAACAGACAACTTGGAGAAAAGAGGGGATGGGAAAGCAAAGTTTTAATATAGACAGGTGTGTCTGAATAAAGTAGTTGTAACTCTGGTCTCTGTAGTCACAGATGGGCACTAGCCTAGCCAATAAGATATTAGATTTGAAATGTAGGGTGAGCTACATAGGTCTGAGGCACTGTCTCAGGTGAATAATAAATAGTAATAATAATCATCATCATAATTAATAATACCTAGCTTGTATATAGAGATGTGCTTCTCATCCATAGATCTCTAAGAGCTTCAAAAAGAAGATTAGTATCAGCCCTAGCAATTGTCTTATATTTTGAAGGTCGTGTCTACCAGAGTGTGATTAAAAACTTTGTTTTATATTAACTTTAAATGAAGATGAGATTAGCAGAGATACTTACAGAATCCTGAGAAATGAGGAAATCTGTGCACATGAAAGTATAGCCCTGTTACTTAGCTGGTTGCAAGAAACAGAGTGGGATGAGACATTTCCATTAATGAATGGCTGCTAGGTTCTGGAACTGATCAGGTTTAATATCAGGAGCTTATAATTCTCAGATGGATTCTTAGTCCCTGTTCTGTCTCCTTCTGAGTTAGCAGCTGTCTTGTTTTGAAAATAAACAGAAGTATATGCAGAGGAAATAAAGGTCTCAAAGAGCTGAATCAGACCATGGTTTCTAAAACAAATAATTATATGGAGGTCAATGTGATTTATTTGAACCCAGTCAATCAGACTGTGCCATAAATAAGGCAAATTTTCTTTAATGAAACTTTGCTTCATAATCTCAGGCTGACGAACCATAAGGAAGGAGGCAAGATAAGAATGTCAGTTAGATGGGAGAAGTTCTTAAACACTATGTTAAATTCTGTATAGAAGACTTTGTGCATTTCCAGCCTAATTTCAAGGTTTAGTGAAGATGACATATTCCAGAGAGCAAAGAAAACAGGATGGAAAGTCAGAAAGGAAGCACAGCGCTTTACTTGAAATGACAAAAAAACCTAAGGACGTTTGCTATAGCACCAAATATAATATATCTGACTCAAAACTTTTTGCATTTAGAGAAACAATTCAATCATATGAGGATGTGCTATCTACACAAGCAGCAACATTACAACAAAGGTAGCCATTTGATCAAGTTCACCTTAGAATGCTGGAATTTTCTTGAATTCTGCTATATTACTACCTAAGGCAACATATAGAATCTACTCAAATAGTTAAAAGAAAACAAACAAGCTAACTAGAGTTCATATGCCACAGGATGAGTGGCCTTAGAGAACTGTAGAGTGATAAATTCAGTGGTATATATGAGTGCTAGGGTATGGGTGATGGACAAACTAGCCCCAACTGTATCTCAGAAAATGTCAGTTAAATAACCTAGGGTACAGAGACTTACAAGTAGAACTGGTTGAAAAAATTCTGACAAAATTGTATTTCCTCAGAATTTGCTGATTCAACAAAATAGGTTGTTTCACAGACATGGCCCAATTTATCTGAGGTTCCTAGCAAACCCAGACAAGGCTCTGATGGAACCTTGCCTGCCAGACAGATTTGGAAATGATGCTTGCTGTTTAGGTGCTTTTGTCCTTTTTATTCCAGGTCTGTATTGCACCGTGACACTGATAGGCCAGCGGGTCAGAGCCATAGGCCGATTCATTTTGTGAATATCAAATAAATGTTAAGTGTACTAGTATGCATAGACTAATTCACTGATGTAGTAAATGGCATTGTCTTCACTTCTCTATAACCTGTTGATTGTTATCACCTTACATTATATATATTCCTGTAATTAGATAACTGTAGATTAAAGTGTGTGTTAGTGTTAAGATGAGATGTATGATGTGTAAACTTTATGAAAACTAATGAAAGATTATTGTTTGTTGCTACATTACATTTATTCCGCAAAGAAACCTTGTGAAGTGTAAGTGAAGGACTTAATGGCTGTAACAGACAATGCAAACTTCCAAGGAAGGGCTATTGTGTTTGACACGGAAACTCAGACTCACTCTGCATTTCCTACTCTGTTCAGATTGTTTTCTGGAGAAGCTATAAAATAGATTTCAAGGAATGATCCTGTATCTCTGACTGTTTGGATTCCAACAGGGTGGAATTATTGAGTGAGTGGACTGAGATCCCCAGAGCTATTCTAGGTAACCCTGAGAGGCTTATGGAGTCTGACAGATTACTACAACTCTGCTATCATTTTGGACTTACAGACTTTGACTCAACTGTTAATGTATTTACCTGCTTTAACTTTTCAATATCTCACCTCTTTTTCTTAGCTAATAAATCTTTAGTTAGTTTACTAGAGAACTGGCTGTCAGCGTTGTCTTTGGTAAGATCCAGAGTACCAATTTACTTAGGGGTAAGTGACTGACCCTGTGGGGTTGGAAGTGGTGTAATTTTTAGTTTCTGAGACCATTATCATTAAGTCCCGTTTGTCTGGGTGGCAAGATAGGCTGGAGAGCCTAAAGGGACTGTCTGTGACTCCATGGTAAGACCGGCATAATGATCAAGGTGTTCATATTCAATAATGATCAAGGTGTTTATATTTGTTAAAGGCTTGGTGAAATCTAATTATAGAACACACCACCAGTTTGGGATGTCTGCCCTGTTTACCTATGATTGGTATTCACAGTTGTGAGCCATTCCAGAGAATATGGCAATTGATGTAGTCAGCAGGATTCACATGCCACGGGTCAACTGGGCTTAAAGATCAGAACCCAACATTGTTAAAACTTTCAGTATCAAATTTAAACTTTTAAGGGTTAAAGATTAGTCATAATGGGTGAATCACAAATGTATTTGACTCAAAAGAACTTTAAAAATTATGTAAAGATATGGGGATATCCTTTAAGAAGGAAGCCTCAGATCAGGAATCAAGAGCTATGCTCATGAACCATGAACAAAAAGCAGGGTCTGGGCACTCCCAGAAATGGTCTGACTAAGACACCAGGAAGCAGAGAAACAATGTGAGCCATTCCAGACAGCATGACATGCACCAATATTTGCAGAATATTGATCAAAACTCACAAAGTCTAATTTCAGCATGCTCTGTTTAAACCTAGTGTGCCCTCTAAAGGCAGTCACAACTTCCATTGATCCAAATTCACAGTGAGGAATCTGGAATGGATGTCCCAAGCATATGACATTTGGAGTGAAATGACTACATGTCAAAAGGGAAAGATAACATACCCATTGTGTTATAGGACATAGGTAGAATACTAAAAAGCTATATCCATACATTTCCCGCCAATTTTCTTCTCATTTAGGTTTTGCCTTAATGAGCCCAGTATATTATACCGCTAAGTTTATTCTGTTTGATTCTCACTCCTTAAAGCGCTGTACTAGAGTAAATTCATTTAAATTAAAAAATATAATACCTTCAAAAATTCTTGAAAAGATAATTGCCAAAGCCAAGAAAGTTCAGGTCATATACTAAATTGAGAGCTCGCAAATGCTCAGAGATCTGCACTGATCAAGAGATGAGCTTCCTTTGCTCCATATTTATTGTTTCACTAGTCTTGAAGTAGGAATGTTTGGTTCTCTAATAAATGGATTGAAAGGATGGCAGGACTTTACTGTGCCATCTGTAACACTCTCTCTCAGTATCTTCCATAAAACCATGTTTCAGCAACTTCTCACAGGAATGCTCAGTGAATCACAAAACAGATGCCTCCTAAAGCTACTGAACCCTGGGGATCTATTTCTTTCCCCCCCTGCTAGCACTGGAAGAATGCCACAGCGACAAAGGTGAGCAAAACAATCAGGGTACACCAACACCAATAGATTCTTCACTTAAAGTACAGACCTGAAAATGATGCACCTGGGGTAACTCAGCACAACATTCTGCCTTTTCCCTGCAGTAAATCTTTCTCACATCATCCCATTTACACTTGATCTACAAAGTGAAGGACTATGTTCCTTAAAACAACTATCATATCATACCTAGGCTTGGAAGGATTCGATTTTTATCGGTAAATGTTGGTAAATGTTGATTTCACCATCCACACACAAACTGACAAAAATATTTCCATCAATAATCTAAATTTACAGATAAGCAAAGAAAGAAAGAAAAATGCTGCTTGAGAACTTAAGAGTTTGATTTAAGGATATTTACTTTATGAGTTTTCACAGGTGATGTTGACAATTTTTGTTTTAATGGCTATAAAGATTTAACTTTTTGAATCTTAGCGTCCACTGTCATTGAATAATCATTGTGTGACATACACCCCAGGATTTCCTGCAACTTGAGATTAAAAAGTGCTTTTTAAAAAAATTGAAAACAAATGCTTAAAACTCATTATTTTGGACTACTAAGAAAATTTAAAATCAATACAAACAATTAAAATGCTTAAAAATAAGATGGCATTATTTGTCAAAATCATACAAAAATAAAAATTGAATTCTGCCAAGCCTACCTATACTGTAACAAATCCATGCTATCAATGAAGCTTATGTTTACCACTCTTATGCACAATCAAGAACTTCCTAGGCCCCCTCCCACTTGAGACAGGAGCATTGTGGCTCAGAAGACCTGATTCTATTTCTTGTTCTGCCACTGACCAGCTGGGAGACCCTAGGCAAGTCACTTCACCAGTCCATGCCTCCGTTTCCCCTTTTTTAAAATGGGGCTAAAGCTAATGACTTCCTTTGTGAAGCACTTTGAGCTCTCCTGATAAGTGCTTTATAAGACCTGCTAACAGCATAAGTGCTATGACACACAGGTGAATAGCAGAGTAATGATACCTAGTTGTTATACAGGGACTTCACAATCTTTAATGTATTTATCCTCACAAACCCCCTCCAGTAAATCACTATACTCTCCCTCCTTTTATTTGTACAGATGGGGAACTAAGGCACACAGAGACTAAGTGACTTGCCCAATATCACACAGGAAGTCTAATGCTGCGCAGAGAACTGAACATGAGTCTCCCAAGTCCTAGGGCTAGTGGATCGGCTGTGTACCCATACTAGCCATGTCATTACATTATTATGATATTTTAAAAAATCAAAATCAACTCTTTCTTCCAAATGAGAGTGCTCAAAAAATGTCCATCAATGAGGATTTCTTTTTAATGGAAAATTATATTGGTGAGAGGGACTTTGTGATTAAATGGAAATGTCTGTGGAAAAATTCTGTTTTCATCACAAGGTTTCTGGCTTTCATTGAAAAATGCAGTACCCCCAAAATGAAAATTGTTTGAATTTTACTTGCTGAAAAAAACCCTGATATTCTTTGTTGATTTTTTTCACAGGGAAAAAGAAAAGTCATTTCCTGGCCAGCTCTGGATTTTAAACTTTTTAGGTATTTAAACATAATAAATTTCAAGTATGGCTGCAATTAAAAGATTTTTCACTATATTATAAACAAAGAACACATTTTACACTAGCAAATTAAAAATTTCACATAAAAATTAAGAAAGCCAGGTGTTACACAGGGTTAAACTTGAATCTGGATTTTCTCTTTTCTTAATATTGCTCTCTAATAAATTGGCATGGGGTAGGGAGGAGAAAACACTTATGATTTAATACGCAGAGAAGATAAACCTGGCAAATATTTTACTTGTTGAGAGGAAGTGTGGTTCAGCCAACCGGGGTTCTATTCCTGACCTGGCCACTGGCAAACTGTGTTACTTACTCTCTGTGCTTCTATTTCCCACCCACTCTTAGTCTGTTGTATGTTTAGATTGTAGGATATCTGGGGTTGGATCATCTCTTCCTAGTTGCGCGTACAACACCTAGCACAACGGGGCCTCATCTCAAATAGGGCCTCTAGATAATATTGACATAAAAATTATTAATAATAAATCCCAAAATTACATTTTTTGTCACTAGTGAAAATGTTTCGCTTTCTCAATATAAAATGTCTTTTGTTGTTGTTAGGGTATTCGTTATATTAATATACAGAAAAAAGAAGTTGGGTAAAAACATGAGCAATAAACAAATTTCACCCTCACATCTTTGCTTCTCCTCTTGCTTGAGCCTGCAGCCGAGTGAATCAAGTCATTATCCTGTGCTTAAGATATCATAGACTGTTGCTATGGAAATAACTGCTATCTCAAAACCTGCATTATGACAACTTCAGTTTAGTAGCACATAGAGGAAGAAAGTTGCAAGGGTGGTTCTAACACAAATAGCTTTGGCAATTAATGAGCACTGAGAAAAATACTTGGAAGGTGAATGGATGTGTGTGTGTGGTATTTGAAAGTCTCTCTGTGAAAGTCTTTCTTTGACAGAACAGATCACGCACATTTTCAAACTAGCTCCACTTCAGCTTTCTTAATCTCCTAGTCTACTGTGTGACCTCACTCCTAGCAATATACTTTGCCTTATCTCCCCTTCCCCCCTTTCCCTTTTGATGCATTGGTAACTGAGACACAATACTTAGCTTTGAGGTAAAAGCAGTCATTTCCTACTGATTCCTTTAAAGAACTCAACTGGAGGAAAAAATATACTGGTATCTCACATCACAAAGTAACCCATGCTGGGTAACAGAAGCTTCAAAAGGCAAACAATTCTTCTGCAGTTTGCAGATAAATAAGATTTCATGGCTAGGGGGGAGCAGGAAAAGAAGACAATGTACTATGGTATTTTAAAGCCAAAGAAATCAATTCAACATGTCTGGTAATCAATTATCTAAAATATTTAACATCCCAGAACCTGGTGTCACTGCTTTGGTACAGGCAAAAGAAGCTTACACATAACATACAAACATGCCCTTTGACTTTACTAACTGTACTTTGCCTTTACCAAAGCCTACAAATTCTCAATGTTTGAAAGTATGTTTCAATATTTTGCTTTCCTTATAGAAATATTGGACCGGAGAGTACTATTTGGATGCACAACATTTCATGCAAATGGTTTAAGGAGATGCTTTTCATAGGTACAAACAGGAATTAGGCACCTAAGTCAATTGGAGTCAGGCATCTTTCTGTCATTTATGCTTTGAAGAATCGCCCACTAACTCTTTATCCTTTTGCTGCTATTGACAAATTAGAATGTATTTTAATACTTTAATGTCAGAGTATAAAAATAATGTAGCAAACAGCACACGGATGAATATTCAAGATCCAGCCAATACATTATAATAACCAACATAGACTTCTCTGAAATGATTATTGGCTGCTAGATTATTTTTTGCATGTCAATACAGAGAGATCTCACAGCTAGCAAAGCTAGTTAATGGGCTACATGAGTTGTAGTCATTTAGCCACCCTGTGTGGGTCATAAGGTTTGATTTAATTGTATGTGCTGTATTCATTGTTCTTGTAGCTTGTGCAAAAGGCCCCTAAATTGGCAAAAAGTGCCCCTAGGACAGATGCAAGCCCTGGTGCAGTGGGCCTTTGCAACTAGATTTCAGCCTGCCATTCAGGCTATGTGGACCGGGCAGGAGCAGGGCAGAGGAACAAGAGAAGAGATCCAAGGCAGAATTGCACCTTAGCTGGTCTGGACTTCCCCAAAGCCCCACATCAGCCACTCAAGCAGGGGTATAAATTAGGGCAGCATTAAGGCTTCCCTACCCTCTTCTAGAAGCTTCCACATCCCCCATAACCCCTGAAAAGTACGGATATAAACTGCTGCCCTTCCTTGCTGTCACTGCCACAGACAGGGATGAATCTGGCTGTATGTTTTAAATAGAACAGGAAATACTGGGGAAATAAATATTACACTTTTGATTGGACCACATTGGAACACTATAATATTTGTAAAGCCTTGAGTCAGCTGAAGAAACACATTCTATGTAAACATAACGTGTATTCCACTCAGTACTGAAGGCTGAAGACAAGCATAAAAGGCTTGTATGGTTTTCACCTCCCACCCCCAGTTTCTGCCAGGATTCACACCAGAACATGGCTAGTAGCACTGTGCAGGAGGGAAGGGATGGGAGCTGCTTCCAGCCACAGAGGAGATGATGACCCAGCCTGTGTCTTTGCAGAGCTCATCCCTTCCTGCCTGCGCAGTGTCAAAAGGCAGCTAACACCTCCAGCTGCTCCTGGCCACCGACATAACCCAGTTGCCTCCTGTCCCCTGTCTACAGTGCAGGCAGGAAGGGATTAAGCCCTATGGACACATTGTGCACCAAGGCCCGGGGAACCTGACTGCAGGGGCTTCAGCGGCCACGGAGCCTGGCCAGTGAGGTGGCTCAGTGGGTGAGGGTGCTTAGGGGATGGAGCAGCTCTGCGCTCCCTGGGGGAAGGACCCAGGGCAGTGGGAGAGGGGGTGAATAAAGAGGGTGCTAAGCCCCTGCCCGAGGAGCTGCTGTGGAGCCTGCAGCTTCAGGGTGGAACAGCTGGAAATCACTTTCCCCTGCCTTCACCTCCAGAGCCAGCAGGGGCTGTGCTGATGGACTGGTGTGAGGAATGGCTGGCCCGCCCACTGCAGCTTCACCACGCCACCAGCCTTGCACACTGGCCCCCACCGTCGACCACAGCGTCTCCAACTCACCGCTGGTGGGCGGGTGGCTGGTGAGCAGATATCCGGCCAGCAGCAGGACCCGCTGGTACTGATTGGTGGGGGGAGGCAGAAAATACGGGACAATTTGCCCATTTTTAAGAAAGTCAGGACACCTGCAGGAGGCCTTAAATACAGGAATGTCCTGTTAAAAACAGGACAGCTGGTCATCCTAATTATATGTATGATAGTAGAAATACAAACACTAGAATTCCCAGTTCTGGAGCAGGACCCCATTGCGTTAGGAGCTGTACACACACTTTCTCAGTTGGCTCCTCTGTAAAATGAGGAAAAGACTTGCCTGCCTCACAAGGCATTATGAAGGCAGGGTAATTTCTATTTGCAAAATATTGCATGATCCTGGCATGAAAGATTTTATAGACGGTCACAGTATTATTACAGTTTTCACTCTTGTGAATCTGAAAGGCACTATACAGACAGAGTCCCCTGCCTCCTCCCTGGCGTTTACATCAGATAAGTGCAGGCATATATCACTCCAAACACAATCTCTGAATAAGATAAGGGAGTTTTATGATTTTTCATTGGCTATTTGTACAGCTTAAAAATATGCTTCTCAACACAATATAGGACGGGTTTAACTCATCTCATCTTTTAGGTCTCTCTCTCTCTGTTTCCATCCCTGTAACAATACTCCTATAGTGGACAACGTCAGTGTCAGCATTACAGTTTCCAGAGGGCTCCCTCCAGGTCACTGGCCCCATTCTTCCCAAGCAAGGTATGATCCAGGCTCCTCTCTTCCAGACTTTGTCCTTTTATTGTCTCCACCAGAGTTATTGGAAACAGAACATTATCCACCTCAGCTGACCTTTGTACAGCTGTATACCATGTCCTTGCAATAAACAATGTCTTTCACTTCATTTGGGCTTCCTACCATGTTATCCACTGCTCTCATCCTGTCCTTCACCCTTGTTCTTGCTCCTCTTTGAGCAATTCCTACAGGAGCCTCCACTGTCCCTGTAGTTCCTTCCCCCAACCCACCATGGGCTTCAGTCAGAGCTTTCCCTCACTTCCTCTCTACTGAGTTTCCTCACTGACCTTTATAGAGGGCCAGCTATCCCTCCTTAAGCCTGATGGGGCAATGGCTAATTAGCTTCAGGTGGGCTGAACTATTGTCCCCCTTAAAGGAGCTGAACCATTGTACCCTTAAAGAGGTTAAGACCACCTTCAATAGCCATCTGGGGGGAGAAGGGGAGAGTTGTTTTTACTTATTAATTAATGTTTCTGAAAGCCTCTTGCAAAGTTAACCACCCTGTAACGCAAGGCCTACATTGTCAATAACTAACACACATACCACACTTACAATTCTGTGTAATATCAACCTATGTCATTCAGATAAAGGACTATGGGAAAAAATTCTCATGAGATTTCCACCATTTCTGTCTTACCCTGCTACCTGAAGCAACTTCTCCCTTCTCTGGGACCACCAGACCTCGCCATCTTCTGGGAGTGAGGTCTACAAACCTTTAATCCTGCCTGTATTGTTCAGAAAGGCTGAGGCTGGCCACTCTTTTTTACCTCACCTTCCACTGATGGATCAGTCTCCACTAATGCACTAGGACTGAGTCAGGCTAGCTACACTCCAAGAAAACCCTTTTAGATTAGGCATGTAAATGGATTAAACTTGCAGTCCCCAAAGGGGCACTGTGCCTGTTTTTCCTACGACTAGGAGCCACGGTGGTGAGGAAACACATCCGCCTGGAAGATGGTGATGAGTTAGGGGAGATAGATTGCCATGGAGGCAGAAATAGTGGAAATTCTGCACGAACATTCTCATGGTATTTCCACCAAATTGGTTTCCACACCAAATCTGCATCTAGGTCTGAGCTGCCTAGCAGGATCTGGACAAGAATCTGAACTATAAATTTAAATTTGGGTTGTACAGAAGTACACCACTCGGCCCAGTCATCTCTAGTATACATTTCAAATTGCTAGAAAGCTAACAAAACTGAGCCTCAGACTAGTACTGTGAGAATACATTGTTATGTGTATTATAGTAGTCCATTGAGGCCTCAGCTCATAACAGGATATGTTCTTGTGTTAAACACTGTACATATACAAGATAGGAGAGAGGCCATCCCCTGAAGAGCTTATACTCTGAACAAGGGCAAAAGGAAGTATCATTATCCAAAATTTTACAGGGGAAGAGATTAAGTGACTTTCCCATGGCCACGCCGGAAGTTTGTGGCAGAGATAGGAATTGAACCTAAATCTCCTGCATCCTAGTCCAATACCCAAAGCAGAAGACCATCCTTCCAAAATGTGTATAGGTTCTGTAAGTCTGTAGCAGAAAGTCAACCATGACAGGGATGAGGAAGAATCCTGGCAGAATCTCTGCAATCAAAGAATACTCACCTCAGAGGTTTTCCTTATTCAGGAATAGGATAAGCAACACTTTCTGTGATTCTTCAGCATTATAACATTTGAAGATCAAGCTTTTGTATTTTTTTCCCAGTGGGCATTAACCTCAGTTTCTGAGAAAGAACAATGTAATGTGTCTTATTGATTAAACTACTGAGAATCAGGGCAAAAGCATTTAAGCAATACGAGCAACATGTAGCTGGAAATAAGCAAACACGTTTTCATCTGTCCACACATTTCCTTAGCTGGATTTTCTGTATAGATAGCTTAAAGAAGGGATTCCCAAACCCTTTCAATAGTGTGGACCACGTCTTAATGCAAAGATCATCTCATGGTTGCCTCTTCTCCAGTTATCATGCATGCACCACCTTCTGCCCCATTCCCAAACTGTCATCTGCATCATCATTTAACATCTCTATGGCAATTACAGAAATTATTTATATGGGAAAGTAACATTAGCAAAGTATTTTAGAAACTAACTTTTAATTAGAGCTAGGCATGAAATGATTTTCCCATCCAGCTAAGATTTGAGAGGCCAAGAATTTGCACCACTCCAAGTTGGAATGAAAAGTCAAAATCTTGAACATTTTCAGAAACCAAAAAGCCAAAACATTTTTCTAGTTCACATCAATCAAAACATTCTGTTATGATCATTTTGGAATGTTTTGCTTCAATTTCAATCTACTTAGCTAAAATTTCAAAATGAAAAATTTTGAACCAGAAAACCAAAATTTTTCATTTTTAAAACATTGAACATTTTGACAAGTTTCAAAACTTCTTTTTCCATTTTTGTTTAAAATTAGGAGATTTGTCAAAACCAAACAGTGGACAGTTTTGCTTTCAATTAAGTTTGTTAAAAATTTCTGACCAGCTCTACTTTTAATGAAATGTAGCAAGCAGAAAGAAGTAGCCCACCTGTTCTCCAAAAGCCACCTACTAGCTCACCATGAAACACAGCTAGAGAGCCCATTGATTGTAGATTATGATGTTTTCTCCCTTTCTATTCATGCTTTGCAGAACTGCAACTGGAAAACCATTTATCAGTCACACTATGCTGTTGCCAAAACAATTTTTACCAACACAAATGTAGCACAGTTTAGAAGACAGAATAGATTTCAGCTATAAAACACTGAGATGTTTCAGAGCGGTTACCCTGTAAGAACAAGTGTAGCTAACTTATTATGTAATCTCCTCAAGTCTCATGTTTCTGCACTGATTCAGGATAATCATAATAGCAACTTCAAACATTACGCAATGACATCATTCAAATATATTGCTCCCAAAGGTTTGATAATAGATCAGGGAATTACCATTCATCATACCTTTATGACAAATCTAATAGTATGAACTGATTTGTTACAAGATGTGGCTCATGTTATTTTCATCCCTAACAACAACTGTCTTGCCTTAGCTCAGTCATTTAATGCTTCCTTGAGCTAAGATGATGTGCACTAACTCTTCATTTCTTATTGGAATTAAAAAGGCGGCTTTACTCAAAGTCAAGTGCTGGATATTCCAATCATCTCTCAGGAGATGAGTTATGGGGTAAAATTTGTAAACATGTCTAAGAGGCTTAAGAAATTACAACTCATTGAAAGTCAAGGGGAGTTAGGCTCCTAAGTGCCTAAATCGTTTAAAAAGTGTTATTAGACCCCTAAATCAATCATTCAGGCACTTTTGAAATGTTGTCTGGACAACAGACTTTTTAAGAACTACTTTCCAAATCAACAAGTTAGAAACTAATGGGGTGCATTGTTAAGCAACACATGTTGCAACTGTACAGATGTGACTCTGTACCCCAAAGCAACACCCTGGCATCCCTATATTTACCTCTTCAATATGGTTAGGATATATTATGTACAAACTATGCCTTGTAAAGTATCATTTTATAAAAGCCTTTATCTGTTGAACATTAATATCCTGTTAAATTGTATGTGCTATCAATGAATGTGGAGTTATGAAGTTTTGCTATGTGTACGCTACTGAAACATGTTCCACCCACAATCAGCTTTTCAGGTACAACAATGGAGAAGCCAGACACTGATGATGGTCTATTAAGGGAAATGCACACCCACAAGGACTACTCCAGGAATTGTATGCAATGGAGACCTCTCAGAGAAAGCATGAAACAATACAGACTGTTAGACTCATGTCATAGCAAAGGATCTTTCCAGCAGCTGGAAGAAGCTATAAAAGGGCAACTGACATCATCACTTGGCCTCACTCCCTCCACAACTCAACACCCGGAAGCATGACTGCAGAACAAAGACTGACCTGGGGAGGTGGTCCCAGGCTGGAGGGAGAATCTCAGCCCGTGCGTGAAGGAACTATACCATCAGAGTGAGACACTGCTTGATTCAAATCCTGTCTAGTTTATAGAACTCAGATTGTATTTTTACTTTTATTTCTTAGGTAATCAACTTTGAGCTGTACGCTCACTACTTATAATCACTTAAAATCTATTTTTCTCTAGTTAATAAATCTGTTTTATATTTTTTACCTAAAATAGTGTGCTGCTTGAAGTGCAAAGGAAATCTGCTCAACAACAAGGGCTGATGCATGTCCTCTCCACGTTGAGGGAAGAACAGACTGGGCAATAAATTTACACTGGTCAGGCATCTGCCCAGTTCAGGATGGTACAGCTTTGAGGTCCCAGGTTGGGGAGCTGTAGGGAATTGGCTGAAGCCTCTCTATTGCTGGTTCATGAGTGGCTGGCAAAAGCATTTATGTAACTCGAATGGGTGCGTCCCTGTCTGTGGATGGCTGTGTGAGTGCAGGACTTGAAGGGGTTTGCAGCTTGTCACAGCATCACAGTGTGAGAGGGAGCCCAGGTTGGTAAGACAGAAGGCTCAGAAGTACCCCAGTTCCAGGTTTCACCCCAGGGAACCTGTCACAACAGGTATTGCCCTGCATGAATGGAACCTTAGAACTCCAACTGTCCCACAAAGGATTCCTTCCTGCAAGGTTAATTCCACTGACAAGCACGGAGTTTCTCTCTCTGTCCTAGGCCTAGAGATGCTACTTTCTGTAGGACTAGTGAAATGTTAAGACTCAAGTAAACGGACCCAAGAGTACTAGATGTCCATGAGCAAACATTTGTTAACTTTGAAGTTAGAATAGAATTCCCTCTTCCCCCAGTCCCTCCCCCAGTGGTATACTGGTATATGTGCAAATATTTTAGAGGCTGTGCAGCAGGGAGGTAGGAGACCCTTATTCCTATGGAATGCTGAGCAAGGGTGTCTGTTGGCATCAGGCGGGTATGTCCCACATACTGTTTTACCAGCTTGCCTACATGGGAAATTACTGTGTGACAAGCCAAGGTGTGAATCTACAGTGCACTAGCTTGCTGCGCAGTAATGCCCCATGTGGTCACCGGTACAGTGCACTTAGCAGATTACTATTTGTAAAGCCAAATGGCCGCCTGGGACTTTTAGTGTGCTGTAGTGATGCCCACATAGGACATGACTGCACAGCAAACTAGTGCACAGTAGATTCACACCCTGACCTGCCATACAGTAGTGTCCCATATAGAGAAACCCTACAATAAGTCAGGGACTGGAGAACTTTATTTTTACCTTCTATTTCTATGCTGACCTGCTTTACAATGTGAACCCATCCCTCCTTTCTTCCTTTCTTCATTCATCTCTGGACCTTCTTCTATATGGCCCCAGTTTCTGGGCACCCACTGATTGATCTGGCTTGCTACACCTCTACCCTTTCCTCCTTCTCATCTATCATTGGAGGTCACTGTGACACTCTGTACCTCAAAGTGCTACTCTGGACCCCATATTCACCACTGTGATATGATTATGATATGTTTTGTAAAGTATGCCTTGAGATGATTCATTTAAAGTCTTGATCAGCTGAACATTAACATAAAATTTAACAAGATATTATGTGAAGCTATGAGGTATTACTTTGTGTGTGTTACCGAAATATGTTGTGAGGTTGGGAAATGCCCACAGCCAGCCTTCCAGTGGCAACAAAGGTGAACCTAGTAAGACAGATTTACATCAGGACCAGACATTATGGGGAAATCACTCTCCCAATGGCCATCCCAGAGACTCCTTCGAGGGCACATATGCAGTGATGGCTACCTAAACCTCACGTCACAGGAAGGATCTTTTAGTAGCTGGAAGAAAGTATAAAAGAGGGATAGTGTCATCACTAGGCATCTCTCCTCCCCCATTTCAACACCTGGAACAATATCTGGAGGACAAAGACTTTGAATTGAGGAAGGGTGATCCCAGGTTGGGAAGGGAATCCAGCCTGCATATGGAAAACTGTGAGCTGCCTGTAAGATTTATTAGGGTGAGAAAGTGCTTGATTCAAGTCCTACTTATTTTATAGAATTTATTTGTATTTCTTATGTAACCAGTTCTGATCTCTATGCCTGCTACTTATAATCACTTAAAATCTATCTTTCTGTAGTTAATAAATCTCTTGTATATTTTATCTAAAACAGTGTGGTTTTGGTTGACATGCTTGGGAAATCTCAGCTCAGGTTAACAAGGACTGTTGCATGTCCACTACCCTTTACTGGAGTGGTGAACTAATTAATGAGTTTGCATTGGGGATGCAAGGCTGGGGTGATTGGCTGGTGCCCCTCTCTGTATAATTCATCAGCAGCTTAGTGAGCCCTTATGCGGTTTAGCTCAGTGTGGGGCTCCCCATACTGATGGCTGAGTGAGAACTCCTGGAAGGATTTGCTGTTTGTCACTGGCATAACATTGAGAGAGGCAGCCCAGGCTGGAAAGTTAAGGAGGCACTGCAGTCCCCCAGTTCCAGGTTGTACCCCAGTGCTGTGCAAGTAATATGTAATAAAGGCCCAGGTATCTCTGAATTACATTACTCTATGAAGGTTGAAATAAAAAGACAATTCTTTCCCCAGAGCCCCCAGATGCATCTTTCGTAATCACACATTGTGGTGTAATATATTGCCCCAGCATCTTGTCTCTCCATTGATATAGTGTTACTGATGGGCAGGCTGTACTTTATCAAGACTGTCACTTCCCTGATAACGCAAGGAACACAGAGCAGTTTAATATTGAATCATTAGAGAAATGTGTACCCGATGGCCACACCGAATCCCGGGCGGAATTGACGTGGTGATTTTGATGGAGGGGTGCAGAACCTATTGTGACTGTAGGAACAATACATTGGGATGAAACATTTAAGGTAGCAATGTTAAATGCTTTGGGGGGGGGTTTCTTTAAAAAAACAAAACACACAACTACAGATTTTAAGGGACTGATTTTTCAAGTGCCAGCCCCAATCAGACCTCCTTGCTCACAGCCACCATTTTTCTTGCTAAGTACAGTTTTGCACTCACATTTGTCTGCTGGTATTTAATGCCCCTTTAACAGCCACTTCAACAGCTAACTATCTGTGGGCTCAGTGAGATAGATAGATGCTTTAATGGGCACAAAAAGTGGTAAAAATCTGACTTGCCATTTCTTTTGCTTCCTAAAGTTTCCTGAATTTCCATCATAATATCTTCTATATAATGTTTTTCATCAGCAGAACTCAAAGAACATTTTGTAAAGGAAGGTAAGCATCATTAGCCCTAATTAACACATGGGGAAACTGAGGCAAAGAGCAGTGACGAGGTCACACCATAAGCCAATGACAGAGGTGTCATAAGTAGATAGGTAAGGTAAGGGTTAATTTTCTTTTCCTGTAAAGGGGGAACAAAGAGAACCAAACACCTGACCAGAGGACCAATCAGAGAACTGGATTGTTTAAAGTCAGGGGCGGGAATTTGTATACTCGGGGTCTTTGTTGTTTCCTCGGCTATGAGTAAACAAGTTTTCTTCTAACTCCATCTTATCTCAAATATTCTACCAAAAGTCTGTGAGTACAAAGGGAAACAAAGTAATTCGGCTATGAGGAGCTTTGTGTTGTATTTACAGATGTGGATTGCTGGGTCTTTGTTGCTTCCTCGGCTGTGAGGGACAAGCTATCTTGCTAATTCCAATCTTCTTCTCATTCTACTAAAAGGCAGTGAGTACAAAACGGAAACACAGTAAAATCGGCTATGATATGCTTTGCTTTGTACTTACTGTGTGTGATTGCTGGTCTATTTAAATTGGCTATTTTTTAAATCAGACTGGGTTGTTCATATTTTCTTAAGTAGGAGCCTGTATTAATTTTTATGCAAGTTATTATTCTGTATTTTCTCTTTTTCTATATAAAGCTTTCTTTTTCAAAACTTGTGGAAGTTCTTTTTCTAGTAAGGCAGAGAAATTGAAACCTCTGTATCAGGTATCTGTCTCCCTCACGGGAAGGCAGGAACGGGGAAAGGCAAAGCCAAGCTGTTGGTATTTTGCATCTCAATTGTCCTGAGGGAAAAGAACGCTTATCTCTTGGGAAGCAGAGAAACAGGTTATCTGGAGGTCCCCCCAGGGGAGGGTTGGGGACACCAGAGAGAGGAAAGGGGGGTCAAGCCCTATCAATTCCTGACCTGGTGGCAGCCTATCAGATCTAAGCTGGAGATTAAGCTTAGAGGACTTCATGCTAGTACCTTATATTTGAACGCTAAGGTTCAAATCGAGGAATATTACTATGACAAGAGGTGGAAACAGAATCCAGGTCTCTTGACTCCCAGTCCCATGTCTTATTCTCTGGATCACACTACCTTTTCATTAAAAACAGACTCAAAATCAATAGCTAAAGTCATTTTTTAAAATGAATTTAGGGTGGAATTTTCAAAAATGCCCAAGTTATTTAGAAGCACAGGGCTACGATTTTCAAAAACGCCTAAGTGGCTTAGGAGCCTAAGACCATTTTTCAAAGGACACTTAAGCTCCTAAGTCACTTAGGCACTTCAAATTTTTTACACCGAGTCTTATTGAAAAAAACAATGGGAGTTGAGTTCCTTAATCTTTTAAGAGCTTTTGAAATTCCCATCTCTAGTCCTCATGCTGGGTGCTAAATTAAGGTAGCAATGGAAACAAATACACTGTCTACCAAACAACCTCAGCAGAGGCAGTGTACAATCTCCAGCAGCACTGCTCCCTCCTTCCAAAGAGCCCACCTCTAAGCAAAGACTGTGAAATAAACCAGGCTTAATGGGGAATGTCACCAGTAAAAAAATATTTTTAAGTTAAGTACAAACAACAAAAAGTTGCAGCAGAACACTCAGTCTGGCTGTCCTTGGCCATGTCATTGGTAGAAGAGGATACAACAAATCTAGTGGGTGAAAGAGTTAATCCATGTTGTCAAACGTCCCTGATCTGTTAGGAAATGTACTTCATGACTGAAAACCCATGCAAAGAAAACCACCTCCTAGATATCTGTAGTTCATGTATGTGAGCAGGGACTCTCAGGTCAGACAGAATACTCCTTTGATTAATACTAGGTGATTATTTCTCTTTTGTAGCAGTGTGTTTGGGCCCTTCTCTGTCATTGTCTTTGTAAAATCCTGCTGAATGTTTAATTCGGGGAGGATTATTTGAAAAATGGTGTTCCCGTGTTAGAAGCTTTAGTTCTCTCACATCTGAACTCTGCTTCATTCTTACTAGGCAGCCACTTGCTTTGCAGGAAACCACTCATTTGCACTCTGGGTGGATGGGTAGAGTGTTGACCTCACCTAGCTACAACAAGATAAAAACTACCTCTGCCTTGTCTGCACTCAGATTTTACAGTTAGTTATCTGGCTGTGAAAACACACCTCTATTTGGCAGTAAAGACACAGCCAAAGATACCAAGCAGTAACTGCATCCTAAGCGTCATTGCAGGTATTGTGTGTGCTCCAGCATTCTCTGATGTCTGGCACTTGATATTGCGCAGCTCCTTTGCATTACAGAGGAAGAGCACAAAAGGAACACAGACTCACCATTCTGGGATATTTTGTCACTTGTTATTAGCCTTGGACTAGAGCAGGAGGAGATGATTGCTTGTGAAGCAGTGAGACCCTGTAAAGAGAGACTGGCACAGGAGAACTGCTTCAGGGGACAGTGCAGAGGCACCTTACCTGCAAGAGGGAGTTGCCCAGGTGCCATTTGTCACCTCCTGTTTGAGGAAACAGGACTTGTGTACATTTTGTAAATGAACAAGTTACCGTAAGGCAGCACCTGACTTCCACAGCACTGATAGTTGCGGCCAACTGGAAACTGACAGGCAAAGTTTTGAATCCTGCTGCTGCTCAGCAAAGGGATAAGATTATTGAAGCTGGGGGTTCCTTCAAACTCAAAACAAAATTCAGGAGCTGAATAAACAATAACCAAAATAAATGCATACATAACAAGGTTTCCACAACTCCTGGGATGCAAACCTGCCTTTTCTCCCCTGGCTCAACCCGAGAGCCAAGGTTTTAGACTGAGCTATTTTTCCATTTGATAAAAGCCCATATAAGTGATTCCATTTGCTTGCTTTCTCTGTTTGTATCCTTGAACTTCCCCTCTACCTGGCATCCAGCTCACTTTGAAAGCTGTTTAAAGTTAGACAGATGTTTACAGTTAAGAAGGCAATTATCCAGTGAGTTTCCCTGCCTTAATGACCTCTCATGCAAGCCAATAATCCATCCCCATGTCCTGACAATTGTGCAAAACATGGGTCAATCATTTTTCTTCTGGATACTCTCACCGCCACCTTACTCCAGCCTTTGGGACACATGCCCTAGTGATTGTCATGATTACCTCAGAGGAACATCAACATCCCAGTGAATTGTCACTGCTAAACTAATAATGCAGCTACACTTGACTTGCCCATTAACAGCATGAATCAACAAAGTCTTGCAAATACAGCAAGTTCTGTGCAACTCTCTCAACAGCATGGGGGATGGCCAGGGGGGAGAAGCACCATGGGAAAATTGATGCAAAACCCCACTCAGTAGGAGTGCTAAGTCAGGATTTTTCACATTAACTGCTAAGTAACCCTGATCACCTCACTGATTCAAAACCCACTCATACCTTTAGTCTCCAGTACCCTTACAGTGAAGGAGAGAGCTACAAGAGTGCTGAAGGATTTTTTGCTTAAAAATTGCTTCAGCCTGGATATTGTGCTGCTTTCAGATTAGCAGTGGAGTAGATTGTCCTGGAAACATGGAAGGAAACATGGAGAAAAATCACTTGGGTCCCTCAAGGTCAGGCTTACAGGTAGTGCTGTATATCAGAGCTGGCGGGTGGGAAGGCTGTTCAAATGCTCTTTGGAAATGTCCTTGGTCAATTTCTGCTACCAGTCTGCAAGGATGCAGTGCGGGGAGAGGGTAGGACCAGACCAGTCAGCAGAAGCACATGGGGCTCCGCTGTGATTAACTACTCCAGCCATTAGAATTTTGCATGCATAAAATAGTTATTCTGCAAGGAGAATTTGTTCCATTTTACTAACCACTTATCTTCATTTCTGAAATATTTCTGTAACAAACATTAAGTAGAAATCCTGGTAGCTGAGGTTTTTCCTTCATTTTTTTGTAAATTTTAGCAGGGGAGAAAAAAATAAGTGGCCTTGCAATTAAATGAAATGTATATACAGAAGCATTACAAACTGAGCTAAATTGTACTACTCAGGAAATGTCAACAATCTTTAAGTGAAAAAAGGGGGTAGCTCTTACAAAAAACCCAAACACTGTGGATCAAATTGTCAGCTGATGTGCATTGGCAGAGTTCTGCTGAAGTCAGTGGTATCTGGCTGATTTAAACCCACTGAGATGTGGCCCCCTATATCCATTGTTTGAAAAACAACCAGCAGAACAAAACTGAAATCTTCCAGAAATCCAGATACACTCAGGGTGAGCAGTAACAGACAGCAAGTGTGTGGGAGATGAAACTTGTTGCAATCCCAAATCATTACCCCTCAAAAGTTAGCAGATGGCTGCCTCCCTCCTGAGAGAGTCTACATAACAGAGAGGCAAGGTGAGGGAAAGTATTATTAACCCATTTTACAGCTAATGAACTGAGACATCGAGGGCCCAAGGTACATCTGT
Organism: Chelonoidis abingdonii; assembly: GCF_003597395.2. Classification (NCBI taxonomy): domain Eukaryota; kingdom Metazoa; phylum Chordata; order Testudines; family Testudinidae; genus Chelonoidis; species Chelonoidis abingdonii. The sequence continues at coordinate 29,459,011 of NC_133777.1, forward strand.
GGCAAGGCAGGGATGTGACCACACCTTTCCCATATACAAAAGTCAATTAACAAGAATAATCACAAACCCAATGCAAAATTTTAAAAAGTCAATATTGGGGAAAGCCTCCAAATGGCTTGCCTGTACCAGTCACCTACATTCCAAGAGAAAAATCACTGTTTTTTAAGCTTCAGTCAAGTTTGAAAATATGGATCATAACATCTAGGAGACAATAGCTTAAAAAACACTGTACAGTAGTTAATAAATAGGCATTTGAATGTAAGATTCCAAATAAAAGTTATCTGGTGTGTAAGAGGTACATTTTGCTAAGGATCATAGACTCATAGAAGATTAGGATTGGAAGAGACCTCAGGTCATCTAGTCCAATCCTCTGCTCAAAGCAGGACCAACCCCAACTAATTATCCCAGACAGGGCTTTGTCAAGCCGGTCCTTAAAAACCTCTAAGGATGGAGATTCCACCACCTCCCTAGGTAACTCATTCCAGTGCTTCACCACTCTCCTAGTGAAATAGTTTTTCCTAATATCCAACCTAGAGCTCCTCTACTGCATTTTGAGACCATTGCTCCTTGTTCTGTCATCTGCCACCACTGAGAACAGCCAAGCTCCATCCTCTTTGGAACCCCCCTTCAGATAGTTGAAGGCTGCTATCAAATCCTCACTCACTCTTCTCTTCTGCAGACTAAAAAAGCCCAGTTCCCTCAGCCTCATCGTGTGAGTCATGTGCTCCAGCCTCCTGATAATTTTTGTTGCCCTCCACTGGACTCTCTCCAATTTGGCCAATTCTTTCTGTTTGGGGGGGGGTCTCAAAACTAGATGCAGTACTCCAGATGTGGCCTCACCAGTGCCGAATAGAGGGGACTAATCACTTCCCGCGATCTCCTGGCCAATGCTCCTACTAATGCAGACCAATATGCCATTAGCCTTCTTGGCAACAAGGGCACACTGCTGACTCATATCTAGCTTCTCATCCACTGTAATCCCAAGGTCCTTTTCTGCAGAACTGCTGCTTAGCCAGTCGGTCCCCATCCTGTAGCAGGGCATGGGATTCTTCCATCCTAAGTGTAGGACTCTGCACTTGTCCTTGTTGTGAACCTCATCAGATTTCTTTTGGACCACTGTGGACTGTATCCCTACCCTCTAGTGTATCTACCTTTCCCCCCAGCTTAGTGTCATCCACGAACTTGCAGAGGGTGCAAACTATCCCATCACCTAGATCATTAATAAAGGTGTTGAACAAAACTGGTGCCAGGGCACAATGCTTGATACCAGCTGCACACCGCTTGATCCCTGGGGCACACCGCTTGATACCAGCTGCCAACTAGACATTGAGCTGTTGATCACTACCCATTGAGCCCAACAATCTAGCCAGTTTTCTATCCATCTTATAGTCCATTCACCCAATCCATATTTCTTTAACTTGCTGGCAAGAACACTGTGGGAGACTGTATAAAACACTTTGCTAAAGTCAAGATATATATCATGTCCACCGCTTTCCCCATAACCAGTGAGCCAGTTATCTCATCGTAGAAAGCAATCAGGTTGGTCAGGCATGATTTGCCCTTGGTGAATCCATGTTGACTATTCCTGATCACCTTCCTCTACTCCAAGTGTCTCAAAATGGTTTCCTTGAGGACCTGTTCCATGATTTTTCCAGGGACTGAGGTCAGATTGACCGTCCATAGTTCCCTGGGTTCTCCTTCTTCCCTTTTTTAGAGCTGGGCACTATATTTGCCTTTTTCCAATTGTCCGAGACCTCCCCCGATCACCATGAGTTTTCAAAGACAATGGCCAAAGGCTCTGCAATCACATCAGCCAATTCCGTCAGCACCTTTGGATGCATTAGATCTGGACCCATGGACTTGTGCATGTCCAGCTTTTCTAAATAGTCCTTAATCTGTTCTTTCACCACTGATGGCTGCTCACCTCTTCCCCATACTGTGTTGCCCAGGACAGCAGTGTGGGAGCTGACCTTGTCTGTGAAGACCAAGGCAAAACAAGCATTGAGTACTTCAGCTTTTTCCACATCATCTGTCACTAGGTTGCCTCCCCCATTCATTAAGGGTCCCACACTTTCCCTGACCTTTTCTTTTTGCTAACATACCTGTAGAAACTCTTCTTGTTACCCTTTACATCCCTTGCTAGCTGCAACTCCAGTTGTGTTTTGGACTTCCTGATTAGACCCCTTAATGCTCAAGCAGTATTTTTATACTCCTCCCTAGTCATCCGACCAAGTTTCCACTTCTTGTAAGCTTCCTTTTTGTGTTTAAGCTCACTGAAGATTTCACTGTTAAGCCAAGCTCGTCACCTGCCATATTTGCTATTCTTTCTGGATGTTAAATCTTGGATAAGTGCAATCTGGGAAGTTCAGTGCATAAGCTGGAAACATTTTGAAAATATCTTTATCAATTATGTTATTTAATTATTTTTAATTGCAAAGAGTCAATGTTTCAAACCAACCAGAGAGAGAAAATTTGTATGAAAAATGCCGCCTTCCATCTTTTGCAGAGGTTATTCAAAAGCCAATACCATCTTGATCCTAAGAGCTTAAGGCACTGGTCAATTTTCCATTTGGCAGCATGGATATAAATACACAATAGACCATTAAGAGGTATGGTACGCTATATCAAGTGATGTCTAGAAGACAAGGGCAGAACAAGACCAAATGGTTGAAAGATGAATCTAGAAATATTTCGATTGGAAATAAGATTCAGACAGTCAACAGTGAAAGAAAATAACAATTGACAGAGAATCTACCACATTTCTTTAAGTCTCTACATCTTTTAAAATGATATACTGTAGTGGGCCTATTGAGCTAGTGGGCTCAACAACACTACTTTCATAGCACGGAACAATAATTCCTTCCATGGCAGGAATCACTGGATGAAATTATCTCACTTATGTTATCCAGGTAGTCATATTAGATGGTCTGAGTGGTCCCTTCCATCCGTAAAAGTCTATGGATATTTAAGTGAGGGTGTTGAAGGAATCATTCTCAGATGCTGAAACCACCACCTGTTTTCATCTTACAGTTCTCTCACTCATTGAAATCCAAACTGGGATAATTGTGGAATAATATTTGGGCCTCATGAAGGAAAGTTTAGATCAATTCCTCATCTGAAAGAGGATGACTGTACTGTTTATCCCCACTGATCTTTCTTCATGGGAACTGCACACAGAACACTCTGGAGTTAACAGTTCCATGAGACACAAGGTGGGTGAGGTAACATCTTTTATCGGACCAACAACTTCATAGCATTCCATCAGAGCAGGCAAACAATCTGTATACTCCCAAACATAACTAACATGTAGGGAATATTTTGTTATGCTTTGCTTTCCTAACTCATGGACAGGAAGCAACAATTGTTAACTGGAATTGTTATTCAGCTGGGAGTGTTAATGTGCCTTCAGAATGTAAGGATAATTCAGTACAGTCAGTATCTGATTTAACACTCCAACCTTTAGCAGTACATTAGCAATAAGATAAAATATCTGGTGCTACTAGGTTTTAGATACCATTCTGTTGACAATATGTTTCAAGCCTCATTTGCCACAAAAGTTACAAGATTTTAGTCAACAGTCAAAGAGTAATTCTCCATTTTTCACAACAACAAGCCAAAAAAATTTTTTCTACCAGTTGGCTGCTGTTTTTCACTTCAGCTCTGACAGTAGAATTAGTAAATTAAAGTAGTTCTGGGAACAAAAATCCATCTAAACAACAGTTTTACCTGAGAGTTCAAAGGGATCACAGTTCTACATAGAGCTTCTCATTCAATTTCTTTTTAAGATAACTATTAAAGCAAACATGCACCACAGGAACCACTGTTGACACAGATAGATCAGTGTAGTTTAAATGAGTCTAGGAATTTTTGGAGCAGATAAAAAGCATTACAGTGGGGACTAATCTACAAGTTTTGCTCTGCGTGGTGCAGAACAGGGTTTGCAGTTTGTCACACTAGAAGAGATAGAACATTGCTGAGTGGTTTGAAAAATCCCACACGATATTTTTCTATAAGCATCATATGTTACTGAAATGATGGCATTCCATTGCAAGAACAGATTGAGAAAGGGATTTAGTTTACAAAAAGGTATGCATGCACAGATCTTGAAACAACATTGTATATCCAAATGTGATGAGGATCCAAAATGAAAGCGCACTCTGGTAACCTCTGGGGCATGCACTGTGTCCATATTGTATTTGTACAGTGCCTAAACATTGTGGGTGATAATAGAAATGAATAAGTAACAAAGTTATTTTACAAATTTTTAAAAAACATTCTGAGAATATTAGTGATTGAGTGTCATAATCAGAGCCCAGAAGCTGCTCAGATATGTTTCTATGGGCAGATGTTACTCTACCAAAGGTAATTTATGCTCGAATGAAGGGATTACAAGAAAAATAATTCCAGCATCTAAATACATGCCATTTCCTGTGTGCTAGTGTAGATCATACCAATTGTAGCTCATAAAAATGAGACTGTAATCCCCCTTCCTTTGCCTGAAATGAGTTATCCAGTTGGTTTCCTTAATTATGGTGTTGACTTGATGGAAAGCAACCACAAGATATACCAAAGTCAAGAGGAACTACAAATTGTTCAGCACTTTTGAAAACAAAAACATACTAAGGCACTAAACCTGGGTCTATTTCAGTGTTGACATGATCCTGAGCAAATGTCAAGACTTCCCAAAAATACCTATTTCCTAAGATGGAGTTTGCAGCTTCTTCAGAACACCAAAAAGAAATGTGTCCTCCTCTGGCTGGCTAGCTAGCTAGCACATGCCAACATATCAGAGACATAGTGTTCTTGTGGCCATGTTGGTCCCCAGATATTACAGATACAAGGTGGGTGAAATAATATCTTCTATTGCACAAACTTCTGTTGGTGAGAGAAACAAGCTTTCAAGTTTATATGGAACTCTTCAGGTCCAGAGGAGCAGTTCTGTGTAAGCTCAAAAACTTGTCTCTCACCCACAGAAGTTGGTCCAATAAAAGATATTATCTCACCCACCTTTTGTCTCTATCATCCCAGAGAATCAGATGTGCACATCTGTAAATCCATCTGGAGATATAGATGATATGCTTCTGAATGGTGACTATTGAGAGTCTCCACAGCATAGTTAGCAGCTGTTTTCTCCCCTCATGCTTCCTTTATCCCTTCTCCCCATTTTTAATAGTAATCTGTTCTTCCCTGTCCTCCTCCATGAGACAATCCTTGATATAACTTTTTCAGTAATAAATATGATTGCACTTTAGTGCTGTGAGGTGGATGCTTACTCATGGGCAATATAGCTATTTGCTGGTGCCCATAAGTAGTAACTAGTAACGTTATTTCAATACTCCTCCATCCTCAACTAGCTGGCAAATTAGTTCATCAGGGATCACCTTTCTTGTCCTCTTGTTCTTACTCACTTCAGTTCTCAACTGTCTATACAAATCAGTTTAAGATCCCTTGTTACTGATACTGTATTTTCTTTCCTCTTTCTTAGACCTCCCTTAGGAAATCTCTAATCTTGCAGATGGCTCATGGTACCTACACTATACTAGTTGTGTTGTTAATATTATAATGAATCTTTTGTAGATCAGATATATTAGCATTGTGTAAGCAGGTACAGTATCTCACAAAGCTGATCTGCTTCAACCTTGTAAGGGTCCTTCGTTGAAATCTCTTCTGGTTTAAAATCTTTCAAGTTTCTCATTAGTCTGTTTATAGAGCAATAATGTTCAGTCACTTTCTAGACAAGGTCTGCTAAGCAATTAATACAGAGCCTCTTAACATTTCCAACCCTAGCCAAGTGACATTCTGTTTCGATTTTGTACCCATGAATCCCCATAGAATTTGAAGGCAGTTCAAGTGTAGAGGACAAGAGTTGGAGGACCTTCAAATCCATTAGTTTGATATCTGAAAAGACAAAAGTCTTAAAAAATTATGAGCTTCAATTAAAATACAGCCGAGGGCAACAAGGCTAAAACATGCTTGTAAGACTAACAGAGCTGAACACTGACTGAGAAACAGGAGCTGAAGTGTTGGAATTCAGAGCAACTCCTGTGACTAATAAACCCAATCAAAGGGTTATTTCCATCATTCTACTTCATTAACTTAAGTTCAGCTAGCTCTCACTATCTGTCTTCTAATGAAACCAGCAAATCCTTCTTCACTGTTAATAGGCCATTTCTATGTTAAGGAATTTAACAGTATCTGATAAAGAACATTTCTTCCCAGGCAGGTCAATTCATATGAAATGTGCAATGTACACAGCATGGGCATGCGAGATAATATTAATAGAATCAATAGACATGGGAGGCAGTGATCGGATCAGAGAGCTGACGATCAAGAATCCTCAGTTCTATTCCCATTTCTGTTGCACACTCATTGTGTGACCCTGAGCAACTCAGTTGGCTTCTTTGTGCCTTGTTTTATACATCTAAAAAGTGTTGAGACTAGCACTGAGTTCAACAGGGTGGGAGTGGGTTTGGGGGAGAATTAATGTTTGTGAAGCAGTAAAATGCTCAGATGGCAGGTGCCTTCTAGTATAAAAATATATGAACACAACCATTTTAATATGCACAATATCACTGGAGCAGACAGAAGTTTAGAACGGAAAAAAATTTCATACAGGCTGAATGCATGACCCCCCCGTTGGATATAAGGTAACATTTTCAAAAGAGCCTAAATGACTTAGGTTCCTAAGTCCCACTGAAAAATCAGTACCTAGAGTTTCAAAGAGGAACTAAATACAATAAAAATAAAGATAGCAAAATTATGCAGTGCTCCTCTGCAAATCAAAGTTATCAATGTTTGACAACATGAAACACAGCTGCCTACATAAAAACCAATAGAGTGCTGGTTTGTTTAACAGCCATACTTTGTACTGATATAGGGCCTTCCATCTACAATGTAAGTCTGTTTGAACCTCATGACACCTTAGTTAACTACCATGATTATTATTATTTAGATTAATCTCTCTGGGGCAGGATCGGTCTCTTCCTATACATTTAGTGCAATGGGGACCAAATCACAATTGGAGTTTATTAGTCATAATGACAATTATTATTCCACATTTCATGATGCAGTTACAGGGGCACAGAAAGATTAAGTGACTTGCCAAGGTGTGTCAGTCTGCAATGCACCAGGGAACAAAACCTCAGTCCCAGTCATAGTCTTAACCACAACATCATGCCTTCCGTTATCCCAACACTGTCTCTTGCCCATTTTGCTCATTTAATATCAAAGACAAATACACCATGGACCAATTTCCAATACTCTTGGTTGTAACCGAGTAGTACCTTACTCGTAAATAGTTCCCTAACTTTCAACGGGAACTACTCAGTGTGAGAAAATGTGTCAAAATCTGCTCCAGTGGGAATAGATACTGTGCCCATTTTCTTGAGGAAGAGCCAACAACCCATTTTCATTGAAAAATATCAAATTCATGGAAAGAAACAAGCCTGGAACGTGGGAAAATGTTGCTGCAGTTTGACATTTAATAACATTTCCAGTGCCCTTCCTTCTCCACATGCAATTATGAAATAAGGCCACTGGACAGAATATAGTCATAGGATAAGAGTATCCTGCTGCTAAAAACTAAGGCTAACCTAGGTTGTTTACTCTCAAAACAGGGGACATTAATATGGGAACAGTCTCTTATTTAAAATGATTATGTCGGTTGTGCCAAATGACTGATGCTGATTTTATCTGATGAATGTAAGTGCAGAAGAGAAACAGTTACTGTAACAATGACTCACTCTCCTTTGACTAACCTGCTGTCTTTTGACTGAATTAAATTACGAACATTATGTATTTCCACTTTAGGGGCTGTATGTGGGTAACTGGTGTCAGAAATGCCTAAAGTTTCCTAGATGACTAAATGAATCATTTCATTGCTCAGTTTGCAAAGAGGGTCAGATCTTGACCCCTCTCTATACCAAGACTGTGCTGCTCTATTAATGCAAAAAGGGGCTGGGAAGCCCACTTAACTGGCTACCTGAGAATCACCTCTGTATAGGAGACTCCTTTGGTGCGACAGCCCTACGCCAGCCCAATGTTGCTAAACCTGAGCAGAACTGGCGGAATCCTGGATTTTTCAATTTCCTGGCAATTCCAAAAAATTAGTTTTGGCCCACACCAAAAATGAAAATTCTTCTAAAAACTGTCAGCAAATCAATTTAAAACAAAAAAAACAGGTTGAAAGAAACATTTTGTTTGATCCAAAATGAAACTTTTTGATTGGGCATTTTTTTAAAGTTTAATTTTTTAAAATAAAGTTAAAGGAAATTTTAAAACCAAAAAAGCTGTTTCATTTTTTTTTAAAACCTTATTTCCCCCCCTCCTCCACTGAACAACGTAGCAAAAATCAACAAAAATTTGCAAAACATTTCAGTGTGGCTAAACCTGCATTTCACTGCGGCCAGAAAAGGCTCCAGCAGGGGGAAGCAGCAGGGAAAGTCTCTGGCAGTGGGGAGCTCTTGTAGCCTTTTCCTGCTGCCTCACCCTGCAGGAGCTTTTCCTTACTATCCAAGTCTTTCTTGGCTGCATGGAAAGGCTTGGGCAGTGGGGAGGTGGTGAGACACTAAACTGCTAAGAATAGCAGCATAGACAAGGGATGCACAGCATGGGGCATTTGAAGAGCTGCGTAAGGCACATACCTTAAGGTTCTGGCATGTCATTACTTTGCTCACCTAAGCAGTGCCTCACCATCTACGTTCATATTTATACCCTTGCTAGGGGGTGTGACGTGTATGTACTTTATACACTGCCATAAGAAGTATGCAGTTCAGACATACCTTTAGAGCAGCTGCTCTAAGGTGTGATGGGGACTGAACCAGTCCCTGGCCCAGGAAAGAGAGAACATAAAAAGTAGCATAAAGTCACCTTCCCTCTTCTGCACTGGGTGCAACTTGACTAAATATGACCGTCAGGTAGGAATCTTTAGAAAACTCAAGTTAACAGCTGCATTACTAAGGTTGTGTGATTGTGGCATTTTAGTGCCACCCCAAGTCTTGTGAGTCTTAAATAACTCTCTCTGTTCCCTCTTCTCTTCTGGCTCTCAGCATGGATCCATTGCAAGAGGACGTCACTAAAACTCTTTACAGTGAAAACAGCCTTCTTCCACAATAGCTTGAAGTGCAGGTCTATTCTAGAGAGCTACTCTGTAATAATGGCATTGTAGCATCCCCTACTTGTTGTCTCTTAAGGAGACTTTCAGATCAAGTCTGTTCTGGTTATACATTTTTTAAAAAGTGCTATTTCTAACTGCCAGCTTTGGAAAAGCCAGCAGGGATCTGAGATTCAAGCTGCGTTCTTTATAGTTCATGCATCAATTATAACATCATTATTATAATAATATATTATTTGTATTGTGGTAGCATCTAGGAATGCCAGTCATGGACCAGGATGCCATTGTGCTAGGTGCTGTGTAAACACAGAACAAGATGGTACCTGCCCCAAAGAGCTTATTTCAGACTCAAAAGCTAGTTGACAATCCATTAGTCAGGTGAAAAATCCAGCTCAGCCATCCCAAACCTCTACTGTGTCAGGGCAGCAGGAATGAAAAGGGCTAAAAACTTCAGGGAGCATGAGGGGGTTTAGTAAAGCAAACAGTGACAACTCAGAACACACAAGGGAGCTGATCTTTTGAGTTAGACTGTGGCATTTTTACTTAACCACTTGGCAGACCGTAAGTGGTACTTGAAGATACAACATACTTCACAATTATATATTCTAAAAATGAGCCAAGATTCTAAGGCATTTTGTTTCGGTACTTGTGAATCATAGCTCTCCTAGTATTAGTGTATCTCCTTAACACACACTATAAACTCCAATATTACAGCAATAAAATTACCATAGACACAAACCTTAACTATGCTCTTTAGGAAAGAGTAAGCTAGCATCAGTATTTCCCACTCCACCAAGAATATCCCAAAGGGTGATGCTTTTGAGAAGTTGTCAGGCTTGACACAGGAAATACTGGGCAAAATACTAGGGCCTGTGTTATGCAGGTGGTCAAGGCAGATGATCAGGATGGTATCTTCTTTTCTTCCAAAAATATCTATGAATGGCAATCATTCAAGATTTATCTTTCATATTATTAATAATGGTAATACTGGGATAACAGCAGAGTTTGGATCAACATATCCATGGAACAGCCCTTCTTGATTTATAAAATAATTCTGATGAACTACAGCCCCCCTATGCATGAATGTGAAATGCCAGAGGTTTATGTGAATATATATATTTATGATTCTAAGTTTGTTATATGTTCTGCTTTATATACAGTAGGTTATAGTCTGCAGCACTGTAAACTTGATAGAAATAGTCTTGCTGAACCTCCCCTCCTTCCTGAAATGCATTTATAGCTAGGTTTTATAGCAGGTTGAAGGCTTTTTCTGTGTGCATCCAATATATTTCAGAGATTTTATTTCTGCCTAAAGCATTACTCTTTTTGTCTTGTTCGTCAGTACTGACGGACAACCCATACCAATTCCTGTCATATAAAAAGTCAATGAGCTGCATTTATGCAGTATTTCCCTTGTGGATATGAGAGCTACTTGGCTGGGGTACAAACTATAGAACCCTTCCCTCACACATTTACAGTTCATCTAAACAAAACTCAAGAAAGCTAATGCTAAGAAATGCCAAAGATACAGATGGTTGGGCAATGGTGACAAACTACAGGATGGTGGCTTAGCCTTCGAGCTGGACAAATACCACACAACAGTTTTCTGTAAGCATTTGTTTGAATCTTTAAAGGAAGTTGCTTCAGCTGTGCTGCTGCTCCTTCTGCAAAGGTTTTCTGCCAATGCCAGAAGTTTCACAGTATCTAAATTTTCCCAAGGAGTGAGGTTCACCTCTGTGCAGAGGGACAGCATAAGGCCTACCCACCACTTCAGGCCCACTTATACATGACACCAGTGCTCTGCACACACACGATGGAATTACATAAACGAATCTTGTATAAAGTCAAGCCATCAAGTGGACTTCTACCAGCAGGTTCACACAAAGGGTATCACAGCCACAACTCCTACCAGCCGTGACAAGGTCTGTTGGACTAGCAAATAGGCCACATTTTCCAAGGCAGGCAATAGAGGTTCATTCTCATCAGTTTATTTTCCTTCTAACTTACCATCACATTACCCCTTTCAACCCAAATTCAGGGTCCAGTAGGTTGTTCTAGCTGGGAGGAGAAATTGGTGATAGTTGGGTATTTCTTTGATGTGGTTTTATTTATTTACAAAGAATGTACAAAGTCCTAGATCTCTGAACACAGAAGGAATCAAATATCAAGGAACAGCTTCTTTTGCTCACAGCACCAAGAACACACTTTGTCGCCTGCACCCCAGGGCTTAATTTATAATGAAAGAGGGGCTGGGTCTCAAGCAATTTTTTTTTTTTTTTTACTTTCATAACTAATGCAGCAAGCTCAGAGACACCAGGGCTATGAACTGTCAAGCCAAGAGGTGCCGTGGTTCAGTCCTAGCAAGCCCTAGCACAAATTAAGCACTGTGCACCCCTGACTCAAAGACCTCGCTCCAGGTTTCTTCCAGGGTCACACACCATGCTTTCATCTGCTCCTTCCTGCTGTCAGTGTAGCTCTGACTTTCTGTGTTCTGCCTTCCCTTACTCCCCCCCAAAACAATGCTCAGCAAAATTCCACCCACTCATTCCAAAACTCCTTGGTTGCATCAGACCCCTTTTGTTTCATGCTGGGGAGTTTGTGATTAATTTATCCTGACACGTATGTTAATTGAGATTGGGTGTGAATGCACCATTCAGAGATGTTTGTAATCCAGGCAGTTACCAATATCACTCCTCTTAACAGTATTTGAAAATTCATTTGTGAATAAAAATCCTCTCACTGCTGAACATTGCAAAGTCATGGTTTGCCGATCAATTATACCATAACTTATACAAGCTGTTATTAGAATTAGAATATTATTAGGACAATGTGGAGAAATAAGATTTACTGGGTTATTTTTATCTATCAGAATATTAAAAAGTGGTAAAACCATTCATAAAATCTCAAAGATATGCCAGTATTTTAATGCATAACAGTATATGCTGAGGCCAAAAACAAAACTGGGAGCTCCTCTACCATTTCTCTGGTTGATTGGTTGGCTTGTTTTTTGTTATACAGAGGGAACTACACTAAAGGTAAAAAAGGGCTTTTGTGTTTTTTTAAGAAAAATGTAAATCAGCTCTACTGCTTAATTGGGCAACAAGTTGCGACAATGTTTTTTTCACATTAATTAAAAAGCCAAGTTCGTTTTTCTTGCTCTCCAAATCCTATGTTACATTTTTCATCAATTCCATGCAGTAGGTTAGCACTCCTCCATACCTTTCCCTCATTATTATGGGCAAGGCTGGTAGCAAGCTGCATTATTGAGATTGTTGGATACTTCCCATTGTAAGGTCTTGTGTTCAGTTGCTTATAGTTTTGCCAAACTAACTGTTTTGGCTGGAACTTTGAAAGTCAGATATCTATCTCAGGATAATCATCTTTGAAGCATTTCAGCCAAAATGGTTCAACTGTTTCTTAGAACAAGACTAGGGAAAAACACATTGTTTTGAGCATGCAAAAAAGTTCTGGCAACCTTTTCTTTTAAAATCTCTAGTGCTGCCATGCTTTTTAGCATGGCTTGAAATTTGGCAGGGGGTGACTTTTGTATCAGTGTGGTGTCTTTTGCCATCTCCTGGAATATCCATGCAAATTTGGCGAAGTTATAAACCTTTGAAAAAAACTGTAGTTTGCACATGCTCAGTAGAGACTTACTAGAGTTTTGCAACTAAGTTTCCTGAAGATTCCATTTCCACTAGCATGCTCCAACCAGGGACTGAGCAGCACTGTCACTGTAATTGAAGCTCTGAGCTGCTGTGGGCCAGGCAAGGGAACTGAGCAGAGACACTCTCCTGTGCTGTCAATGACCCCTAGCTCATGCTTGGTCAAGGCAGCATGGAGGAGGAAGCTGCCTGATATGAATGCGGAAGATCAGAGCTGGACCAAGGTGTGAGGAATAGATTGGAACAAGGACCGTGGAAGAGAGGTGGAACAGAGACTGGAGGCCAGTTGGTGTGGGAGACGGGAAGACTAGCACTAGCTGAGCAAAGAGACTGGGAGCAGGGTGGAGTGATGGGAGAGGAAGACCTGATGAGGAGCCAATATGCAGGGAGAGAACTGGGACTTGTTGGGCAATCAGATTAGGAGGAGGAGTCAGGGAAATGATGGAGTCTGAGATCGGATGAAGAATATGGGGAGGGAGACTTGGAGCCAGTGGGGATGGAGAATGTGGGTGGTGAGCAGCTGGGAGGGGGGAACTGGGATTTGAGTAAAACCACTGGGATTCAGAGGAAACTGTTATGGAGATTCTGTAGGAGGTTACTATGACTGACTGGGCAAGGAGACCCTCAACCTGGATGAGAAACCTAAGGAACAGGGACAGATGAGCAACCAGGGGCGAGTTGGAAGAGATGAGGCAGAAGGTATGGCTGGGGATGCACAGGCAGAAGAGTCTGTGATCAGTAGACAACACACCTCCAGAACCTGCAATGGAACCCAAGATTTCAGAATCTCACCATGCCTCTGCTATCAGCAAATATCTGCGAAAATCATCGTCAAGGTGTGTCTCTCATCCCCTGCTAGTGTTGGTCCATATAGCAATAATAGGTTGTCATCCTCCAGGCTATCAGTTACTCCATTAGCTCAAGTGGCAGAGGTCTGTGTGGGAATCTAAAGGTGCCAACCCTGATGACCCATGTGGGTGTTGATATAATGCCACATGATGGAATTTCTGTAGGATTTTTTCCTTCTCCCTTCAGGGTACTTTTTAAAAAACCTATGATATCACACACAAAAAACTACACTAAAAGATTATTAAGGTTGCAAAGTCAAGCATTGAAAAGTTAGGAAATGCCATAACTAAGGTTGCCAGCCCCTTTGTGGGTATGCATTATGAAACAGTCTGCTTACATTATCACACAATATTTTTTCCACCGGACCCCGTAATACACACAATAAATACCTTAATCTCTCCGATACTCACATAAGGATCACGTTCTGGCACTTTATTCATATTACATAGTAGCGGATTTCACATAATCCTACTGAAGTCAATTGGAAAACTTTTGAAGTAAGATGCTTTCCAGAGAGAGTGAGGGTAACAGAATCTGGCCTAAAGTTGTCTGTTATATGTATATAATCAACCAAAACATTCAGTTTAAATAAAAAAACTAAGCCTTCAAGATCATGTGAAAAATAAATTGTATAAATATTTTCTCATTAAAATTTAAAATTACACAGCCCTTTTAAAATACATCATTACATTGTTATTAGGTTAAAACCAGCAAGGAAATTCAAATAGTTCACCTCTGAACTCATTCACCCTCATGCTTCCTTGGCTATTCCATTCTCTCTTATAACAAAGCTGTAATAACCACCCTATATTTTCTACATGGAGTGTTGTAGAAGTGCAGTGGTGGCTTGCAAGTTTATCTAATTCATAAGTAGATATAAAGCAATAGCTAGGAGTATATCAAATTATTAAAATTTATATTACATGTTTACTGATCTATCGGTACACTGAATTATTTAATGCAGAAATAAAAATACTTAGACAAAATTTTACTAAAGAATCTTGTCCCTTTTATTGTGTTTGTGAAGTGGGCTCATTTATCTGTGAGCTTGAAGAAATCCAGCACTTTTTATTCAGCTATCATTCAAAACCAGTGGAGGTCTAAATTGAACTTTAAAATGTCAGGGCTAGCAGTATTATTGGCAACTAAATTAAATTATTAGAAACAATGTATTCATTACTAGGATATGTACTAATTCTTAGCACATCGTGAAACTGCTTTGAGATGAATGGGCATACTTAGACATAGTAATATGAGCAAATATACAACAAACTGATTAGCTATTGTTTCAGCATATTAATATTTGGTACTAGCTTCCTTCTTGAGACTCTCCAATACAGGGTCCAGTCAATATATGCCACTATAAAAAACACTTCATACACCCCTATCCTACAAGTTATTAGTAGAGATTAAAATTGGATTCTTCAATTCTATTAAAAACTTGAGAGTCTATTGTTGAGCTAACATACCTTTAGCTGGTAACAATAGTAGGCTTGTATTCTCTTATGTGGACTAAGCCACTAGAGGGAGATATGTAACATCAGTAGTTTACACTGAAAAACCTACACACAAATGGGTGTGATAAATATACTTGTATCTCACCCATATCTTATTTCTAGTAGGGCAGTCCTTAGAAACCATGCTGGAAGATCAGAATGACTTAACGAGGTAGTGTACAAATAAATCACAGAAAAGGCAGTCCCAGCGTGCTTATTCTGCTTTGTGATAAGGTTTTGGCTTTTATGACTGAATATTGCATGGGGGACATTTTCATTTGTAACAAATCCCCTTTCCTCCAGTAAAAAAACAGCATTACTATGTTTGTGAGCCTTATTCTTGAGGGCAGGAAACAAAATCATATACTTAGCAGTGTAGATCTTGGGAAGGTTTTACCTATTCAGAAAGACTTGGTTGATCAGGAATCAAACATGAAGGAAAACAAGATTAATCAAATGCCTCACGCACATCTTAATGGAACCACAGAAAAGTTTTCCCGACACTGTTACAAAATTATTAGGATAGGCATATGCTGATTTTTAATTGGAGACAAGTTGTTCGCCCCTTCTAATATAGACTTGAGTCACTACCCCTCACAAAACTTGGTTCATGGACTCTCCAGTTCTGCCATGATTTATCACAAGAATTAGATTTTGAGTAGATTCCAAGCTAGCTCATTAGAAGATTGAATAATGGAAAAGAGACAGTGGTGAATTGATTTTTCTGGCACAATGACATTGACAAGAAATTAAACATATCTAACTTTATTATAAAGCGCTGGATCAATATTTCCAAACTACATGTCCCATCTTCCTAATTATAGCATGCATGAATATACTGATTGGTGAGAAGGAACATAAAGTCTGGAGTGAGATAAGAGAACAAAAGGAAATGCTGGTTAAATGACATAGTAAATTGCACTAGTAGTTATCTGGCAAGGCCTTCCTGCTTCGCTACATCACTCTCAGGACTATTACTCTCTTAGAAGATGTTGACACCATCTCAGAGCAGATTCTCCACATTTATAGGCATAATAGGTTAAAGTGGTCACCATGGAAGAGTCAACATTTGTGAATGTTCTAACTCAACGATTTAAGAGATGCCACCATTTCACCCATATGTAGATTTGAAAGCCCCTGTGGTATCTCATACTCTATGTGAGGTAACTATTGGCAAGTGCTAACTATTATGAGACCCACAATGAGAGATGACCTTGGACTCAATGTGGCAATGTTTATCAGAGGAACCCAAGCTCCTTTTAATCAGTTTAATCTCATAATCCATCAATCTCAAATATTTATCTGATCCCCATTATTGTAACATCTGAGCACCTCACAGTCTTGAATGCATTTACTCTCACACCACACCTAAGGGACAGAGCACCGCTTTTATCCCCATTATAGAGATGGGAAACTGAGGCACAGAGCAACTAAGCAATTCATCCAAAATCGGACAAGAAGGCTGTGGCATTTGTCAGGTCCCAGGGTTCCACCCCAGCTCCTAGACCATTCCTTCCTATCTACAAGCACACACTGTCTCTGTGAGGTAATCAGGTATCATTGGACCCAAATAACAAATGGGTATATTGAGGCACACAGAGATTAAGTGACTTACCCAGAAAATCAGGAGTGCCAACACTCCATGCCATTCTAACCATTAGGCAATAGTGACTCTCATTGTGGCTGGAGTATGCATACCTCCTGAGCAGCAGTGTCCATGTAGTTACCATGGCTGCCTCTTGATGAAGAGAAGGTGGAATGGGAACAGTAGAGAAGTGATTGGGAATGAATGAGATTGTGAAAAGCCTCCAAAATCTCACTCACACTGGTTTCGTTATCTTGGCAAATGGAAAGCGTAATTGATGTAAAAGCCTTTGCCTGTGTTGAAATAATGTGCAGCAGAGGTTTGGAGTTCCCCTGCTGCACCAGAAACAGAGACATTTTAAAAAAAGGCCCAACTGTGGCACCTAGTTCCTGGCTGCAGTAGTAGGAGGTGCAAAGTTACATCAGTCTGTAGGGAGTTTGGGATGGGATTGTGCAATCCTTTACCAGTCTGGTTGCACAGTAAACTGCTCAGGCTACACCAATATTTAGGATGATGCAACCCACTCCCCACGGTGCAGCTAGTCAGCTCCTCGCAAACTTGCTGCTTCCTGTAAACATAAATAGTGCTGCCTAGCACCAGTATCCAGCTAACCCAACACTGCCCAAAGAGCAAAATATACACGTACCCTTAGGTACCTGCCACTCTTCATGGTCACTCTTCTTACTACATCACATTGGGGTCACCAGTGTCATCAGATGTTTGGCTGCGCGTGTGTTCTTTCAGTGTGCTGTCCTAGCTCTGCAGAGATAGCAGACTCAGTTAAACTGCCCAATAAAGCCACAGACTCAGTTTGTAGTGAAGGAACTTGGTCATGTTTATTGTCAATGAAGCACGGTGCTAATGCCCTGGCTCAGTGTTTACAGGTACACTAACACATGTATGCCTGTTGCAATGGACTAACTCAGTTAAAGGCAGAATTTTCCATTATCCCCTAGGTCAAAGTCCCTCCCTCTGAGATATATCTTTATGCACATGATATGTAATTTGTT
Source organism: Chelonoidis abingdonii (assembly GCF_003597395.2). Lineage (NCBI taxonomy): Eukaryota > Metazoa > Chordata > Testudines > Testudinidae > Chelonoidis > Chelonoidis abingdonii. The sequence goes on from NC_133777.1 coordinate 29,476,725, forward strand.
TGTATTACCCCTGACATATCTAGATGCCACCCTCTGACATATTTGTTTGCTACTCATTACTGCGTACATGTTGGTTTGATCAAAACATTTCTATCCATCATGCTGTAATCCTGACCTTATCTTTAGAATGGATGAGTGTGTTTCTCTTAGCTTTGGGGAATGTGCTGGTATCAGGGTGTTGTGGTATCACCTTTCTGGAATGTGTTTGCATATATATTCTTATGCCTAGCATTACTTAGGAATGTGCGTTTCTCCAATATCAGCCTTCTTCTTGCCAGATTCTCTGAGCAGGGCCTCCCTCTTGCCTACAACTTAACTTTGCTTTATATTAGCAAGTTTTGACCTTTACTTTAGCCCTGGCCTCAGGGCTCATACCAGCCCTCTAATACAAGGCCTTATGTTTCAGGCCCTCTTCTTACTACATTAACTATTTTATATAGGAAGACCCGTACTGCTAAATTAAATATAGATTTAAATGTATGGCCTTTCATCCCTTCTTTCGAGGGGACATGAAAACTGGTCTTTTGGTTAAAGCTGTAAACTGGGAATTTGGGAGATGCGGGTTAAATTCCTGGCTGTGCAACAGGTTTTCTGCAATGACTTTGGGCAAGTCACTTCATCTCTCTGTGACTCAGTTTTCCCCTGTAAAATGGGGATAATAAACCTTCCTCTCTCCCACCCTTTATCTGACTTGTCTATTTCGATTGTGAACTTTTGAGGGTAGCAATTTTTTCCTACTATGTGTATGTAACTCTTTAGTCTTTGGACACTTGGGTAATGGTCCAGAGAAGAGGCATCTCTGACTGAACACTTTCATGTTCCATTTAATTCAGTATAATGTAACGGCCACTGTGTAAGCACTTGTCTTCACTGTGCACTAGAGCATGACATTCAAGTCTTACCTATTGCTTAAATGATAGGTAACTTTCATGTAAGCAGTGGAAGGGATTGCCTTGATTGCTTCTGTCTTTGTCCCATGACAGACACATGGGGCTTAATGCTTTTTTGTGATGCAAACTGGTGAATCCCAGCTGGATAAGGAATTCAGAACATTTTGGATAAGGGACTTACAAACAAGAGCTCACATGAGATGTTTGCAATTGGACTTTGTTTCTTAGTAGGGTATAGAAATACTATCAGGAATATAGAGAGGGAGTCAATCAGGGTGGATTTCATTTAAATCAATTTGATTTAAATCACTAGTCAGGAAGACTCGATTTAATAATGGATTTCTACATAAAAGTCAATTTCTTGTTGGTTGTTATAACCTTAATACATATTCTTCACAATGCAGAGATAGATGTAGGTTTCATTTTTAGAATGTACACATCATATGTTTTTAAAAATGATTTATTTTGAAAAAATTTTCAAATTACTTTTACAGCTATATCAGAAAATGAATGATTATTTGGGCTCTTCACGGGCTGGCACCCCAACCATGGGGGCATCTGGTGTTCAAGCAGATTAGGACCCTCTTCCTTTTTGTGCACCTGGATCCAGGGATCAATTGGGACTTCCCTCCTTGGAGTAGCCTGAGTTCATGCCTGGCCCTCTGTGTTTGGGGCAGTCTGGCCAAGATTTCTGCTGTGCGGGGTCGAGTGGCTCCGGCAGACCACCCAGGGGTTCAAAAACCCAGGGAGCTGTGAGGCCCAGCCGGGCCAAACACAGTCGCAAGAGCGAGCAGGGGCCCGCTGCAGTCCTGCACCGCGCCTGTCATAAGCATAATTCCTAATTCTGAACCTTAGAGTCCAAAATGTGGGTGCCTGCATGAAACCTCCAAGCTTAATTACCAGCTTGGATCTGATAGCGCTGCCACCAGCCAAAAATTTCTAGTGTTTGGCTCACTCTGGTCTCCCCAAAACCTTCCCTGGGGGACCCCAAGACTCAGATGCCCTGAGTCTTACCACAAAGGAAAATAACCCCCCTCCCCTTGTCTTCTCTTTACTTCCTCCCCAGGCTTCCCCTCCGTGGGTTATCCTGGAAGATTACTGTACTTAAACTCCTTGAATTACAAAACAGAGAGGGCAATTTACCTTCCCCCCTCCTTCTTTTTCCCCCTCCCAGTCTTTCCCTGAGAGAGACCGTAATCCTGGCACAGGGATTTCTATCCCCTAGAGCCTCACTTAGAAAAGAAAATCCAACAGGTTTTAAAAAGAAAAGCTTTATATAAAAAGAAAGAAAAGACATAAAAATGCTCTCTGTATCAAGATAACAATATACAGGGTCAATTGCTTAAAAGAAAAATATGAATAAACAGCCTTATTCAAAAAGAAATACAATTTAAACATCCCAGCAACTACACACATGTAAATACAAAAAAACAATAAAAGCCTATTGTTTTTCTACCTTTGTACTCACAACTTGGAAACTGAAGATTAGAAGCTTGAAGATAGAAAGATCCCTCTCATAGCCGAGAGACAGACAAAAGACACAGACCCAAACATTCCCTCCCTGAGCTTTTAAAAATCCGGTTTCCTGATTGGTCCTCTGGTCAGGTGTTTGGTTCCCTTTGTTAACCCTTTACAGGTGAAAGAAACATTAACCCTTAGCTATCTGTTTATGACAGCGCCCAACAGGGCCGCACCACGCACACACCCCGGCACAGGCTGCAGGAGGTGGGGTGGCCGTCGGCGTCGGTGGGACCCTCATACTGCCCTCTCACTGGAGCCCCAGTAATCCCTGCTGCTTTCCCTGTCTGGTCGCTGACTTCTTCTCTAGTGGGTTGCCTGGAAGGCGGACACAGCCTCCGTGCCGCGTCACCACATAATGGGACACCGGGAAAAGCGGGGCAAAGTGGGGCTCAATGGGGCCTGGCTCCGTCTGTCTCCCACCATCCTTCTTCGGTGTGACCTGGGGCACCGGAGGTAAAAAAGCAGTGAGAGGGCCTCCGCCCCCTCTGCTGCCAGACTCCCATGGGTGTCACCTGGAGCACTGGGGAATGCAGGGAGAGAGGTTAAAGGGAGGTGCCGGGGGGTCGTTATGGCCTCTTGCCCTATCTCTCTCTCTCCCCCACTGGCTTTAACCCTGGGTATAACCCAAACCACCTGGGAAAGTGAGGAGAAGGGGGGCTTTCTTTGGAGGTTCACCCTCTCTCTTCTGCCTTCCTTCCTTGGTGGCTCCCAGGTCACTCTGTGGGGGAAAGCCCAGGGAGTCAGAAGGTGGTCGGGGAAGAGGAAGATACCTTTAAAAAACAAGCCAACAAACCTCTTACAACCCAGAAGACTGACCCAATTCCCTTTGAAGCCAATGGGAATCTTACCATTGGCATCAACAGATCTGGATGAGGCACTAGATGAATATTAGACTGAAGAAAGTGAGCAAATAAGCAATCACTATTAAGCTATAGTAAATGCAATTAGTAAACAAACACCCCCACTGCCAGCAGGCTGTTCTTTCAATGACTGATGGAATTGTGTTTCCTTGAGTGATCTTGTTACGCATATTATCCCTGTTACCAGCTTTTTGATATTCTGGTCATTTAATTAAGTTGGGAAAGTAATCCAGTAAATACGTGGCTGCCGTTTGCGAACTCAGATACAACAGTTTGATCCAGAGTCATGTGTCTTTCACACAAACACTATCAAAAACATAGAAAAGGAATTGCACCGAAGTCATAAAGCATTAAGTTTGGTGCTGTCAAGGTCAGGGATCTGTTCTGATTGCCTCCAGTTTGGCACATCAAGTCATGTGTTAGAATAAATAGATATTTTGCTTCTAACCTGTTCCTTAACATGATAGAGACTGTACAATTAAAGTATTAACTGCCCAAAAACTTTGTTAGTGAAGAGTTAAGATTATCTAGTGGTGCCCTGTACCCATCTAAACTGTTGAGTTCAGCTACACTCACACCTCTGAAAACCGAGAGATAAAGAGTTAACACACACATGCCACCTCTCCAATGTAGCCTCAGCTCTGTCCCCCTGAAGCCACCAATAGCAACTAGCAATGGTTCAATGACCGTGGTGCCACGTGAAGGACTAAGAGAATGAGCCATTGTTTGTGTTGTATTCCACAGATTTGAATTCCAGCATTTATCTGCACACATTCCAGCTGCATTCACTGAGCTGAGTGTGGCTGTACTGTATGGAGGGATGAGTTGGAGCAGGCTGAAAGGTTGTCACTATAAGGGGGAAAGATGCACATGTACCTTGAGGGATCAAACTTGCCTCATTTCAGCACTGAATTTCGTAGGTTCTGTTAGCACAGGGGAACTGGGCTCTTCTTGTCATGAGGATAGTCAGCAGTCCAGCCTCGAACATAACAGCCATCTCTTAGGCTTACTGATGGGTAAGAGAAGAAAGCATTTCTAAAGGAATCCTCGGAGAAAAAATGAAGGTGTGATAACATTTTGCAAGCCTGGAGTAGTTTGTGCAGAATAGGCTCAGCATTTGAGTGTAGGCCAGCGTAAGAGTGTAAGCTCCTGTTTGCTAGGCCTCACCTAAACTCCACTTTTGCCTTAACCAAAAAAAGGTGTTAGGCAGTGTCCTACAGTGCTCAAGGGTTCCATTCCCATGTGTTCTATAGGGTCTGTAAGGGCAGAATGCTTGTGTGTGTGTTTATTGGTGGGGTGGGACACTACTCAAAAAAAGCAGACCTAAGTGCAGTGTTGCGGTGGAGTGTGGCCTAACTCAGCCTTTCCTGGTTTTTAGAGGTTTAAGTAAGGCTAGGCACACTATTGGACAACCCTAACTCTGTGTTAAAGTTTTGGGGCAGTTAAAATTTCCTCTCTTTTTAAAACAAAACAACACAGCTTACAATCCCCTGCCCCATAGCCCAGCTCACCCCCTCTGGCTCCATGGCGATGATTATACTGGCCACAGAAGACACTGGATGATGTTTGTCGCTTCACTACCACTGCATCGTATCCTAGTCTCCCATCTCACTGTCTAGTCACTCCTTCCACCAGCCTAGTTCCCTCCCCACTGCCAGCCCTCATCCTCATGGAGAGGCAGGCATCAGCCAAGCCCCTGTCGGTTGAGGAGCTGGTCAGAAGATGCAAGAACCAGGCAGAGTTTGACATGGAGTCAGTGGAGGCATGTTCTGAAGGGCATGACAGAAAAGGGGATGTGTGAGAGGAGTTTGGGGGAAGCACAGCTGTCGCTATATCCCACGCTGCACAGCTCTGATCTGCTTATTTCCTCTCCACACTCTCCTGCACGGCACTGACCCTATCAATGCTGCTCTGGGGGGAAAGAAGAGTGAGTCTGGTGTTCCTTCCCCGCTGCTGGGACAGTGTGGGGGAGGAGGGGAGTTTTGAGTTCCCTCCCCTGATCAGGGAGCTGTGGAAGGATGGGAAGTCCTTGAGCCTCTTCCCTTGGCCTAGTGAAACAGCCATAGAGAGGAGCTACTGAGGGGTATTTTCAGGGAAATGGGGAGGAAGGGGAGAAGGAGCAGATTGTTCCATTTCCATTCTCCTCCACATGTGTGTCATGGTGCCCAGCTGTACCTCCTTTTGGCTCTGCTCTATCCACACCACCAAGTTGGATGCCTCATGAAGAGATCATGGAAACACTACATTTTGGGAAACTCAGTTCTTCATCCATTCTCTACTGATCAAATTAGGTTCTCAGAACCAACATTTGGCTGCTCCCTTACATTAGTAAGGGTCATTGTCCAGGGATGCTCTAATCTCTTGGTAGCTGTGCCAGAGCCTTAAGGTTGGCAAAGGGACAGAACTCCACCCTGCACCCTCCCAGCCCTACAACTTTCTGCACTGCTGTAACAACCCCCCACATTCTGCCTCACTGCTCCAATTCCTCATATTCCCTAGCTCTGAGTCAAAAAATCCATACGAACCTGAAAAAGTTAAGGGTATGAACAGCTAACGTAGGGTGCTGGGTATCAGGAACTCCCTGACCAAATGACCTACTAACCTGATTTCTTTTGATCACATTCAGTCCTACTCCTCAGGACCCGGGTGAAGAGCATGAGTCATAATTACAGAACCTGAACTGCTTACTCTAATCTTTCATCTTCCCTCTGTTTAGTTAATGCAATTTCCCTTGACAAGACTCGTAATGTAAAAATCAGAGTTTACATGGGGACTTTTAAAATATCCCTCTTAAACCAGAAATTGCAGTCTCAGGACAAGACTTTCAAACGAGTCTCTGGAGACTGGAAGCAAAGAAGGCACACAACATACATTCTCTGGAAGCTGCCCACTAGTGTGCTCAAAGGCACAGTGCATGGATGTTGCTCAGCTCCAGCGGCCAAACCACATCACATCACCTTTCGCTGCACAGTAACCATGACAGCAAATTGCCTGCAAACCCTCTGACTTGCCATAGAACTCTACTGTTGTAGATCACTCTCTTGCGGTCAACCCGTGCTGGAATAGTAAACTTCCCTAAAAGGGGCCGCATGTGCCATGCACTAGCTGAAGTAAATCCCAAAGGGTGACGACAGTTTGGGGATGATTAGAGTGGCAGCTTGGGCTTGAGCCATGACCCAAACAGTGTTATGAGCAAAAGGTGATTCTGTAAACATGATTTGTTGGTGGGGCTGAATCTTGGGAACTCCTTACTCAAGTGACCCTTAATTTGGATCACTAACACTACACAGCAAGCCTGTGGCACACTGCAAATTTGAAGACAATCTGAGGCATCATGTGAATTTTAGAGCATGTAGAATAGTTATCTTTTAAACTGTAAGCAATTCTCAACCTTAACCACAGCATAGCTGCTTCCCCGCTATAATTTAGTAGATGTGTTGGGAAGTGGACTGGTTTGTTTTGAGGGAGAGGGAGAGGGAGAGGGAGAGAGAAAAGGATTGAATTTAACAGCTTTATTTAAAAAAAAAAGTATACAAAGTCAGTAATGAAACGTTTTGGATCGTATTCTCTATGGACTTTGATCCCATGCTTATTGAAATCAGTGGCAAAGTTCTCATTCACTTCAGTGATGTAGGTTCCACCACTATTACTACATTAGGGGTTATAGATGCAGTCTTGTAGTGACCAGGAACTCTAATCATGGCCTGGGATCCTGTTGTGCAAGATGCTGTACAAACACACACACACACACACACACACACTCCTGCCCATTTAGAGTTTATAATTTAAGTATGAAATGAGAAAACAGGTAAATATGACCGACAGCACAAGGAAATAGCATGGTCACGTGAGACTAGAAATAAACTTCAAAAGACAAATTCAGCCTTGTTACTCCATTGACTTCAATGGAGCTGCATGCTTGTGGAATCTACCCCTCCCTTTTTTTGTAGATATGATGGGCCAAATTTCTCTTTTGGGACTCCACTGAAGGAACCAGGGTTACACCAGAGATAACTTTTGTCCTGCATTCATATGAAACACTGAAGGCTGTAAAACATAGCCACTTATATGAACATCTATGAACTGTAGCATTCTTGCTTAACATGAGAGCTTTAAACTCTCAGAGGCATGGGGCATGTGGTTCAGATGTGCATCCCTCTGCAAATTCAGTTTATCTGGGTTAGCACAAACCTTTTCTCCTATTACAGGTCATATTCCTCGAGTTCAAATGCACCCAAAAAACTCATATAAAACCACTACTTAAGAGGGAGACAAAGTTCTCTGGAAACTCGGTGAATCTGGATTTATCTTTGTGATTACAACAGCTCTGTTACACAAGATTTACTGTAGGAGTTGGTCTTCAACCCACCTAAGGAATTATTTTGGAACAGGAAAGCAACCTTACTCCCACTTGAGGAATGCTTTCTGTATTTGAATACAGTGTAGTCAGTCTCAAGTCTTGGAAATATGGCATGACCACTCACACGTACAATGGGCAGTCAGTCAACCCAAGAAAAAGCTGATGCAACAGTAGATTTACATTCACCTTTCAGAAAACATGACTGCCAAAATAATGCATTTTTTCAGTTCTCTAGCATTTCCAACTTTATTTTTTTAAAAAAATTCATTTCAAGTCAAACCAAACCAAACCAAAAAGCAAAGTTTGTTTAAAAGTTTTGAAAAAAAAATGTAAAAAGTTTTGGGGTTGAAGAAAATATTTTAATTGAGCATTTTTAAGTTTTTTTTAAAAAATTATATATAAAATTAAAGGAAATTTCAAAACAAAGTCATTTTGAATCAAGAAATTGAAAACAAAACACACTGTTTTTAGGATTCCCTCCCTCCCTCCACCCAGCTGAAACAATCTGGCCAAATCCATGTGAATTCATGCAATGTTTTGGCGACACCAAATCTGAAATTTTCCATGAAAAAATGTCATTCCGAAAATTTTGCCCAGCTGTAACATACACGAGCTAACCAGACAGTCCTTCACCTCAAGCAGAGCTCCCAGTGAAGCCACTGGGAGATCAGCCTGGGTTAAAAGTGAATAAGAACTTCAGGGTTTGCTCCAGTTGGAATTTTCTCCTCTAAGGACAGAGTGAAAACAGAGGCCCTAATTCAGAATAGCATCCCAAGTATAAGCACTATCCTAAATGTCCATTCAAAGTCCAAATGTTGCTCTTCTCCAGAACCATGTGGATGATACAACAGTCTCCAAGAAGCAGTACAACTCATGCAATAATGTCAAATGTATTTGGTTAATACCATCAAAAAATGCTTTGCTCCCCACATTAACTTTAGTGCTACTCTCACCTTCCACCGGGGACGAGAAAGGAAAGTTAAACCCATTCCCCTTGCTACTAAGCAAATGCAATTTAATTTTCATTTTTACCAAAAAAGTTGGTGCAACTCCACAGAGAGGTGAGAGTCACATGCTGAATGCTAGTGTTTGGGGAGCTATTGAAGTAGTAGTAGTTGATATGAATGAGTTTAAATTATGTATATTTTCATAGCAGAAGGTTAAGAAAAATTTGAAGCTTATTTTACACACTCCACAGGGCTCAGGTTAACTTATTAACATACAAATAAGTGTATTTCACTTTGCTGAGCTTCAAGGAGATATATTCTAATGAAGCTAGTACTTAAAATGTCCATCCACTCTGAAGTGTGTAATTAATCTGGTGCTTAGAAAGGCATACAGTAAAACATGTCTACAGAACCTAAGGTACCACAGAGACCAGAGGAAAATGTTTGTGTGTTGTAGGGCCAGATGTTCTTGATACCAAGGGACTTGCGCAATTAAAATACAGTAAGGTTAAAAAAAATGTCAGTCTAAAAGCCAAGTGCCTGTAGAGACATTAACGTGCACATGGAAGGTCCATGAAATAGAAAGAATGGTATGACATATGCTGTACCTGTCATTAAGTGCCAGGGTGGACTAGCCTGATCACATGTCAGGATGCTAAGCCACAAGCACAAGCCTGAGCAGATCTGCCTTTTCCTTGGTGCAGATTGGCAAATATACCCTTATTTATATTATATATACACACATATAATATATATTGTTCCAAGGCCTGTCAGTGAGTTTCTGCCTGCAGTGTGGTTAGGGAACCACAGAACATGCAGACAAGTGTAGGTCCTCAGTTTTAGAGAAGGAATAGGGCTGAAGTAGTGGCTGTTGGTGCTGCCGAGGCTCAGGGACAGATCCAGTGTTGAGGAGAGTTCAGGGCCAAGAGACCCTAAGGAGCTCTGATTTTTTGGTTTTAAATTTGACACACCATAAAGGGGCCTGATAAGTGCTGAGCACCTGCCCTGTGGAAAATAGGCTTCTTTTGGGTGTTCAAAATTGGGTACCCAAAAACTGAACTACCTACCCCCACAAGTCACTTTTTATAACTTTAGCAACCAGACCCTGTGAGTGTTCATAGTTACCCTGTCAAAAAATCACAAAATGCTGCATCTTAATTTGCATAGGGGCACCTAACATCCATCATTTCCAATGTGTCTGTTATGGAATATTAGGCATTGGACTGTATCTTTAAGCCAAGGCTCATATTATAAGGGGATTGGAGGAGCATTGTGCCACAGCCAGCTGCAGAAGGAAGTGGGCCCAATGGATCAAGGCCTGGTATTAGGGGTGAGCAATTATGGAGGTCAATCTGGGGCACCAAATCAACATCTGAGGAGAAAAGTGAAGTGAAACACCTGAGTGACATGCTCCCTTTGGCTTCGCTCCCCCCCCACCCCCTCAGCAGCTCAGGGAGTGATCAAAGGGAAGGCACCAAAACATTTTCCATCTTCGGCAGCAAAACATGTAGGCCAGCCCCTGCCTGGACCTATCCTTCTTCACCTCCTTTGGGCAGGCTAGCATCAGCACTAGGTTGGAGATAAGTTACTTAATGCCTCATATATGGAGGTGTTGCAGAAGGAAGCCTCCCTGTGGGCAATTTCCCACCCCATAATCTCACTCATCACTGTTCCAGCCATAATCTGGATTTAGTGTCTCAAGAACTAGTTTAAAAAAAATGAAGAAATGTTCAAATTTGTCCCTCAGCAAAGTCTGTGCAGCTCACAATGCTGTTGCTGCAGACATCAAACAGCTGTTATTGAGACTGCTGGACACAGACTCCTGTCATTTTCTTCTGGATCTGTAGTTCCCAGGTGAACTAAACCCATCTCTTATTGCCAAAAAAATATCACCATAGAGGCTGTTCCTGGACTTCACTATCACGGACACTGCATACAAACACCTAAGCTGCACTTTTAGAGCTCTCTTCTATGACAATTTATCTACTGTATTCATGAAATACATTAACAATACACATACTCAGCATTCATCTCTCTTGCATTTATAATCCCCTTTAGGAACTGGTTGCGCATGACTAGCAGTATCATCAATATGGATATAATGCTAGCAGCAATATATATAACATAACAAATGGAGATGCAGAACCAACAGTAGCTCAGACCAGGACTGTAGAAGGGAAGGGCTAACTGGAATAGGGACCAGTTCCTGTTGCTGTGCTGGTTAAAAAGCTTCCCCCTCCCCCATGAGCCCTGACTGCCAGGTTAACCCTACAAGGTACTGGGAATGCTGGCCCAAATCCAGCAAAGCATTTAAGCATATGTTTAACATTACGGATGTGAGTAGTCCCGCCAAAGACAGTGGAGTTACAATAGCTTTACACCAGTGTAACAGATCAGAATTTGGCCCTAGAACGATCAGACCAATGTAGCAAGTTGAAGTCTTTAGGACTTCTTGGAGTATTTGTAATGTTGATAAAGCATAAATTAGTTGAGACAGCTAATAAAAGAAAAAATCTCACAATCTTCCAAGTGTTGCTAAATTTTTGTGTCTCAGTCATAAATGTGTTACTATATTTGGTTTCGGTCTTTGTCTCAATTATACTCCTGCTTATCTTAAGAGCAATAGAGTTCAGAGGGGTATAGAAGCCCAGGATGCTTATGGTGGGGAGATAGCCTCCTGCCGTGTCTGGTAAAGGCTGGGCATCCCAGATTAACAATGATTTGTAGCACTTATTCTGGCCCAAGTGATTCACAAGATATTGAAAGTCTATCTCTGGATTGATATCACTTTGTCTTTCTGCCACCACCTTAATGGCACCTGATTCTTCAGTGGCCACTAAATCAAGATCATTTTTAATTGGAGCCAGTGCTATACACACACTATTGTTTATTATTTGAATTGTGGTATTGGCTGCCAGTTAATGTTCAATCCCCTTGAGCATGGGGATAAATAAATAAATAAATGAAAAGCTGATCCCTTCCCCAAAGAACTTAAAACCTAAGTATATGATGAGACACTACAGGTAGATACAACAAACAGAGCACCACGTAACAACGAGATCATTATGACTAATGCACTCTATCACTTGGAAAGGTGACAAATTACAACCTTTCAGATGGTGATGGCTGCATGTATTGCACTAATTTCTGATGATGGTTATATCGAATGCACGCTGGATTTGAAGTGCTATATGGTAGAAGTTTGGAGGATAAGTTACTGTACAACTGGAAAATTATTTTTCAATATTGTTGTTGGGACTGCATAGCAAATTTGTAAAATGCCTTAGTTTTATTGGATACACTATTGAAATTGGGGGTAGAGAGAAAGGTAATAATATAATTGGATCACTACACCTCCCCTTCAACATGTAAGTAAGTGGGCTAACGCATGTCTCTTCTGCACCAGGAAAGACTTCACACTGTGTTACAATGCAACAAAAACATAGGTAGAAATTGGGTGCTGAACTACAAGAGCAAGAAGTTAGCATGGGCTAGTCTGGGAGCAGAATGCATATCATTTTCCTACCACGATACTGAAAGGCATGAATCACTGGGATTTTGGCATGTAGCCCTGTAATTGTTTACTATTGTGTCAAGGCCCAGTACCTCTCATGAAATTCAGTGTCTACCAGGTGCATTAAAAAGTGTAAATAACCTTGTAAACATTTATGGTTGCATAAAGGTCCAGACTTGCAGCAGCTGAACCTTTTATTAAGGGCTCCTGCACCATCTGAAGGCTAATACATGGAGCCTCCAGATAGCTTGAGGCTCTGTCATCAAAAGTCAGGAATCACCATGGCAAACTCATCCTTCTTCACAACTGCTGGGGGAAGAGCTCAACAGGTCTCAGCAAAGCCCTTGTACTGTATTGGGAATGCAGATAGTTGTACATGTACATACTGCACAAATGTATGCAACGGGGCAGAAATCTCATGATTTGTCACTCTTTCTGACCCCACAAAAATGATTTTAAAGGCTTGGAAAGAGCAGCAAGGCAAAAAACGTACAGGACATGTCCGTCTCCAAGACTCCTGCCCCATCAATGGTTTATGATCAGCAATACATCAGCAGTGTGAAAGCACTTCAGAGATGCATTAGTAATACATCATTAAAGTATTGTCACTTTAGTGATGAATTGTACATTAGTAAAGTGCCTTCTCTCTGAAGACATAATGGGCAAAAACAAACAAGGGGAGAAAAATTTGTTCTGACATGGAGTAATTTTTTAAAAGGGTGCATGTGACGCATGCACTCTTTGCTTGATACTAATTTGCTGTGCTCCTTGTCTAATGATTTAAACCAGTGCAGAGTGAGTGTGAAAGGCTACTAAGCATGGAAACTTTTACACTCACTTTGCACTGTTGCATAGAAACATAGAACTAGAAGTTGTCAAGTCCAACCCCCTGTGCTGTGGCAAGACCAAGTAACCCTAGACCCTGACAGTCAATCTGTTCTTAAAAGACGTCCAATGATGTGGATTTCACAACCTCCTTTGGAGGCTTATTCCAGAGCTTAAATTGCCCTTATATTCAGAAAGCTTTTCCTGTAGCTAACCTAAATCTGCCTTGCTACAGATTAAGCCCAATACTACTTATCCTACCTCCTGTGGTCACAGAGAACAAAATCCATCAGTCCTCTTTATAACAGCCCTTAACGTATTTGAAGACTCATCAGGTCCTCACCCCAGTCTTTTTTTCCCTCAGGACTAAATATGCCCACATTTTTTTTTTTTTAGCCTGTCCTTACATATTAGCTTTTTTATAAATTTTGTTTTGCTCGCTTCTCGACTCCCTCCAATTTGTCCACCTCTTTCCTAAAGTGTGGTGCCCAGAACTGGACACAATACTCCAGCTGAGGCCTCCCATTTCACCAACTCACTTAATCTACTTCCATGAGGTTTAAGTTCAAAGTGTTTTGCTGAATCAGGGCTTCACTTGATTTAGTCTCTTGACTGACTCAGTCCCATGCTACTAGTACTTCACTTGAAGGAGCAGTAGAACTGCTCTCAAATTAAAGGCAGAAAAAAATGTATCAAGCTGTGAGAGCTTGAAGAGAAAAAAAAAACTTAACTAGAAAGGAAAATATCTTCATAGTTTATGAGAGCACAATTAAAAGTCCAGGAGAAGCTCTCCAAAAGGAGTAAGAGAAGCATTTAGAAATTCTGTGTTTTCTGGGCACAGTTCAAGCTCCCTCCCCTTCTTTGAGTCATCTCCCTCTCAAGTTTAAAAAAAACAAAAAACATACACTGGACATTCCCATTTTAACCTCCCTAAATATTGGCAGCTTTTTATCTCAGGTTTAGGAAGAGAATGTCAGGAAAACCTGAGGAAGTCCCTTTAGCCAGAACTCATATCTCTAGCAAACAGCTCTTGGAAGCTCTGGTACAGATGAACGGTTGCTCACATTCTGTGTGCATGTTGGAAATTGCTCCTGAAAAGTTCCTGATCTGTTGAGTGTTTTCCGTATCTTTCTTCTGCTCTCCAATATCAATGCACTTTTGCTCGTTTACGTCCATATTTGCCATATAAATCACTGCATATTTCACTCCTTGCTATTGTAAGTCTTTAAGTATGTGAAAAGGAGTCATGGGCTGCCAGTGACTAAACCTCCCAACTCACACAACAGCCCTGGCTACCTATCAATAGGACAGATTCTCTTCTCAAAAATCAATGTGTTTTTAACGTACAGATGCAAGATAGTTCTTTGTCACACAGATGCAAAAAGGAGAAATCATGCAGAACTGGAGATATTTAGTGAAGCAATATTTTTAAAATTGACTTTTGTGCATTGACTTCAGAAGCTCACTTACACAACATTCAATTTTCTGAACACTGTGAAAGCTGAAAGTGCATTTTATTGAATCGCACACTGACCTTTAATTTTGGGGAGGATTTTTAAAGAACAGACTGACAACTGAGTGGCGCTGCGTTCTGCAAAGCAACCCACCGTGGGTGGTGGAGAGGAAAGAGTGCTGCTACTTTCTGTCTCAGCCTGTGATATTTTCAATTACCTTATTAACCAGGATTTTAAGCAAAGTGTTCATTGAGTTGGTAAATTAAAGAGATCCTGAATTTATTGCCTGTGGGTTCATTTGCTGTATACAACAAACAGATACTTGCTAAATGAATTCCAAGGGTAATCACTTGTTCTATCCATGCATTACATATTTGTGAGTTTAAAATAAGTGAGATACACAGATGTGTGCAATACTGGTGAATTTGTTAAAACATACTTATTAGGAAACAGTAAGGCAATTGTTTAAATCAAGGTTCCTGAATACATGTTTTTGTTGTAAGAATAATTCTTGTAAGTTAAACAAATACCTGATTATTTAGAACTGGTTTACTCAGGTTTAATAAATATGAATTTTAGGCATATATTATACAACAATAAATTCCATGGTTATGAATTAGTTGGTGTTTACTTAGCATGCAGTCAAATAACTGTAACATATAGATTTGCAAATCTTAATTTAAAGCTATATTGATACTTGGCTGCCAAGAACTGCCAAGCACTTTTCTGTGCAGTCTTGGTCTTGTTGGAATTTCTCTCCATTTTTGGAATATTGTGTTCCGTTTAGTCTTTTCCACATATTAAAACCATGCTCAAAATGCAGGGCAACTTTCTCTTTATGACTCTTCCCTACCCACAGCTATGCTAACAGAAAGGTACATGATTCACATGGGTTGTCATATCTCTCCTAGTTCTTCTAAGCTTCCTACTCCCACTGTTATAGGATATAGGTACATTGGGAAAAAAAAGTGTGTGTTCTTAACTCAGGTGAGTTAACCCATGTTAGCTAATTCAGGGTAAGAGAACAGTGAGAACATTGCAACTCTGCTTTAAACTCATGTTAGCATCTTGAGTTTAACCCCAGGCTGACCTACAGACGGGAACTCAAACAGCCAACCTAAGCCCTGGTCTACACAGGGATGGAGGGGAGGGGTTCCACCTAAGACACGCAAGTCTGAGCATCTTAGGTCGACTTACCTGGCTGTGAGGACGGCAGCAAGTTGACCGCTGCCCCTCCCCCATTGACGCCACTCCCACCTCTCACGAGCTGGAGTTCCAGAGGCAAAGGGGAGCGCATTCTAGGCAAGATGCAATAAATCGATTCCCGATAGATCTCTCTCTACCCACCAATCGGCGGGTAGAGAAGACCTGCCCTGAGATAGAACCAGGTTGCCATCTCTTCAGTGTAGGCACATATCCTTATAGCATTCCATGCCACTGATCCAGTCTCCATTGGAGTGAATGGTACAACTACCTTTGACTTCAGTTAAAGTAGGATTGTAGCCCATAAGGATAGATTGCCTTTATTATCTTCACTGCTCTGCCTTCATTGTATTCTGTGTTGAGTTGGAGTGTTTGTAACTGCCCTAAATGTATTAATAAACTATTGATAAATATGGAAGAGTTCGTATAGAGTGACCGTTGCTGCTGTGCACATTGGGGTCCCAACTACATAATAATTTGAATCCTACTGGGCTTGATCTTGGGACAAGAACCTTTTCAACCCTCAAAGTGATAACTGGGAATTCTTAAGCAATCAACAGTATTAACATATAATCTATGGATCAGGCTAAAGGATATCACCTGCATTACAACCCACATTCACTGCAAAGCACTTAAGCACATACTGAATTTTATGCATATGCTTAATTCCATTCTTTTCAGCAAGGCACTTATGTACTGTGCTGAATGAGTCCCAAAGTTTCAAGGTTTTTGCCCCCACTTTGAACTCTAAAGTTCAAAGTGGGGAAAAAAAGTGGGGCCTGCATGATCACTTTTAAGCTTAATTACTAGCTTAAATCTGGTACACCGCCACCAGCCAGAAGTTAGTGTCTGGCACACTTTCTGTTCCCCCAAAACCTTCCCTGGGGAATCCAAGACCCAAACCCCTTGGGTCTTAAAACAAGGAGAAATGAACCATCCCCCTCCTTTTCCCCCTAGACTTTCCCCTCCCTGGGTTGCCTTGGGAGGTTTCACACCGATCCAAATTCCTTGTATCTTAAAACAAGGAGGAATTAACCATCCCCCCTCCTTTCCCCCCACCAATCCCTGGTGAGTTCAGACTAAATCCCTTGGATTTTAAAACAAGGAAATCAATCAGGTTCTTAAAAAGAAAGCTTTTAATTAAAGAAAAGGTAAAAAATTCTCTGTAAAATCAGGATGGAATACGCTTTACAGGGTACTCAAATTCATATAAACCAGAGGGGACTCCCCCCTCCCCCAGCCTTAGATTCAAAGTTACAGCAAACAGGTAAAAATCCTTCCAGCAAAAAGACACATTTACAAATTGAGAAAACAAATATAAGACTAATCCACCTTGCCTGGCTACTACTAACAATTTTGAAACACGAAAGACTGATTCAGAAAGATTGGGAAAGCCTGGGTGTACGTCTCGCCCCTCTCAGTCCCAAGAGCGAAAAAAAAAAAAAAAAAAAGCACCAACAAAGACTTCCCTCCACCAAGATCTGAAAGTATCTTGTCCTCCTACTGGTCCTCTGGTCAGGTGTCAGCCAGGTTCACTGAGCTTCTTAACCCTTTACCATCTGTTTATGACACAAAGCAACAAATACTTTTGCACCTCCCTAATATCTTTCATCCAAGGATCTTGAAGCACTTCACAAACATTAACTAAACCTCTAAGCACCCCTCTGAGATTGAGAATATTTATTCCCATTTAGCAGATGGATGAGGTGATGCATAGAGAGCTTGTGTGACTTGCACCAGGTCACACAGCAAGTCAGTAATAGAGTCGAGACTATAATACAGGAGTCCCGCTCTGCACAATGTACATCCACAGTAACACTGACTAAAAACAGATTACTCAGAATTTACACCAGTATGATTATAGCTGAATTTGACTTCTGCCTTCCAACAGGCTTTCCAGCTGCTAAAATTAATGGCATGATAATATTTGGAAGGAGACAGAGCAAAATAAAAGTACTAGAAGAGAAAAAAAGACGGAGAATTCATCAATGATCAACATGAGCTGCTTACTTCAACACACGTGATCTTTCCCCTGCAAAACCTTGTTCTTAATTTTAATTTTATCAGCATGGATGGGTGAGGTAATATCTTTTATTGGACCAGCTTCTGATTGTGAGAGACCAGTTTTGAGCTTACACAAAGCTCTTCTTCAAGTCTGGGAAAGGTACTCAGTGTCACAGCTAAATACAAGGAGAAACAGATTGTTTAGCATAAGGAGTTAACACATACTGTGTGTTAAACACATTGTGTGAAAAATGTCATGCCCTGAATTAATTCAACTTAGGCCCTGGAGTAGACCCCTCTAGGTTGGTCGACAGAAGAATTCTTCTGTCAACCATCATTACCGCCTCTCAGAGAGATAGATTTACTACTGTGATGGAAGAACCCCTTCCATTGCTGTAGTAAGTTTCTACATATAGCAGCACAGCTGCTGTGCCACAGCTGAACCACCATAGCATTCCTACTGGAGACATAACCTGAGACTTGTGTACCACTTTAACAATACTGGTTCCATTAAAGTAGCATAACTTGTGCCTGTAGACAATCCTTAAGATGGGAATATTTCATTGTATAACCTCTCTAGGGTTTTGAACAGCCAGATCCACCCTTCACACTGCTCATCCTACAATAACTTCAGTATTGTGGCCCTGCTCTTTAGTCCTCACTCATAAGAATGCCTATTGGCTTCAGTAGGACCACTCGCTAGGTTGGAAAGTTCAAGACCTAACTTTTTAACAGTGGATCTAACTAACTCACTCACAGCATGTGTCTGTCAAACCAATTAACCTTAGAAGCACAGAGGCTACATCATCTTCACTGCCACTGGAGGTGTCATTTGTAGCTCATGTAGAAGTACCTACCCTAGCTTTAACTAGCTAGCTCACTGAAAACTGCAGCAAGGACGCAGCGGCATGGGCTAGCTATCCAAGTATGCACTGGACGGGGTTGGGGAAAGAGCTTGAACAGTCCACTCTGAAGCCCATGCTACACTGCCCTCTCTCTGCTATTGTTAAGCAAGCTAGCACAAGTATGTCTACACACAGTGCAAATCACACCTCCAGTTCCACTGCAGACATAGCCTTAGCCAAATGTACTGTGCACAGAAACATCTTGCTGAAGCTAAAAGTAACATCTTTTCGATGACACAATCCAAGTTCCTCCATCTCCTCATTTGTAGTCTCTGGCAATCTCATCCAGGGCGTTTTGTTGGTTTTAGTGTAGGCATGTTAACCACAGTGCCCGGGTCAATTCCAGTTCAAGTCATTACATTTCGTACCTAAAATCATCAGGCTTCCTACTCCTCATAAACAAAGCAAAGGTCAAGCAATAGTTCAGGCTGGGATGAGACTCACACTCAGGGACAAAGGAGGCATGGACACCTTTCAGGGATGACATTTTTCTGCATTTATTTCAGAAAAAATGGCAGTCGCAGTGCTAGAGCTATCTGCTGGAATCCATGCATATGGCACAGGTGACAAAGTACAATCAGCATAAAGGTGCCTTAGACCAGTATAGCTTATTCCCTTTCCTGTACAGGAATAAGCGATACCAGTGCAAGCATGTTTATACCAGTATAACTGCATCCACCCTAGAGGAGCTGTACCATTTCAACTGTACTGGTAAAACTTGTGTGTGTAGACAAGGACAAAATCACTTTACTGAAATAGAGAAGAGATAGCAGAGGCTAAACCTAAAGTCGGGCCCAGGAGAACTCTGCCCAATATATTTGACTTCTGACCTGCAGCCACCCTTGCTGTTGTAAGCCCTTTAGCAGAGCTTGCTGGTTGTATTACATTTTATCATGGTTAGGGATGTTGGAAAGCTGTTTAAGGATGTACTTTCATTAGCCTGAGATATGAACCCAAGATTCCAGAAGTTAAAGACAGAATTAACCCAATGCCCTACCTTCTACCTGCCTCATTCTGCTCTATTAAATTTAAGAGGCTCTCTCTACTTATGAAGACTTAAGCTACACTTTTTCCTTACACGGTAAATTAATGTTTTTGGCACGTTTAACTAGGTCCTAATGTGGATTTCCTATAGGACAAAAGCCTTGTTCACCCCGTCTCTTGATTTACAGCATTTCCTCCTCAAATCTTTTACGTACAAAAATGTGACTGATACATGCACTAATAGAAGATTTTACATCCAGTGGCTATCATTCTCCTTTAATCCATGTATAATATTTTTAGTAATGTTAATAAGAGAGTTACACACACCCCTACTAACATTTCATAACAAATCAAGAAGCCAAAATGAGAGCCAGATGAAGAAGAAACACTAGTTTAGCATTAAAGCATAAAATTGGATGTTTATACAATGTTAATATCTTTTTTCGTGTGACAAAAGTCTAGGCAATTGCTCTGCATATCAACTAAAGGCATGTTGGTAACAAGACAAAATAAAGAAAAAGCAAAAGTCAAAGTAATTTTATACACCCTCAGAAAGGCTTTGCGTAAAAACACCCAGTGCAGACATTGAATCGGAACTTGTGCCACGCTGGCTTGTGGGTTACTTCTTGTTAACAAATTGCCCTGGAGACGTATACACAAAAGAACAGATTATGTCAGCCACTGACCCAGTTATAAAAACATTTGGAATTTAATCAGACTATAACCAATGTAGCAGAGGAACTGCAAGATCAGATTAGGTTTAACCAATTTGAAGAATAAATGAAAGGAAAAATGCTGATCTCATGCTGATGTTGAGTATGGCAAATTGCAATATCTTGCTGTGCATAAAGATACAATTAACACCATGCAAAATGAAGGACAGCCCAGAGCTCTTACTGTTTCTCTTGGTAAGGCCAGATCCTCATTTGGTGTAAACTCACATAGCTTCATTGAATTCAATGGAGTTACACCAATTTACACCATATGCTGGTTTATATGGAATTGTGCTTACAGTCCCCCAAGAACTCTAGTATAAAAGAGTGAAAAGATGATTCAGCAGTGGGTTGTCTAGTTTTACTATTTACATACATTTATCTGAGCCCATTTAACTCACCTCGTCCCAGAAAACAAAACACTTTTCAAACTATAATGTGCACATCTTGTATCGTGTCTTTCAATGACTAAGCATCAATGCTGTCCTCATTGCTACTGTATACACAATTTATACTGCCTGAATTTTGAAGCCAGTACTCTTGAATCTTCCATCAAGATGTAAAAAGGCACAATTACAAGAGGCAAAGTTATGACTAAAAGATTTGCCTGGTAAGAAAATACATTAAAAATTGAGATACTATCATGTTGCGCTTAATTTGTAATGAAAGAGATGGGGGGCTCAAGAAATTACATATTGGTGCTCAAGCAATTTTTTTGTTTAACTGATGCAGCAGGCCAAGAGGTGCCGGGGCTCAGCTCTGGCACAAAGTATGCACTGCTACCATCTCACAGCTGTTTGGTTACCTTTGTCAGGGAGTTTGCTGGTCTAATTAACAATAG
This sequence comes from Chelonoidis abingdonii, assembly GCF_003597395.2. Lineage (NCBI taxonomy): Eukaryota > Metazoa > Chordata > Testudines > Testudinidae > Chelonoidis > Chelonoidis abingdonii. The sequence continues at coordinate 29,497,746 of NC_133777.1, forward strand.
GCAAGATGTTTATGTGGAAGAAAAAGCAGCCACCAAAAACATTTTTGGAAGTGTCAGCGGCGTGGCCCATGTTTAAATGAGTTACTCTCTCACTCCTCGGGCTGGTTCACTCAGGTCACATTTGAGTCATGTAATCAGGTGGAAACTTCCAATGTCTCTGACCTTGCTGCATCTCTTCCGCAGAGAGGAGAGAAAACAGCTTCAAGGTTTGTTAATTCAGTGTCTTCTGTGAGAACTAATTTCATGCAGGTTTCACTGTAGCCAAACCACAGTACAGTAAGTGCAGCTTGGCACATCTCGATGACTTCTGCACCTCTGTACCAGTCATTAAATAAATACAGCTGTCTTCCAATGACTGAGGTGCACATCTGTTTGGAGAAAGGAATTATGCATGCAGCAGAGAGAAACAGCTAGCAGATGTAAAGGAAGCACACTAGCAAGCTGCAGAAACACAAGAAATGTACAAGCCAAGGGCCAAATCAAGATGCTTATCAGCAGAGCCATGGGGCAGGAAGGGAAGGTACATCTCACAAGCTGTGATGGCTGAGAGCATTAGGCTAGCTGGAAGCCAGGAACTAGCATAATGCATTCAGGCGAGTGCAAAAAATACTCTCACCAGCAGCCTATGCTATAGACCTTTTGAAAAAGTTGGTTTTCCGCCCAATGCAGCCTTCCAGGTGTCATCTGTTGCATTCGGGGGGGTGAGGGGTGACCATAGCCATAGTCCCAACTTCACCTTGTTGTGACCCGTATAGAACACTGAATGCTTCTGGCACTACAAGAACTCCCAACCCCTATGATCAGAGAGTGCAGACTGCAAAATTGTACAGCAGCCTAGATAGGGAAAGGCTCTCTACCACCTCTCTCTAGTCACCAGCACACCACCAACCATACTTAGTCAAATAGAAGATAAGGCATAGAAGATTCAAGCAAAGATCTGTGGTGCCCCATCTTATCCTTCTTTTGCTACAGGCCAGCATATCATCTCACACTGCTGCTTTGGAAAATACTTTGAGAGCAGTGACTTTGTAGTTGAGCGAGTTGACTGAAAAGTAAAATAGTAGTTTTAAAAATGGTTCCAAACCTTAGGGCAGTCAGGCATGGTAGGCCAGAAATTGTTGGTGCTTCTAGTGGGGGGCAGGATGGGAAAAGTTTTAGAAATCCAAAACAAGAAATAAATAAAATAAGGGGTGTGACAGTCTGATGAGATGTGATTCTTAATTACTTGCACATCAAAACTGCAGAACATCTCAGGCATGCTTCTGAAGTTAGTACAATATTTTTTCCTTGAGGTTTGCTAAACAAGCACAGAGCAGAAGTTATTGGGAAACAGGAAATAAACTGGATTTGATAAACTGAGTGGACATGATTGAACATTTAGGAACCAGCGATCCTAAATATAATGAAATCTGAGCTGGTTTAGGACTCAAGTTCAAAAGGTAGCAGCACAAGATATTGGATTTTAATAAGGCAGGCTCAGAGGAAATCTGACATGAGTTGAATAAAAGTGATAGGAATAAAACATGTTCCAAAAAAGTTGGTCTGTACAAAAGTGATATTTAAAGAAACATTGATGCAGTTTAAATAGAGTGGAATCTAATTGTCTGACAACCTAAACTACTGCAAAAACCACTACCAGAAATCAGATAATGGCACTGATCCTTGGGTCTTGCCGACTGTGCTTGGAACAGGACCAAGCGGCATAGGTGGCTATATGCCAGCTCTGATCCTTGGCAGTGACTAACAGCCCCTAGAGGCCATGCCAGTGGCACCTACCAGGGATCAAAAGAATCCAAGGTGTTCTGGCCATACCGCCTTTCAACTCAGGCATGTCCCTAATTCACCCCTACATGGGAAAGATGGAAAGGGTTGGCATATACCTGCATATGCCAGAGGAATCCCCAACTGCATTATGATGTCTGCTTTACAGTCCATTTACACCACTAGTGTAGTGCCAAGAGGTTCTACAGTCACCAAGATTCTGTCCCAATCACAAGGGATGGGCAAACCAGTTAAGATGAAGATGAATCAAACATTAATGCAAATCAAAAATAAAACTTTAGAGGCACAGAACATACATATCTAATCTTTTCCCTTATTTTTGTGTCTCTCTGTACTTGCTGTTTCCAGCTGGGACCAGATAAAGTGCCAAAATACTGTCAGAAATTATTCCTGTGCTATTTCCAGCTCAGTTGGAAGCAATAAGCACCCAAAAATCAAGACCAGAAAGCCTGTTGCCATGCAAGTTTATTTCAAATTCACAGACTCTGAACTCTGAGGTAAGGATCCCAAACAAATTGCACAAATGGTATTAGGGCCAGCCCCACTACTGATATTACATCTAACATTGCAATTCATTCCATTGTCCACATTTCCATTTTATCTATAAGGCCACGGGTTGGTAACTTGGTTGTGCAAAGTAACTCCAGGCTCAAGACTGTTAGAACAAGGACTCTGACACAAGGACTGGAGACCAGATCTTCAGCTCATGTAAATCAGTGTGGCTCCACTGATTTCAGTGAAGCTATGCCAATTTATACCAGCTGAAGAGCTGACCCTAAGTGCCTAATAAGAATACAATGTGCTGTCATGCGGAAATCCAAGTTTGATGCTATGCCTTATGTTTCCAAGTTTGCCAAGGGCAGGAGATACCTTGGCGAATTTGCTAGTCCTCAAATCTCTGGCTAAACAAGAGAGAAGTAAAATGGCAGGCTCTGGACAGAAAGTTGCTACAATTTGGAACTTTGGAGTCAGAGGCAGAACCACACAATTCATTACCATACCAAGACCCAAGAACTCAGTAAGGCAAGGTAAACAGGTGACTCACAAGCCAAATCATCATTGATATTAGGCTAAAGATTTTCCTGGTTTTTTTCCCCCATCATTATTACAGGAGTAAAGGTACAGCAGCTGAGGATAATTTAGGTGGAAATATTAAAAGAGTTATATACACCCAGCTTTGGCTAAATGATGATTAGGAGACACAATGATAGTCTACAAACATCAGAAGGAATCATTTAGTGCTGGACAAGGAGTTTACTAGGAAAAATGGGATTAAATTAATGCAGGACCACATAGCCTAAACAGAAGAAAAAAACTTTGCACCAGTGAGACACATTAGGCTGAGAAATTGCCTCCCTGTAGGAACTGACAGAAGTTCCATCACTAGGGACATTTAAATTAGGCTGAACAAAGCACTAGTACATGCATAACAGAAAATATCCCTGCTCTGGTAGCAATACGGAGTTGTTTAGCTAAGAGGTCTTTTCTCTCTCTCTAGCATTTCTGATTCTATTATCAGAAGAAAAAATTAATCAAACACAGTAAAGTAATTTGATGAAGGGGGAAAGAGATGGAAATAAAGCAGGTGTGTTTTTACAGCTTGAGGTCCTGGAAGAAGACCGAAGAACCTGATGCTATGGAAGAGAGCTCACTGGGGAAGACTTTATCCAGTACGAAACTGATGACTGTGCAGGTGCAAACCGTTCAGCATCCCAGTGGTGCCCAAAGATCAACTCACTGAACTGCTTCAGACAGCCAAAGCTGAGGAAGAGACATCTAGTGCCATGAGTACTGGCAGCTGTAGAATGACATAACTGAACTGTTAGATGCGGATGCTTCAAATCATCACTGGAAGCAGCAAATATCTCCAATGAGTGGCGATGAGACACTAGAGGGGGAGGGATCTGAGTTACTACAGAGAATTCTCTCTCAGGTGTCTGGCTGGTAGGTCATTCTCAGGGTCTAACTGATCGCCATATTTGGGGTCAGGAAGGAATTTTCCCTGAGTCAACTGGCAGAGACCCTGGGGGCCTTCCTCTGCAACATAGGGCATGGGTCATGTGCAGGTTTAAACTAGTGTAAATGGTGGATTCTCTGTAACTTGATGTCTCTAAGTCATGAGTTGAGGACTTCAGTAGCTCAGCCAGAGGTTATGGGTCTATTGCAGGGGTGGGCGGATGAGATTCTGTGCCTGCACTGCAACGTGAAGGTGGTCAGACTAGATCATCATGATGGTCCCTTCTGGCCTTAAAATCTATGAGACATAACAGAACCACCATACAGCAAGACGCATTTAATGCAATTTTCACATCTCTTTTTATTTGGGTCCTGATTTCAGCAAAGCACCCTGCTCAGCTAAACACTGAAGAACATTCTGAAATTGCATTGAAACCAATTAAACTTAAACACTAAGTGCTTTCCCAAATTACTAATGTTTAACCAATCATAGTAACACTTACGTCCCATTTTCACACTCAGTTATAAATATGTAAACACCAATCATAAAACGTGATGTGTATGTTATGATTAAATTTTTTAAAAATAACCTCTAAGCAATGTGGGAGGTTTTCTCCAGTAATTAAAAACGAGATCACTTTCCATCACACTCAAGTCATGTAGGCTTTATTAAGCTGCTTCCTTCTCTCTTCCAAGTGCCAACAATTTGGACAGAGTGCTTTGTTTGGAGAAAGTCTTTGCAAATTCAGGCATCTTCTTGAGAATGCAAACACAGAGCTCCCATTACATATATGCCTACATTAAATGTATTATACTAGCGTAACAGTGCAAAGGAGAGGTTGAAAATGTTTAAACAACATTTGAAGTTATGGAATTAAAGGTAGGCACTTCTCAGGTCTCTTGAATATTAGGCCTCTGTGCATACACAGAGCCACATTAGCTTTTGTAGTGCCCACCTTCAAAACGGGGAAAAAAAATGGAGCCAGAGAACTATAGACCAGTCAGCCTGACCTTGATACCTGGGAAGCTACCTGAGCAATGTATAAAACATTTAATTTGAAAATACCTGGAGGATAAAAGGGAAATCAGTAACAGCCAGCATGAATTTACTAAGAACAAGTCTTGCCAATCCAGACTGATTTCCTTCTTTGACAGGGTAACTGGTTTGGTGGATAAGGGGAAGGCACAGGATATAGTATACTTGTACTTCAGCAAGGCTTTTAACAAAGTCCCACATGACGTTCTCTTAAGTAATCTAGAGAAATGTAGGCATTATGGAACTACCATTAAGTGGATACATAATTCATTAAACAATGAGTAACTATGAATGGAGTGTCAGATTGGAAAGAAGTCTTGAGTGGAGGTCCACAGGGATCTGTTCTGGGTCTGGTGTTATTTAATATCTTTATTGATGATCTGGTTGTAGGAATAGAGAGCATCTAAGTTCCCTGTAAGCTGCGCAGCTGCACAGCCACCTATTTAGCACCACGCAGGCACTCAGAGAACCCGCCTGGGGACCTGCTTCAGCCAGCGGAGGGGCTCGGCTCCCCTCCCCTGGCAGCAACCTAGGCTGGCCCCTAACCTGTAATGGCCGGGACAGCTCCCTAGCCCCAACTATGCTGTGGCCAAGACCTGCTGCGGCTGGGGCACCCCTACCCCAAACCCGGACCCAGGCAGCCCGGCCTGAACGTGGATCCTGCCATGGACCTGGCCATGGCCTGGACCCGGCTGTGGTCCAGACCCAGACGTGGCCAGGCAGCCAGGCCCGAACCCAGGCAGCATTCGGGGCAGCCCAGTCCCAACCCAGACCTGTCGCAGCCAGGGCTCTCCTCTTTGAATCCAGCCCCAGTTCCAGAGCTGCCACAGCGAGAGGAGAAGCACCTATCCCCCCTAGCCCAAGTGCTGCTGCATGGAGAGAGAGCTGAGGGACGTCCTCTCTCCCTGCTGTAGCCTGGAGCACCCTCCTGCATCCCAAACCCTTCATCCCCAGGCCTGCCCCCCCCCCAACTGGAGGCATGCCCTCCCCCTGCCACCCCAAGCCCCTGCCCCAATCCACAGCCTCTAATCCCTGGGCCCAGCCCAGAGCCCACACCCCCAGCCAGAGTCCTCACACCCCTGCCCCCCAACCCTCTCCCCTAGTCCTGAGCCCCCTCCCACACTCGGAACCCCTCAGCCCCACCCCCACCACATGACAACACCTTCAAATTGGTGCATATAATAAAATTTATTCTGCACAGGGGTGGGAAAAATTCGATGGAACACTGAAAAGCATACTGATCAAATTGCAGATGACACAAAGATCGGGGGAGGGGTGCAAACACTTTGGAAGATAGAACTAAAATTCAAAAAGATCTGGCTAAATTGTAGAAGTGGACTATAGAAAACAAAATGAAATTCAACAAAGGCAAGTGTAAGGCGCTACACTTAGGGAAGAAAAACCAAATGCACAAATACACAATGGGAGATAACAGGTTTGGCAATAGCACTGCTGGGAAGGATCTGGGAATAGTTGAGGTTGTGATCCACCACAAGTCAACAGTGCAATGCTGTTGCAAACAAAACAAATGCAACTTTAGGTTGCTTTAACAGAGGCATAGCATGCAACTCATGGGAGATGATAGTACCACTCTACTCAGTGCTGATTAGGCCTCAGCTGGAGTACTGTGTCCAGTTCTGATCATTGCTGTATAGAAAGGACGTAGAGAAACTGGAAAGGATCCAGAAGTGAGTGACAAAGATGATCAAAGAGACAGAATGCAAACCATATGAGCAAAGGCTGAAGTAACTGGCTATGTTTAATTTGCAAAAGAGATTAAGGAGGTATATGAGAGCAGTCTTCAAACACATGAAAGGCTGCCATAAAAAAGACGGAGAAAATTTGTTCTCTTACCATAAGAGGCAATGGGTTCAAACTACACCAAAGCAGATTTAGATTAAATCCCAGGAAAAACTTCTTAACGGTAAGAATAGTAAGACAATGGAACAGACGCCTCGGGAAGTTGTAGAAGCTCTTTCACTGGAAGTTTTCTAAACGAGGCTGGATAGCCCTCTGTCTTGGATGGTTTCACCGCAACAAATTCTGCATCTTGTCAGGTGATTAGACAAGATCACCTTTGTGATCTCTTCTAACCTTATGGTTCTATGACTTACAGTAATCAGCCCACATGTAATCAATAGCAGGATTGGGGCCTAAGTTTAAAGTTAACGTCTTCTGTCTCTCTCTCTCTCACACACACACACACACACACTGACCAAGGTGCACTTGGTAGTTTCCTGAATTTAGTATTATTTAAAAATTTCAGCCTTAATATAGGGTGGTATTTAGTGGCCTGTGATATACAGGAGGTCAGACCCTTCTGGTCTTAAACTCTGTGACTACGTGTTTATTTCTATTCAAATCTGCATGTGGCCATCTGGAGCCTTATGTAGATTGCATTGCCATAGCCTGGCCTGGAGATGGCACAGGTGTGGAAAGGGGCCAGTATATGATCCTCAGACTATGCATTAAACAGTAGGGGTTGAGGACCTTGACTCTTTGCTACCTTACGCTCCTGATAAAAGGCCTATCAGAAGATAGGAAAGAGACTAACTATTGACCAGCTGCCTTACACCCCAAAATAACTAACCTCAGCATCAGTTACTGTCCAGCCAGCCAAATCCTTAGTAACTGGCAGTGCTGCTCCAACCTCTCAGGTCCCAGTGACACTTATGTTAGCCTCCCTTCCCTATTATGCAATCAAAGAGGCACATTTGTTGCCATATGGGATCAATGCAGTAAACATCAGAGCATTTATTTCAGCAACTGGATATCTACAAACTCATACGTCCATCTGGATGATTCCACTGATTTGGAGCCCTATTTTGAGTGGCTAAGTGGTGGATAGGTAACCTTGTGGTAGCTTTCTGTACGGAAGTGAATTTCACCCTGGGCACTCAGACCATGAAGGGCCAAATTCCAATCCAGCTACCCACACTGACTAGTGCCTTATTCCAGGGTGTTAGTCATCATGAATGAGGGATCAGAACCTGGTCCTTAAGGCGAATGGCACACTTGCATATGCACAGCATGCCATTTTCATTTCAACCATTCCTCAGCTGATATTTCCCAGCCTAGAAAAGCTTCTGTGTCTCATGGAATGCAATGTGCCCGACAGTATTGAACTTTTTAAACCAAACTGGGTTTGAATTATACGAGCGTTTGAGTTATATGAAAAAATTATTCTGAACATTTTTTTCAGCTGTCGAATAACCTTGTTCTTCAAGCTTGGCTGACTCCAAAGCAGATGAATGGATTTTCATCCAACTTTTTTTAAAAAATGAAAAAAGTTATTTCTTGGCTAAGAAAAGGATTTTCAGCCCAAGATGTATTTTTTTAAAGTTATAAGACACTGAAAATAGAAGTTTACAGCATAAATTGCCATCTCTAACGTAAGTGAACCACCAGTTAAGTGCAGCTTAACAAGAGAGTTTTCAACAACACAGTGCACACTACTCCCTCTTAACACTAGTACACCACCAAACCAGTACATCTCTCTCATGAACTAGCTAATCCAATACTATAAACACCTTTTTAAGGTGTTCTACAATTGTGTCTAAGTTCATCTGGGCTTCCAAGCAGCAACTAACCAAAACTAGTGAGGGATGGAGCTTAAGCAGCTTTGGCTTGATTAAGTAACAACAAACTGTGAGGTTTCTCTGAATTTCATTAGAACTAGCAGAGTCTTCCGTTTGTCAAAGCATCTGTGGGCACAGCAAAAGTGTGATCGTCGACTGACTTTGGACACGATGGCAGAACCCCTAAGCACTAGGTGGTATCAGCATGCAAAAGTCTGTCTGATGGAGGATCCACCAGAGGTGTCAAATAGAACCAGGGCCATTCCCATTCAGAGCCAGTGTAAAGAACAGAAGATAGGCTGAATGTGATCCCAGTGTCTCAAACCAATGAGGAGTTATGCTGCTGCATTCTGAACAAGCCACAAGAGGTGGATCAGCCTCACTGATAACCCATTGAAAAAGGACACTACAATAATGGAGCTATATCCATTTATACCAGCTGGGGATCTGGCCCAGAACCTAACCCATGCACTGGCTCTACTTTTATCTGTGTCAGTTCTTCCATCCCATTAAAAACATGTAACGTAACAGGTAAGACAGCCTGGTGGAATAAAATCCCAGGTTGGGTGCAAACACCTAATCTGCACCATCCACTGGTGTGATGGACCAAATTCTGCTCAAATTACACCTGTACAATCCCATTGATTCCAATGGGTGTGACCAAGAGCAGACTCGATTGCATCCATTTGTTTTTGTATTATATCTTTAAATCCACAGACAGTATTTTTCCTTCATATGTGTAGTATGTAATTCATTCACTCAGACTGGCTGACAACAACACATCAAACTAAAACTCCAGGGTTTGAACAACAGAGGATATTACTCTTAAATTGTAAGGCAGACGTAAAAGTCACTTCCAAATATCAGAAACTTCCCTCACTCTTAATACAGCGGTGCAATAGCTTCAAATTCCCTGTTAAATGGGAATTGCGCATCTTCTCTGTTTTGATTTTTTCCATTCCCCTGTTGGCAAAGCCTTTGCAATGCTTTCTGTTTTTATCCTTAAAGGGATCAGCAAATCAGTTGGGCATAAATAAGAACTTCCCTACCTCTCACTTTAATCACTTCTAGAATGAAGCCTATTTAAAGGGTCTGAAATGTTGGATAATTATCCCTTCCCCCCTGCCCATTTTTGCCAAGTCATAAGTTTCATATAGGCCAATGCCATGCATCTAAACATCCAGGTTGTGATCCAAACCCAGCTGGATTATTCAGCCTTTCGAGGTTCACTTATCTCTTTAGTTTTTCCCAGAAGTCAAGACCTTTAGTACTCCTATTTTTAAAAGCAAACAAAACTGAAAGCAGTACTCATGAGACACCCCAAGTCCACATACTGCATAAGAGCCTGCTACTGAGTCTCTCAAATGCAGCTTTTTTTTTTTTTTTTTTTTTTTTTTTTTTTTTTTAACTCCAGAGGTAGAGCTTTACTTCTCTGGGTTCTTTCCCAGTGTGGCAGGAGCGGATCATTATACAGGTATAATAGAAGATAAATATTCAGAAATGATGCATTTCTGTTTCAAGCTTCTTAAAGAGTATTAAAATCAGTATGTTTAAAATTTTAATGATTTCATTTTCAGAAAGATAGCTTGACAGCAGGGCTTCAAAACGCAGACATGATTCTATGAGATTGACAGCAGACAGCTGTGCAGAGAGTCAGTTTGCAGCAGGGACCAAAGATCTCATTTCAGGGAGACCCTTGCAAAATGATACCTCCAACAAGAATTTTCCAGTTTTGATTAAAATTGTGCAATGTGCTGTATAGGTGAAAAAGCAAGCGGGTTGTTTTTTTCCCTCCATCCCCCCCTTAATGTTAGCAGTGGTTTCTGTAATTAAGCACAGTGGGTAGGAAGATACAGCACAGACTTCAAAGGACAGAGCATGTCCATGAGTAAAAACAGTTTTTGCAAGCCTGGCTTGATAGTGTTAGAGCTGTGTGAAACACCTTGTTTTCGCCTTATCTCACCTCAGCAAGCAAGTATATCCCTGCAAACAAAACTCTCCCTTCATCCAGAGAGGGTAAACCTCACTTAGAATCTTGTTATATAGACACTACAAGAAGTTAAAGAAATACAACTGGGACATCAGCCCAGAGAATCCAGTTTACTTCCATCCCCGCTAAATCGAACAGCCCACTATTTATAACAATGATTTCATACTAGATCCCACTTTCTCAGGCACCCTCTATTCATAATGGGTGGTGGTGGCAACAAGTCCAGAACTATGATTCTATGCACATCTTTTCTTTGCCATTCACTCCATGCCAAAGGCCCAAACCCCATTTAAAATCTATTTTTAGAAATTTCACCCTTCGAATTTAACCCTGCAAGGCAGTGGCACCTTCTGGCCACTCACGCTGATTTTAATGGGATGCCGGTGGAGCTCAGCTCCTCACGGGAAAGGCCTCTTGGCTCAGACAAAACTATTTCCCACAACCCTTTCAGTGCCTCATGCATTCACAGCTTGAAGCTGAGATCTGGTCTCACCCTGCCCTACCATTTACACCTAACACACTCCTACAGATATGGCTACACTTGAAATTTCAGAGCGCTGCCGCGGCAGCACTTTGAATGTGAGTGTGGTCAGAGCGCCAGCACTGGGAGAGAGCTCTCCCAGCGCTGCATGTAAACCACATCCTCTACAGGTGTAGCGTGCAGTGCTGGGAGCTGTGCTCCCAGCGCTGCCGCACTGATTACACTGAGGCTTTACAGCCCTGTATCTTGCAGCACTCAGGGGGGTGTTTTCTCACACCCCTGAGCGCAAAAGTTGCAGCGCTGTAAAGTGCCAGTGTAGCCAAGCCCTAGAATTTATACACCCAGGTGCTCATCTACTACAGTAATGGGGACATAAGAACCTACATACACACACAGAGAACGGAAGTTTTCAATCATGTTTGTGATTCCTTAACACTGAAACATTTTGCTTCCAGGTTCCCAGTTACCCAGGACAGAACAATCAGCATCTGGCAAGATCAGTCACTAGCACACATAGGAAAGAAAAGGAAAAAAGCATAGTACTGGTCTTCCCTCTCATACACAGTTACACATCTCATAAGATATATGCAAAAGTATGACCTATTTCTTTTTCCACAAGAGCAGGCTTGATTTAGCGTTCAGAAGAGGTGTAACTGGGAACACTTCATTCAATTATGTAATGTCTACTGCAACTTTAGCCTTTAATTCCCTTGCACCGGAGCTGTCAGAAAAGCAATAAATTTTGAGCTATGGATGCCAATAAAATTCCCTCTAACATTGTGCGTGTTTTCTGGGTAGCCTAAACGACTAATGCATATCAACAGTATGTCAGCTTTATATCTCATCAATTAATTTTTCTTTTCAATTTAAACTCTAACTAAATTTTTCTTTGGACAAAAAACTCTCCGAAGGAATAATTAAGTTATGGTCAATTTTATCCTCTGTTATATTCCTCTCCACCAACCCCTCTGGAAAAAAAAAAAGCATGATTTTGTGAGCAGCAAATGCAAATCGTTGATTTTATAGTGATCAAAGGGCTCATACTTGATTTGGTTGCTGCCCTTTGTTCCAGGATGAGGAGAAAGAACCACTCTTATTTAAGGTCAGAAGGGACAATTAGGGTCACTTAGTATAGCCACCTACATAAGACAGGCCATTGAATTTCTCCCATTCATTCCTGCACTGAGTCAAATAACTGGTGGTTGAATTAAAAACTGCAATCTTTATTTTTTATTGAATTAAATTATGGCTGAGAATTTCCAAGTTATAGTTCCAAAAGAAGGATTCTTACATTTTAAAACATGGTTTCTGGAACCCATGAATCATTTAAGTTCTCTAAATTTGACTTGTACTCAGCATCAATGTAATCCACTGACAAACTCCACTGAAGATCAGGGCAAGCAACAAAGAGGTTAATCACTATGAAAGAAGGACCAGTTTAAGTCCCCTATTGAAATTTTGGGAAGATTCAAAATAATGTGGTAGACAAAGCCGAATAAATGCATAAATTTTTCCAGAAGTGCATAAGTGCAAAGTCCCATTGATTTGCATCTGATGAAGTAGGTATTCACCCACGAAAGCTCATGCTCCAATACATCTGTTAGTCTATACAGTGCCACAGGACTCTTTGTTGCTAAGACCCTTTTGAAAATAAGGCCTACAGTCATAAATCATTTAGGTGCTTTGAAATGCATAGCCAATATCTTTATCATGTATGTAGAACATGTATTGCATAGTCTAGCTAACATCTGGCCTGAAACCACACCATTTCATCTTTACCCTAGGATCGTTTGGAACTTTCTATAGAAAAAGCTTCTGCAGTGATTTTGTCTCCCCTTTTTATATGAGCCTTCATAGAGATGATTGAAATGTTTTACAAAGTACTATGTCATACTGTATATGAGACAACAACTCCCCCAGATTTGTGGGATGGGAATGTTATAATAGGCTGTATTTTCTCTCTATTGGATCATCACATTTATGCAAATATGATGTAATTCGATTTTATAGCAATAAATTCCTCCTATAAAAAGGGAGCTGAACTGCAATTGCCATGTACTGCAACCAGTGCTGAACAGGGATGCAGAAGGAATATATTTTAGGGACTAAATAAAACATCTTCTCTTCTTGGAATCAATTGCATGCTCTCAAAGAGAAGGATAAGTATTTTCTGCCCTTGACAACTTTTTGAGCCATTGCCAGTGAACTTCTTTGATGTGTGTTCTCCAGTAAGGGATATTAGATTAACAATCAGGGAGGCACAAAATAAGACAGACACTCTTTTCCACTGAACCTTTCTTGAAATACCTTTTTTAAATATTTAACTCAGGGACACACACACACACTTAAGCTTCCAATATGGTTCCTGTTCCCGCACACCATCCCAATCCATAACCTCCTAGCTGGGCTCTGCTGGTTTCCCAACAACCACCAGTGACACCCTCTTTAGAAGTTTTCTCTTTACCTCACCTCATTGCATCCCCACACCATGGCCCAGAACTTCGGGCAAAGTGCCTACGGCACCTTCCCAACAACAACTGACTCCAAATCATGTTGTCTCTGAGGGCATAGGCAAAATATGTTCCAGCAGTAAGGGGGCCTTAAAAAAAATGAATGACCAAGCTGCAAGGGAAAGAAAAAACTTGAGGTCCCCTCCACCTTTGGAGGGTCTTGTGTTTTCCTTCCTCAAAGAGGAGCTACCAGGGGATGGAAGAAGAGGACCCATAAAAGGACTTGTTGGGACGTCTCTCTTCTCAAAGGACAGCAAAGGTAGGGCAGACCCAAGGAAGGCAGGAAGCAGAAGCCTATGGGAAGGCTAGAAGGAGAAATACCAGCAGGGTGCAAAAATGTTCAGCTAATCGAGATAAGCCTCCTGATTCATATGCTTATCAGGACCCAGGCTCCAAACCTATGTTTGTACAGCATCTAGCACAAAAGGGTTCTAGTCAATGATGGGGGGACGCAGGTCCTGTGATAAGACAAATAATTATGAAAATCTTCCATTGCTATTAATGAAGTCAGGGAAGGGGAAGAGAAAGAGATACTCTATTGCACCAGTGTGATGTAACCAGATCCAAGGGAACGCAGTTCCGTACAGCAAAGTTGGACGACACTTGCACAGCACTGTTAGAGCGCTCTTCCACTTAAGCATGTTTTACTTTTACTCATGCAAGCGGCACGAGGGAAATAGCAGGATATTGTGCAGCGTGCTATCGCTTCTCTACAGCAAGGCACTGCCTCTACTCATGTCAGCTTCATTCACGTACCCCTCTCATCTCTCACTCAGAATCCCACGATAGAGGCAATCACATTGACAGGACCATTTCCACATCAAAAGGGCACCGCTTACAGTATTCAGAATTTTCAGTTCATCCAGTCTGCATGCCTCACTTTTCAGCACTTGTGTCCCTAGAATTTCCCTCTTTGGCTTCCTCAGAGAAAGGGTCCCCCAGGGGGCAGCAAAGGCTGATAGTTACAAAAAGAAGACACTTAAGAGCTCTGTGGGGTGATACTTGTGGTTAAGGCTTCCCTTCCTTGACTCTTTTCTACTTGTAATTCATCAGCACCATGCAGGTCAAAAGAGCTGCCACCCAGTGCAATTCAGCTGGGGATAAGAGGCAGCTTGCCAAGGAAATTTAAAGCGACTAAGCCTACCTTAACTGGTCCAGACTACCACCATGTTTTGGCCTCCTAGACCAAGATGGGAATGTGTGGTTGGGGGTAGGGGGCATGGAGGTAGAAAGGTGGCAACCAGAGTTTATCATCAATTCAATGTTATCCTTTCGCCCAGTACTAAGTCAATGGCTTTTGAGCCTTCAGACTGATTAGTTGATACATATTAATAAGGAAAAAAATGAGCCTAAAGGCAACGCTAAGTAGGATATGTAAAGCTTGACTGATGACGCCAATGCTCGTGCTCAAAGTAAATGTGTTGTTCAGAACAATGGGTCTGCCTAAAGGAGATCCTGAACACCCTCACTCCCACTGATTTTGGGATCAGTTTTCTACTCACTCATATTCTTCCAAGTGTTATTTTCTGAGTAGCAGGTGGTGACAGGGCTGCCCAGAGGATTCAGGGGGCCTGGGGCAAAGCGAGGGAGCTGTAGCGCTTGTACTCACCTGGCGGCATTTCAACGGTGGGGGGCTCTTCAGTTGCTCCGCATCTTCAGCAGCACTGAAGGGCCCCCCCCGCCACCGAAATGCCGCCAAAGACCCAGACCACCACCAGGCCGGGGCCCGGGGCAAAAATTGCCCCACTTCCACCCACCCACCCACCAGGCAGCCTTAGGTGGTGAGTACATGAGTGAGAGATTTCTGCTGTCTAGTGCAAACCTCTAGTGAAGAGCCAGCTAGGAAAGGGTCTGCACTACAACACAGTAAAAATTAGTTCACACACACACACACACACACACACACACCTACCACTATTACACCACATTAACTTGTCTTGGCCTATACAGCCTTTCAGCCACGGATAATGAAGGCACAATCAACACTGCCCCCTTCTCCTCCCCATAGGCAATCAAATTCTTGTTAGAAGCCTTGGGCCAGATTGTGGCTGGTGGTCACAGGGAAACTTCTGGCTCCCTATATATTCCCACATGTAGGCCAGCCAAACCAACTGGGAAGAATAACAACCCTCCCCTCTGGTCTTGCCGGGAAAAGGTGCCTGAGAGGGCTAGCATAGTTTGCAGGGCTTTGATCATAACACACAACACCCCCTTTTAAAGCAAGTGGAGCTAAAAACACACACTTCCCAAAATCCGACCCTCATTCTGGACCAGGAAACAGACAAGAGAATTACATTTTTTTTGGTGTAAATTGAAAGGAAACACTAGAGATTAAACAAAACAAGAAAGAGTCCATGTAGCATAATGGATGGATGGGTGAGCTAGTTCAGCTACAATATGAACTGACCTAGACCAAATGTTTGAGTTTCAAAAGATTGGTTAAAATATTTTTATGCACATCCATATTTCTGAACAGGAAGTTCCAGAAACATGATGTGGAAACCCATTTCTCGGGGGGGGGGGGGGGACAAAACAGGCCATCTTAAGGTGGCTCAAAACTGAGACACCAAAAATCACGAGACACTTTTGCAAATTTATGCCAAAATGCCTGGACAACAAGTATATGAATCTAAACCATCTAGAGACAAAGACTGCTCCTAACTGCTAGCGCATATTAAAGGTAGAGTAGTATCAGACAATTTTTTTGAGCTGCCCATGGCATGGAAGAGGGACAGGATGTATAAATACAAAGATGGAAATATGATTCTTTAATCAGTTTCACAAATTTTTCCAACATGGTAAATATAAGTTCCCATTTAAAAGGAAATGCTTGCTATTGCTGCACTTAACGTAGTTACAGCTTTCTGTTGGGTATATTTTATCCAAAAGCTATCTTCACTCAGATATTGGTAGTTACGAATCCCACCTCCTCTGGATATACCAGCTGTGGCTGTGTTATTTCCAAACTATGGTCTAGTGCTACAGCCTCAATATTTATAGGCAATTAAGAATGGCACTCTCTCTTTTGATTTGTTTTTAAAGCAGTCATGATTAGTATCATCCAGCTATACTCCACTGTCATTGTGTATTTTTATCGTTTTTTCCCCTTTCACCTTTGCTTTCAGCTAAATACAAGTAGAAAGATTTTTCCATTGTGAATGACGTGCTGAGCAATAATAATGGGAGAAAAGCATTTCACTCCCAACGTTTAAATCCAGCACCAGTTGGCATAGAAAATTTTTACCTTGTGTTCACTGGCCTATGTTAAATGAGTTAATGGCCTCAGTCCAGGTCCCAGGGATCTACGTAAGATTTAAGTTGTAATAAATAGTCAATCCTTTGAGATAAATCAGCTCCAGGCAGTATTACATTTTCATTGAAAAGTGATTTGGCAGGTCCTGAAGAGATTAAACTAAACTAACAGGTATTTAACATCACCACCAGAGAAGATCCTACTGAAAATCTGTAAGCCCTTTGTTAGAAAGTAAACAGGAAAAATGGCCTCTCTCTCTATATCAATGCTAGGCACCACAGTTATTCTGTCTCAATACAGTTTATGGACAATTTAAATTCCATGGCCAAAAATCACATTACCATTTCTTTATTGGTTTATTATTGACTAATTAGATGGCAGTTAGAACGTGCATATAGGGTAATAAAATTCATAGATTTTCATAGACTCTAGGACTAGAAGGGACCTCGAGAGGTCATTGAGTCCAGTCCTCTGCCCTCATGGCAGGACCCAATACTGTCTAGACCATCCCTGATAGACATTTATCTAACCTACTCTTAAATATCTCCAGAGATGGAGATTCCACAACCTCCCTAGGCAATTTATTCCAGTGTCCAACCACCCTGACAGTTAGGAACTTTTTCCTAATGTCCAACCTAAATCTCCCTTGCTGCAGTTTAAGCCCATTGCTTCTTGTCTATCATTAGGGCTAGTTGAAAAGTTTTCTCCTCCTCCTGACGAACCCTTAGATACCGTGAAAACTGCTATCATGTCCCCTCTCAGTCTCCTCTTTTCCAAACTAAATAAACCAATTCTTTCAGCCTTCTTCGTAGGTCATGTTCTCAAAGACCATCAACATCATTCTTGTTGCTCTTCTCTGAGCCCTCTCCAATTTCTCCACATCTTTCTTGAAATGCCGGTGCCAGAACTGGACACATACTCCAGTTGAGGCCTAACCAGCACAGAGTAGAGCGGAAGATGACTTCTCGTGTTTGTTACACAACACCTGTATGCATCCCAAGAATCCACGTTTGCTTTTTTGCAACAGTATCACATACTGTTGACCATATTAGCTTGTTGTCCACTTGACCTAGAGCTCTTTCTGCCATACTCCTTCCTAGACAGTCTCTTCCCATTCTGTACGTGGAAACTGATTGTTCCTTCCTAAGTGGACCCACTTTGATTTGTCTTTCTGAACTTCATCATCCGTTTACTTCAGGACCATTATCTCCAATTTGTCCAGATCATTTGAATTTTGACACGTTCCTCCAAAGCAGTGCAATCCCTCCCACTTTGGTATCGTCCGCAAACTTAATAAGCGTACTTTCTATGCCAACATCTAAGTCGTTGATGAAGATATTGAACAGAGCCGGTCCCAAAACAGATCCCTGCGGAGCCCCACTTGTTATACCTTTCCAGCAGGATTGGGAGCCATTAATAACTGCTCTCTGAGTACAGTTGTCCAGCCAGTTATACACCCACTTTATAGTAGCCCCATCTAAATTGTATTTGTCTAGTTTATCGATAAGAATATAATGTGAGACCGTAAATGCCTTACTAAAGTCTAGGTATACCACATCCACCGCTTCTCCCTTATCCACAAGACTCATTATCCTACCAAATAAAGCTATCAGATTGGTTTGACATGATTTGTTCTTTACAAATCCATGCTGACTATTCTCTATCACCTTACCACCTTCCAAGATGATACTTGCCGTGCACTTAGTACAGGTCAAATGATCAAGGGCCTGTCTATAAGGAGAAGTTAGTGCTCACTAAGATAGGGTGTGAATTTAAAGTACACTAGCTACTCTACACTATCTTCCCCATATACACAAGCCCCAAGACTGACTCCTAAATTACAGCACAGAATAAATGAGCAGTAATTACTTTTGGATCATATAAGTGTTGTTCAAGTGTTAGAGTGGAACATATAATTACTATGTGGTTACATACCAATAAATCCTATTAAGACTGATTGTAATTAAAGCATAGTTGCATGCATGCTTTATCAACATTTGCCCATACTTATACACTTAAAAATAGCACAAAATGGCATGTTGTACAGAATTTTCTAAAACATTTGCCTTAATTCTTGTGTAGAGATTTACATTCTTAGCCTCCCAATCCAGCCCCCAAGTTAAGCAGCTGCACTTGCACACTTTGCATAGCACATGGTTGTTGAACTACCTGACTGCAGATCAAGCTGCCTATGGCCCAATTCTCTTCATTTACTGCTCAGGCACTGTAAAAGGACCTTAGATGGGGTTCAGTTGATTTATATCCATGTTAAAGCCCCTTTACATTGTACTGGTGTATAAAAGTTAACACCCGCTTTAAAGGAACCAGAGCAGTAAAAAGGAGCCATCATATATATGAGGATCAGGCCTTTAGGAATTATGAACATATTACTTATGGCAGTTATCAGTGAAAGCAAAACTTCACCCACAAATTCAGAGTCGATTTCACAAAAGCAGGTGTTTTGAGTTCCGGTCTATTTGCAAACACCTTTTAATGCGCTTACTTACCCAAACTCTATTCCTTAATAAAAATGTTGGTAAAGGAGGAATTAGAATCTATCAGCTTTGATGGCAGGTGTTAGCAAAGAAGCCTTTCAGCTCTGGAAATAGTTGGATATTTTTATTAACTCACAGAAGATGATTGAGTAATTTACATTGTTCCTTCAGATGTTTATCGCTTCATAGAGCTAAACACAAGGGATATAGTCTTTATTCCAGAAAGTCCTAAGACAGTAGTAACCGTACAGTAGAGAAAGATGCACTGATAGAGCTGTACTGCACTTTGCCACTAGGTAGTGCTTCTCATTCACATTCTGAGCATTTAGGGTCTGATCCTGCCAGGTGCCAAGCATCTTCCACTCTATTGATTTTAATGGAGTGCTGACACTGACTGCTCAGTACTTCTCAGGGTCAGGCCCTTAGTAAGCGCACAGCATTTTAGTACTTTCCCCTATTTACATAGAAAGTAAGTTTTAAGGTCAAGTCTAAGGATGAGATTTTCAGAAGTACTCAGCATTGGCCTCACTCTTCTTCCATTGCAGCCAATGGAGTTTTCCCATTGACTCCAATGGGAACAGGCTTAGCCCATCACATTCAGCACTTCTGAAAAATCTTGCCCTTAGACATCAAGATCCTTTAGGGCACAGACTCAATCTTCTTATGTAATGTAACAATGAGGACAGGGCAATCATGCAGCGCAATCAGGATCTCTTGGTAACCTAGACCCATACAAACAACGTGTGTTTTAAATACAGCGACATACAACGTTATACAGCTAGGAACAAGGATTGCATTCTGGAAAGCAGATACTCTGAAAAGGGTTTAGATCTCATGGTGGAGAAGCAACACAACATGTGCTTCCAGCCTGATGCTGTGGCAAAAAGCCGTAATGGGATCCCTTGAGGTTTGCTCTACTCACCACTGGATGGTGCTGCCTGATGGTGGTTCTGGGGATTAGCTTGGTCAAAGCCAAGGGCGCTTCCAATGGTTATACCCCATCAGTTCCTCACTCTCGGGAGCTGCAGCTACTCTCTTCATGACTCAGTCTTCCAGCCAGGTCACTAGTGTAGTTCCCCTTTCTAGGGGGGAGTGCATCAAGGTTCCTGCTCTCCAGTAGTCTTCTCCTTCACTGCCTCACAGTGCCACTTCTGCACACGCTGGCTGGGGAACCCAGGCCAACCCTCTATTCCTCACTCTGGCTCAGAGGCGCAACAGCCAAGCTCTGGCACCTTTCTGCCTTTCCTGAGCTGCTTCCATACCTCCTGGCCCTCCCCACTCTCTGCCAGTCTCTTCCCTCCCTCCTTCCTCCCAGGGAGTATTTGTCTCTACAGCCTCCTAACACTCCTCCCTCTTCTCAGGGAGCGACTGCAGCCTTTCCCAGCTATCCCTTCTGTTGCCAGCCTCCTGGCTTATACAGGCCCTACCTGTTCCTGCACAGGTGAGCCTCTCTCTAGTTAGCTGCCTCCAGCTTAATGCTCCCCTGTTTGCAGACTAATTAGGCCTTATCTACACTACAGGGAAAAGTCAATCTAAGCTACGCAATGTGAGTTACGTGAATAGCGTAACTCAAATCGACGTAGCGAAGATCTACTTACCACGGGGTCCACACTACATGACTCTCCCTACATGTCTCGATCTCGTGGAATACAGGAGTTGATGGGAGATCTATTTGTGATCGATTTAGCAGGTCCCACCGATGCATTGATCACTGCGTGTTGATCTCTCAGTAAGTGTAGACAAGCCCTTAGCTGATTGGGCCCACAAGGCTTAATTCGGATCTTGCAGGGCCAGCCTGGGGAGCACAACCCAGCACAGATGTATAAACAGGGGAGAAACAGATACTGGAATGCTATGTACAATTCTAGTGTCTTCATTCTTTCAACACCTTTTTTAAAATGGGGAGCATGCAGAAAGAAGCCACAAAAATTATTCAAGATCTGGAGGAAATGCCTTACAGTGAGCAACTCAAAGAGCTCACTGTCCTTAGTTTACAAGAAAGCAGACAGATGACTTGATTGCCTTGTTTAAGTAGCTTCATGGGGAGAAAATATCAGATACTAAAAGGCTCTCATCTAGCAGGGAAAAGTAGAGCAAGAGCCAATAGCTGGAAGCTGAAGTCAGAGAAATTCAAAATTAGAAATAAGGCATGGATATTTTACAGTGAGGGTGATTAACCATTGCAACAAACTATTGAGAGATGTGGCTCCATCTCTTGCTACCTTCAAACCAAAAATTGGACACATTTCTGGAAAATATGCTTTAGCCATAACACACATTACTGGGCTCAATATAGAGGTAAGAAGGTACAATGTAATGGCCTGTAATTCATAGGAGGTCAGACTAGATTATCCAATGGCCTGTACTGTCCTTAAACTCTGATTTACAGTATCCCATGCACAATAGGGACCTGATAATGATTGGGGCCTCTTTGTTCTATCATAAGAAAAATAAATTATATTTTAATCTAATATTAAAAGTTTGAGATGACCTCTGTAAATAAAAGAGTGCTCTTGTATCTTTCTCCAGCTCATGACAACAATGGGAAACTTGCCACGTTTTTTCTAGGCTTTGGGTCAGACCCAATGTGCCTATTATTTTGAATGTGAAACTGAAATTAAATTTCTACAGAGAGTTTTCAGAAACCAGCACACCATGAATGCAAAATGACTTTCCTGCTCAACAGTAGAAAATCAGAGAATATTAGATCCGGAGGTACTATTTGCATTGTGGTTTAATGGAAAGTATGGTCATGTCACTCACAAGAGAAACAAATCATACCTCATGCTCAGACATTTGCTTAATAACACAGCTGAATGTCAACTGAAGCTTTCTGCTGCAATATTAAACCTGAGGAAATAAACAGGAAATCTCAAAGCAGCGTAACTATATGATAAAAGTACAGTGGCTGCAAAATAAGAACTCTTAGAGCAATATTGGTCTCAAGTTCACACAACAGACTAAGATTCTGGCAATATTTTGCTCTTCCAATGATTTCAGATGGGAGTTCTGTCCTCATAAGGAGAGGAGAATATCAGAGAATCTGAGAAGAGCATTTGGACCACACTGGTTCTAACTGAGACATCCCGACAAAATTCAGCCTTGATTTAAGGTTACTGACTGCAATGACATTTCACTAGGAAATGAATTTGGCTCAGTATATTTTAGTGATTTCAAATGTACAGTACATAGCTGTCTCCAAGCAACAACAAAAAAGGCATCACAATTAGAACTGTTGGTATTCTGAGGCCCCATCTACACTATAAACTTCCATCAATACAACTGTGAAAAATCCACACTCCGGAGCGATGTAGTAATATCAGCCTAAGCCCAGTGTAGACAGTGCTATGTCAACAGGAGAGCTAACCCCATCAACGTAGCTATTACCTCTTATAGAGGTGGATCAACTACGCCAGCAGAAGCAGCTCTCCTGTCTGCATAGTAGCGTCTTCACTAAAGCCCTGAGCTGCACTGCTGCAGCATTTTAGATATACTTTTGCCCTCAGTCACACCAAAAAGACTCCTTTTCGGTGTAACTAAGAAGGCTCACTAGTCATGTGGGGGCTGGAGAAGCAGGAGCCACACTGCTGTGGCCCATATTGTGTCTGTTTTGTGGCTTGTAGAATTCAGTCTTCAAGTGGTTAATCTAGCTGCTGTCAGAAGCGCTACATACAAGTTATTTTTCCAAACAGGTATTTTCAGCAGTTAGTTTTGCTGAGGGTATCACAGTCACTTACCAAAGATCATCCTCTCCATCTCTTGCGTTTATATGAAGAAATCTGTGGGGAGGAATGGGTTTTCCTGTGAAAATGCTCATTGCACTGCATGTAGAGTTAGTCTTAATTTTCCACTTAGGAGAGGCCTGAATGTCAGATCTGATAAGCCCATAAATCTCAATTTATAAAACTAGGACAATTATGCTATTTTGTGGTCAGAAAAATATCTTTCAATGATCAAAGTTATTATTTGTCAAAAGATAACACTGTAGTGTTATCTCAGAATATGAAGTCATCACATTCATAGTGCATGTTCATCTTCTTGGTCCCCACTGAAATACAGATCATGGAACAAAGCAGGGACACAAGTTTCAAAACACTGGCAAACATCAGCTAATTGAATTTGTAAACTTGTTCTCGCACAGTCCAGTTTCCAAATTAGACTTAAATAGTATAGATCAGAGTGGAAAGCTGTAATACAGCCATGTTAAAATACTACGGGGAAATTTATCATGCGTGTGTATGGACATACATGCATATTGGCAAGGACATTTGATTAACTAAACAGTTTAATAGAACCATGGATTTTCAGGCCAGATGAGGCCAGTTATAGACTAACAGATGTATTGGAGCATAAGCTTTCTTGGGTGAATACCCACTTCGTCAGATGCATGTAATGGAAATTTCCAGATCCAGACTAACACGACTACCCTTCTGATACTTATGATCATTTAGTCACCCAATGGGGATTCCTGCATATAGTCCAGTCTCTCTGTGCATTTAGCCAACCTAGAAAACCTAGTTTTAACAAGGCATCAGGTTTCTTCTGTTGATTCACTCATTCAGCAGCTGCTGAAAACCTGTTAGGAGATGATAATTGAGCCTTGCTCACTCAGCATCTTATCCAAACACAGGCAGCTCTAGGTATTTTGCCGCCCCAAGCACGGCAGGCAGGTTGCCTTTGGCAGCTTGCCTCCGGGAGGTACCCGGTCCCGCAGATTCAGCGGTACGCCTGCGGGAGGTCCGCCGAAGCCGTGGGACCAGTGGACCCTCCGCAGGCATGCCACCAAAGGCAGCCTGCCTGCTGCCCTCATGGTGACTGACAGAAAGCCCCCCGCGGCTTGCTACCCCAAGCACGCGCTTGACGTGCTAGTGCCTGGAGCCGCCCCTGTATCCAAGTCAACAGCAGTCTTTCCACTGACTCTAGGGAGCTTTGGATCAGGGTCCTCACAGCGGAAGTGTGGCTTATTACAACTCCACCCTGTATACAAGTGGCGTAGGAGAAGAGTCATTTAGGTGTAGCAACTGGTCCTGCATGGAACCTGGAGAGAAGAGCACAGGTTGCAGGAGGGAAGGGTTGGGAGGAGGCCCCAGGAAGACAAGCTGTGTGCACATGGCTGAATGCTACCTTCAGATGCAGCACTTCTGTAAGTAGTTATCTTAATAAAAAGCTAGTTTTGTTTTACAAGCATGGAGTCCTCATGTTGCATGCAGTACATGCAACACTAAGCACAGGGATGTAGATGTAATGCTGCCTGCAGTGACTCAAGGGAGTGAGTACCAATCTGAAGGCAGTTTGTTAGGGAACCAGGCCACAGACTCCAAACTGGTTGGGAATTCTATATTGGGATTTCGCCAATCAATCATCAAGTGTAAACTCATGAGGCCCTAGAATAGACACTCCTCTTGTGTACTCCACTCTGTCTTGCCACCTGGTGAGCATACTTTTATGATAGATGGTCTCTGTTACACCAAGTATCACAGCAGTATTCAGGTTACTCCCAGTCCCAAAGGACAAGTCACTTACCCCAGGTCAATTGCACTTGAGCTCATAACAAAAGACAATGTTCGTAGCTAATCCTGTAATAAACTATATAAAAAGTTTTATTAAATAGGAAAAGGAAATTAGAGAATTATTTACAAGGCTAAAGCACACAATAAGCACACAAATGAGTTATAACTTTCAGTTTCAAAAGGTAATAGAAGCGTCTATAATCAGCAAGCTCCATATGTCCTGGAGGACTAACCCAGACTAAGCAGCTGGAGATCTCTCACTTATGCCTAGAAACACTGTGCCAACCAGAATCCAAGCAACGCAGAGATAATCAGTTCCTTCTTATTAGGGGTTTCATTCTCCTCCTGCCATGTGCTCTGAGCTGCAAGCTTAGCTGAGGAGAGGAGTCCACTTGTCTTCACAGGGAGGAGAGCAGGACAACCAAAGTCTTTTTCTCCTCTTGTTGATAGCACATAGGGAAATAAATATCAGTTGCAATGACCCACAATAGTCCATTTAGTATCAATGGATCTTTCCTTTTGGGAAGAGTAACACTTTTTGTTGAAGATCAGTCTTTCACATTAATAAATGTCTCTCCCCATTTGGTGATTTACACAGTCACAGAGGCTCACAACAACTGGTCAAATATTACCTTACAATATGGAACACAGATGTTAAAACTGAGATTAATGCATGCAGCAATTATAAGCATTCAACCAAATCTAAACACATTCTTATAATTCTAATACCTATTTTTGCTATACTAGCACACAGTGAACCAAACTGATTCCAGCTATGCATTTGTCAGTCGTCTTCTTCTTCCTATGGTTGATGTACATGTAGAGAAACAACTATAATGTGACATTTAGATGGTTAAGCCAGTAATTGAATCAGGAGTAGTCGAGTGTAACTCTGTGATGCCTCCTTCTTATTTGTGAATCGGGCATAGAGTTGTTATACATTCTATGGTCTGTTCTCGTTAACCATGGTCACACATTGGAGAGTGTTTATTTTTTAATTTGTGCAGAAAGTATCTGCATCTGCCATGGTTTGTGTGGATGCGGTTTAGGGTTGCCTATAAGCTTTGTGGATGATCAAAGCCAGAGATCTTCCGCATAGGGTCTTTCACAAGGTGTTTGTTGGTGACTTCTTGTGAACTCCCTTTGGCTTTCCCAGCTTCATCAGGGTTGAAGTCACATTGCTGGAGGTTAAGTGCGTGGGTCCAAAAGGGCTTACGCAAACTGAGGAGCATCAGCACCAGAGCTGCAGACATCAGTGATGGCTCTTATGTATTCTGTAGCTGAGTACTGTGCACTGATATGGATCAGAAGTAGCTACACTCGCTTGCCCATGTCCAGCTCAACACTGCAGTGCAGTGCAGTGCATCACTGGAACCCTCAAATCAACCCCAACACCCTGGCTGCCCGTGCTGTCGCACATTACTCCCCCATCCATTTTCCTCAATGCAGCCACCCTCCAGGAAGTCCAGCCAATCGAGAAAAATGAACATCTCCCCATCCACCAAGACCCTCCATAGCATCCCTCACCACCACCTGAAGTCGCAAAAGCCCATTAGTGTTCAATTGTGACATGGAGACCTTGGTGTGAGCTGGCACCTGGTCAGCCAGCTCACAAAGGGACTGAAACAGACAAGTCCAACAGGAACAACCAAACCTGGTAAGGGTTGGGCTGGAGTTTGTTTTATATTGCGATTAGTTTCTCTGTTGATATAGCCATACCCCAGGAAGGAGGAGGAATTTGACCTTTGCAGCATACACAGCATTATAGTCCCAATTCAACAAAGCCCTTAACTTTAAGCAGGTGTTTAAATCCATCCCTAATTTAAAGCACATGCATAAATTTGCTTCTATGGGACTTTATGCATATGCTTACGGTTAAGTGCATGCTTAAATTCTTTACTGAATAGGACTTAATTTAAGCACATGCTTAAGTGCTTTTCTGAATCAAAACTTGTGATTTTAGCAAGATGAGGATATCACCTTCTTACTACATGTGGAGACCTGGGAAGCTTCTGATTTAATTTTTTATGAAAGAGCGTATATGACTCCATTTTCCCTCTCACCTTATATTGTTACCTGCAGGGGTCAACGGGTTAACTTCTTTCTTGAAATAAGACAACTAGTGCAGTGACTGAGGAGAAGTCACTCAGCATGAATGAAGTATCAGGAACTTACATCACTAAGGGGTAACTTACTGCAAATCTCTAGACAGGGAAACAAGATTGCAATCATCACCCCCTGGGAGGAATGTCAAATACTGTTTTTGACAAGGTTCAAGACGACCTGCAGACAAAAAAACAGAGAATTGTATCAAGAGGGGAGTCTGATCTAGATGAGTGTTGACTCTCACTCACTCCAAAGAGCTGACACAGGACTTTAATCAAGAGGGCAAAATCCTTCTGCAAGGGTTTGAAAGACTGTGTGGAAAATGGACGACACTAGATAAAACAAGCTGACTACTAGAGGCCTGAGACATGATGGGGTGCCCTGAAGGAGGCCAGGAAGAGGTGGATACAGTTACCCCAGTATTGTGACAATATGGTCAAACAAGTGTGCAGTCAACAGAGAAATTATAGGAAAAATTTAAGTTGTATGATAATTTGTTTGCAAGTCAGAATACTGAGAGGAGACTATGCACTGACTGCTGTAGACAGCTTAAAAGCAGACAGAACACAGAGAAAATGGGGCCTAGACATAGCAACCGTAGGAAACACTTACACTTTGAGGCCAAGATTTTCAAAAGTTAGTGATTCCAAATGTTTCTAAATTTTAGTTTAAATTAAATGCCTTAAAGCAGGGGATCACAAACTTGGTTCATGGCTTGCTCAGAGCAAGCAGTGTCCTGGCCCGTGCTACTTCCTGCAGATCCCATTGTCCAGCAACAGTGAACCGCAGCCACTGGCAGCTGCGAGCAGCCGTGCCTGCGGACATTTAGGTAAACAAGGCATCTTGCGGCCCACCATGTGCTTACCCTGAACAAACCGCAAACCAAGTTTGGGAACCCCTGCCTTAAAGGGACTTGATGTTCAAAAAGTGAGTGCAAAGCACTCTGGAAAACAAGCCCTTGAAACGCATCTTACATTGAGCACCCAAAACTCACTAGCCACTTTTGAATATTAGTCTAATACATTAGAAGCTTTAAATCGACTTTCTACCTATAATATAGGTGCTTTGCACCTTGCATGGAGAATTATGATGTAACATTTAAAAAGCAAAGGAGGGGGTGGGGGAAGGGTTACTGCAGGCTGCTAGCATTTGCAGTATGCTCTGAGGTTGAACACAGTGAAACAAGGATGTTTTTGGTTTTGAAAAGCAGTATTATACTATGAAGGATTTTAACTACAATGAAAAAAAGAGGAATTTTTTTTGATCACAGAATATCAGGGTTAGAAGGGACCTCAGAAGGTCACCTAGTCTAACCCCTTCCTCAAAGCAAGACCAATCTCCAGACAGATTTTTACCCCAGTTCTGTAAATGGCCCCCTCAAGGATTGAACTCACAACCCTGGGTTTAGCAAGCTAATCCTCAAACCACTGAGCTATCCCTTACCCTGCAATGTGATAACACATTTCTTCTGAGATCGACACCTCTGTTTACATTATTTTCATTGTAAGGGATTACTTTTTTCTTCAGATAATTTAAAAAGGGGGGAGGTTAGACTGCTTGCCCCTATACCTCATCCTGAAACTTACACCTTCAAATAACTGCATTTTTATTTGCACTGTATGCTTCTCTCTTGCTAAATGGTAAAATATTATGTTAATCCATTTGATTTAATGACAAGAAAAATCTGAGCTAATGCCTTTGTAAATGTAACAGACTGCCACACAAAAAAAACCACCACAAAACTACCAGATGACTCCCACCAAAAAAACCCCACACACAATTGCACTGTGTTCACCATCTTCACAGATATATGCAGCCTTTTCACATACCTGAGGCTTCTGAGATACCAATCCTACAACTGACAGCATGCAGGTGGACTATCATTTGCAGGATCAAAGCCTAAATCTGTTATTGAATAGGCTGTGTCATGATTACTCTGTTGTAGTATTTCGAGACCTTTAATAATAGCATTTCAATCTATCTAAAACCCATATTACCCTTTAAAGATGCACCAAAGAAGAGAGGAAAGAAGGCCTGGGTGACTGTAATCTGCGTGGTAAACCAAACTGTTAATTCATTCATAATAGCAAATAGCTTTACACAGAGTGGTTTTGTTGCTGACTCTGCAATCACTAATGAACTCGAACATACAAAGCATAATATGCAAAAAGTTTATCTACTGCAACATTATGGCTAATGGAACAGCACATTCAAAACAGGGGCAATAATAATTTAGCAATTGTACTCAATATATGCTCATGCAGGAAGTCATGTGTGCTCACAGACAATGCTCCAGTTGTTTTTACTTGGATTGTTTACAAAACTCAAACTATAGAAGGCATGGAACTCTGCTGGACAGGAAATTTGAATGGGCCTTGATTGAAGGCAGTGTTGCCTAGTAGAGAGATAACTGAACTAACTGGGACTTGGGAGACGTGGCTTCTATTCCCAGATCTGCCGCTGGCTTGTTCAGTGACCTGGGCAAGTCATGTCCCCTCAGTGTGTCTCAATTTCCCCATCTTTAAAATGCAGATACAGACCTCTTTTGTAAAGTGCTTTGGGATCTGCTGATGAAAAGGGAAACACAAGTATTATTTTTATTTTTAAAACTCATGTTTGCAATCAACTGGACAAACTGCAGTTGCTGAAACCAAATGTTCAACTACAGCACAGAAAGCTTATGTTGCAAGGAAGTCAGACTTGTACCTTCAATACAGGTTATTAATACAAAGGACATGCAAAGTCATCCATCATAGTAAAGCCTGATCTTACAATTCCTAATCAAGTAGAACGTGGGAGTTTCACGTATTTAAGGATCATTGGAACCAGATCCTGCATTTTTAATATCTCTTGCACTCTACTGTGATATACGCTTTCCCTTGCTTCTTTTCCAAACAAACAATGATAAAAATCTCATCCTCACTGATATTTTTCATACAACTTGGAAGGTGCAATTTGTATTTTAAGTTGTTGCTTTGCATTTGCTGCTACTTTGCTCTGTATAGTCCATGCTCTTTAAATGATGTACACTAGTCATGAAAGGCAATCCAGGGGTGTTAAGGCATTGACAATTTAATTACAATCTAAAGCAAGGAAAAATTTTACTTCTCCTCCCCACACCCCCTTGCAGGCCACTCGCTTGTCACTCATCATTGTCAGACTCCCTACCCTTCCAAATTATATAGGCTTAGCATTGATACATTTTTTACGCTTACGTTTACTATAAAAGGGGGTCATGAAAATGTTCAGGCAAAGGGTTGCCAACCTGAAATGGCTGAGAAACACCGGCGTCAATTATTTATTATGGGTGAAATTATTCCAACCTTGCTCACTGAAAGTTTCTAGTCCCCACGGTTTCCAGAGAAAAGCTTGAAAATATGACTGAGTATAACCTAAAGGCTTAAAATTCAAGAGACAAAGGAAAGGAACCCAATTTTTTTTAAATGTCATGATTTTTAAGACATGATTTTGGCAGGGAAGGGGGTGCCTGACAATGTTTTAATGCTTGGATTTGGCAATACTGGAATGTGCCCTTCATGTGTGTAAACATTTGAAGGATATTAGTCTGTATTGATAGGCGTGTGTCCTCTATTAATGACAATACTACTTGTACTTTCTCTCAGTTTCTTTACATTTGAAAATTATTTTCTTTACTAAATAGTACCATTGCTTTGTTATTTTTCAAGCATTCATAGTCAAGTTTAAAAGCTATTGATATCTAGGGATTCAGCCAGCCAAACCGGCCAGAACCTGCCCAATTCCTATAGAGAACGTAACTATAGCCACTGTATGTTTATTTAACCCAAAAAAGGAGGACTGGAATAACAGCCCTAAAAAGGCTTAGTTCTCCTTCTCTACAGAGCATTAGTACTGGGAATTTTTCCTTCCCACTGCAGCTCTTCAAAACTGTCACTGAGAAACTAAACTGTTGTCTAGTATTTATTGAAATAAAGCAAAGCTGCAGAAAGCAGACACCTACCACATAAAACCAAGGTCAGAATTCACACTCCTTAATTACTTGGAAGGACAAGAATTCATGCATCTCACAGGTGACTCAGCCCCTAAGGTAAGTAAGTCAGTTCCTTAATCAGAAGTTTTCTTTCTTCTAGTGACTGAAGAAGGCTTAGAGGTGAAACCAAAACCCTAAGGAACTGTGCTGGCTAGTATACACTGCATCCCCCATTTGGAGGAGGAGGGGGGGAGAGGGAAAGAAACCACCAGCTGAAGAGATACAAACAAGAAAAACTTAATCCCTGGAGATTTCTATGGACCCAGGCTCTGGAAACAACCGTAGGAAGGACAGGCTAAGAGCAACAGTGATTTGTTCCCTAATTGAAGATAATTTCATAATGCTCTCAGCTTTATCAAAAGCTCGAGGTGTTATTTTGGGATCAGACCTATCCCCATATTTGCATAGTCAGATATGCTTTTATCACACTTATTGAATATTTTACCTCCTTGTCAGGACTAATAATTCGCCAGTGATGCAGTGTCACATAGCTCCCCATTGATACTCAGTACCACACAGAATTGGACCCTTGGATTGTGATGATGAATATGCTCTCATCAATGAAAATATGAGAGATTTCTATAGCACCTACATCTTCAAAACTAAACAGGTTTTTTTGTCTTTGTTTCTTCATGCTCCCCATCTGCCTGCCTTCACCAGTTGTCTTTTGACATATACTTAAATTATACAAGCTCTTTGGGTCAGGGGCTGATTTTTTCTTCGGTGTTTGCACAGTGCTTAGTACAAGGGGGTTACTGGTCCGTGACTGGAGCTCCTTGGTGCTACCACAATACAATACCACAATACAAATAAGTATTAAAAACAATCCATCTTCAATACCCAGGTGACTAGTAGAGCTGAGCAAAGAGTTTACAACGAACAAGGTGTTCACAAAATGTATCCCTTTCTGGCCCTGTTTGGGAATCACTTTCCACAGCACCCTGGGTTTTATTTGGATATCTGCCATGTGCTCACAGGGCCTGATCCAAAGTCCATGCCACAGGAACGACTTCCACTGATTCCAATGGGCCTCTGACCAGGCTTTCACAGAGTTAAGCATATTTATACATGAACATCAGACTTGTTCCTTAACAGTATCCAAGTCCCCCAGCTGAAAACTTAACACTGACCAAACATAACATGCAGAGAGTCTACGGGCCAAGGAGATTTATCAATCTTGGATTGTTTGACATCTGCTCATACATAATGTTGCCTCAAATCCCTCAACCTTGTATTGTACCTTCCACCCACCCCCATCCCCACCCCTGCCTCTGTAAAACTATTTTCTAACCCCTCCAAAGTATAAATGCCAAGCATGTTGTAAAAGTCAAGTGATGATAAAATGAAATGCATCTTTAAGCCTTAGACTCTGCATGCATCTTAATCTTCCTTTCCCCCACTTGGATTTTCATGTAGTATTCTGGTCCATGCTTTATCACTCCCCTCTGATATGTCTGTTTATCAGACTGAAGTAGCCAGTGACCAGTGCTGCCTGCCTCAGTCCCTCTGCTGCCAGAATAGCTGCCAATGGAAGATGTCTGTCTTCTCTAAGCTTGCTGAGGAGAGGGTGAGCTAAAGTGGATATATTTCTATGTTGTCTTTTCCTTATTTTGTGAGGTAGAGGATTCTGAGGGGAAATCCCCACCTAAGCTAATGCCATTTCTAGCAGTATTAGTTCAAGCTCTTACCAGCACCCTCTCTCAGAGAGGCAGGTTTTGGGAGATGCTCAAGTTGCCTGCCCAATGATGGAATGGCTCCTGAGGGAATAGATGGTGGGATCATCCTTCTGAGGTAATGGAGATTACCTTTCCTGTGGATCCTGGGAACTGCATCTGGCTGGGCAGAAGCCTCTCAGCCTACGTCTGTGGAATTCCAAGCCCTTTCCACCAAAGTTGTCAAGAACTCCATGAGATCACCTCATGGCTCCCTCAGGCACCAATCCCTCATGCCTATGGCAAGGTACTAGTGAAAGAAAGACATGCTGCTGACAATGCCTCCTAGAAATCTAAAAAATCCCCAAACCTAAAAATGTATTTAGAGACAACTCTGCTCAGAGATCTTATGGCTTCTCAATTTCTCCTTCTGGGCATGTGTGATGTAGGGATTTTTTGTTTTGTTTTTAAATTAAAATAGTTTTTAAAAATGCCTTTTTTTTATTATAATTCATGAGCTCCTGCAGCTCACTCAGCAGCCAAAACTATAATTCTGACTTTGACATTGCAATCATTTACACAGCGACTAATTGCAATGTCAGTGAGAATTACACCTTCAGGTGGGGAACAAGCTGCAGGACCAGAAGAACTCTTCAAGATCTCATTTTCATGCAAACGTTTTGTACAATAAAAGAACAAAGAAAAAGCAGCACAGGGAATATATGGCAGACAGAGCTGTTTATTCCTTCAATGAAACGTTTCTCTGCCAGTTCTGTAGAAGGTGCCAGGGGGCCTTTAATAATGCAGGTGCACTTGTTCACTTCACTATGCTGTTAAAGTTCAGAAATGGTAATGGTTTAAGGTTTGAAGATTAGCAGTCACAGGTAGTAGGGGGCAGATTCTAGGCTTTTACACCATGATAAACTTGGAATGACTCCACTGAAGTCAGTGGACCTTCTCTAGATTTGTTTCCATCTAAAGGTACTCCGAATATGACCTATAAATTTTGTAGGGAGAGCAACTGCCTCCCTTAGTCTTAAACCAAGGAAAAATAGTTACTTTTGCAAGTCAGACTCTGCTGCAGTAGTACTGGAAAAATCTATTTTGGAGGTGGGGGGAGTTTACCTGATCTTTTGAGGGCTGCCGGACATTGCAATCAGATGAAAGTTATATTGAGTATGACCTTGAGTCACCCTCTAGATGTACATTAATATGTAAAACCTTAAGAAGCAGCACATTTTTTATGAACACCACCACCACCACCACCACTTCCCACTTACATTGTGCCTGATACCTGGGGAATTTATAGTACTTTACCAACTTTAGTTGCAGCTAAAGGCTCCATGCATATTTCAGTATTATCATTTTTTTAAAATGGATAACCCTAGAGACTCAGAGTTCAAGTGGCTTGGCCTACTTCATACAACTGGTCCTTGAAAAGCTGTGCTAAGCCCCAGCTATTTTGATGAAAGACTCCCCTTGGGTGAAGTACATACAAGTAACTAACAAGGGTATTTTAACCTTTAAACATGTTTTAAATTACTTACACACACACACACACAGGAGTAGAACTATATAATTAACTATTCTGAGGGGGAAAGAGTGAGCGAGCCCTCTTTGGGTTACCTGTTGGAACTGAACTGGAGATCTCAGAACCTAAAAGTACAGACCTCTATTCTTTTAGCCGAAAGACTAGGTCCATTAGCATGAAGGCAAAAGCACACTTGACCACTAGAGGGACAAAAACCCATGCTGAGTGAATGTGTGTTAAACATTTTCAAGGTCACCAATTAATTGCTTTGAGTATTAGTTAATTTTCCAAGTATTTTTGAAGTCAGATAGAGGCTCCTTTTATAGAAACTGAAATGGCACTCTAAATGGGACATTTTCACAAGACAATGGTTGGCCTCTCTGTTTACATGATTTACCATACTGTTCTAAACAAAGAGGGGAAAAGCCATCATACCAGTGCAAGTTTTTAAATAAGGCCTTTCCCTTTCAAGACAGAACACACAAAAAAGCGAAGCCTATTATGATTACTACTAGTTGTATTATGGTAGTGCCTAGAGGCTAAGGTCAAGCTCAGACTTACATTATGCTGTGTGCTGTACAAATATACCATAAAAGATTATCCAAGTCAGTGTTTTGATTTCTAAATACCTCACTTTCTGTATTAGCTGTACTTTCACTCTTTTGTCTATGAAAGTTTAATATTTTTAAATGAATGGACGATAGAAAAAACCTGTCTCTGGCATAATGCTACAAACCCAAATTAGCTGCCTAATGTTGTGACAAAGAAGGGATTTTATTTCAATTAATACCTTCCAATTCTCAATACTAGATAAACGCAATGAAGCCCAAGTTTTCACAGATCCACAGGATCTTTGCTATGCTCCAGCTTTTAAACACCTTAACTGTGTCAGACCCCCAAGGAGTCTCACTCTCCCTTAAGGATAGGCCTCACAGCCTAAATGCCTCAGACTGAGATTGTCAGCTTTAGCAATCCTCAAGCAGTGCCAAGCAAGTCCAACTTGAGATAGACCCTGGTCAGAGTTTTGGGGGTGGGGTTTGTTCTGTTTTGTTTTTTTTATACATACACTTCAGGCTCCAGTGCAACTCAGCAAGTATTTGCAGGGACACCAAGCAACCTTTTCTAAACAGTTTTGGATTTATTAGTCAACTGGAACACAGTATCAGGAAGTCCTTAGGACAGCATCAAGAAGCAAGGTTTAAGACATGGTCCATACTGGTCAAGC
This sequence comes from Chelonoidis abingdonii, assembly GCF_003597395.2. Lineage (NCBI taxonomy): Eukaryota > Metazoa > Chordata > Testudines > Testudinidae > Chelonoidis > Chelonoidis abingdonii. The sequence continues at coordinate 29,532,860 of NC_133777.1, forward strand.
CAGTGCCATCAGCCAGCCAAGTTGCACCCCAGAAGGTTACATGACCCAACAGCTTTTAGACTCTCAGACTTTAAGACCAGAAGAACCTCACCCACCCACTCTTGCAGTAAGCCCATAATCTCCAGCTGAGTTACTGAAGTCCTCACAGTACTCATGTCTTTTGCTGTGCCCCAAGAGCAGCTTTTTAACAATTTGGACCCATTGGGTAGCAGTCCCTAGTCAAGTGAGTCACTGCCAGGCATATCATTCATAAAAATATTACAGAAAATTTCAACTTTGTCACAGTCCAATACTCAGTTCCAGCCACTCAACAACTCTCCTTCCTCTCAAGCTTATGTAAAGTATGCTACTTTTTCTCAGGAGAGGCAGATTAGCTTACTCTACATTACCATACCTGATCTGGTTCCACAACACAAGGGCTTTGAGATCCTTGGCTATAAGATGCTGTAAGTTGAACATATTATGATGCTGCATTATGAGACAGGTTTGTGTGACCAGGCCAGTTTGGGTGCTGGAGTCTACCAGTGCCAACATCATCTGAAAAAGCTAATGACTATCTTAGGCACTACCAACTACACAACTTCGCTGAGTTCAGCTTCAGTATGAAGTTTCCAAATCTTAATCCTCTGGGGACTTGGTTACTCTGCCTGGCAATTATTTCAAATGAGGACAGCACTGAAGTGCTGCGCAAAGGGTTCTTTTTAAGTGGATTCTCTTTCTGGCATGCCAGCAGAAGCTATGTGTTTGCAATTAACATGGAGTGCTCTGTCAAACAAGGAAAGAGTTCCTCCTTAATCTGTGCTTACATACCCAATACCCTACAAACATTACTTTATCCTACTCTGTGCTAACGTACCTACCACAAGTTAGTGAATTCCTAAAACCACTGTGTAGAAAATGTGTGTTCCTGGGAGTATGGGAAGTGAATCTTATATTTCCAAATATCACTAACTCCTTTAGACAGTATTGCCTCAGATCAAAGTGTAGGAACAGTAATTACAAACACTGAAAGTTTTTATTTATTGACCAGCCAGACGTAACTCAACATGCACGTTTCATTTCCAGTCCTAAATCCAGCCTGCCAAAATCACATAGGGGATTTTGAACTTTGAGAGGGGTTGGTAAAGTAGCAAGAAGATGACTTTATACCTCTGATGTATACCTAAAATATTCTATTCTACTTCTTTATAGCGTTGCACAATATTGACTCCATAACAGAATATTAAAATGGGTACCTTGACAATTGCTTCTCTTTTGAAACTTCTGAACCCCATAAAGGAAGACTAAAAACAGTTCCCTCTATAAGCAGAATTTAGAGCTGTATCTTTTATATGTAGAATTAGGACTGTATTTGTTTAGTAAATAGCCAACTGGAATAAAAGTCTCCGTAGCCCATTTACCATAGCATTCATTTGTGAAAACAAGCTTGTGTCAAATGGACAGCTAATTGGAATGCTGGGTGGGTGAGAGAGAGAGAGGTTACTGAAAATTTCTGTAATTGACAGAATACAGAAACTTGTATGGCACTTTATTACCTGCCTTACAAATCTTTCAGTCAGTTACAGATCAAAGGCACTGGTGTTGTGGGAACTGCAGGTTTCCTAATGTATAACACAAATATATTATCATCTTAGAGTAACCAGGCAGCCCATTCCCCCACCCAGTTGCAGTAAGTGTTCCACAGGGTCCTGCTGAGCTGTCAAACTGATTTTAAAGCATGCAGTAGAAGAATTGCCTTTTCTGGTGGGCTGAGAGGATGTTGCAGTGATCTCTAAAGTACAGTATAACTTGAGAGAGAGAGAGAGAGAGAGAGAGACTTTCAAATTATAGCTCAATAGGATTCAGCAGAGGAATTGTAGAAACACTGGGGGTCACCTTGATGTGTTAGCATGGGAAGCAGGTAGCAAGCTGCTAGGCCTCAAAACCAAAATAGCACATCAGATAAGGGCACTGTCCTCCATCCTCTGTCATCAAATCTTTAGATACTTATCCAGACTGAACCAGAGTATGATATGCTAGCAGGTCCCTCACTAATTTCTACACCCATTCAATCTTTGCTTCACCTGGTGACACTTCCAACAATGGTTCCAGTTCCTATCAATCATAATGATGGGATTCTTTTCCCCTGTCAAATGGACAGCAGTACACTTGGAAGGTCATTCAACAGTGGGTCATATTATCCCATTACTAGTTATTAGCCAGTATTCAAAACTGTTAATGAAATGTACATGCAGTGTAGGGAATACACAGTAAGAAACTGCTTTGCACTATAGATATCAATTATCCAGTATACAGGTTGTCTCTTAATTCATTCAAGAGCAGGCATTATTTCTGGTCAAATTCCAGTACATTGGTCTGTTTGCACAAAAATGGATAAAGAGATCTTGAAAACAGGAAGGACTGAGATCTCAGAATGTCAATTCTTCAAAGCAAAGGGTGCATCTTATTATCTTGAGTATTTGTATGTAAATAGCTAGCACCATGTGACCATGATCTTAGTTTAAGTCTCTAGATACCAATGCAATGAAATGGTCAAGGTGAAGAAGTCAACCACTCAGATTAATACAAGTGTATAGGCTATAAGCTGGTTGGCCTGACACTGATCCAAGGCAAAATCATGGAAAAAAATGATATGGGATAAGAGTAAAAAAAAAGTTAAGGATGTCAGAATAATTAATGCCAATCAACATGAGTTTATGGAAAATAGATCTATTCAAACAAACTTGAACAACAATTTTTAAAAGATTACAAATGTTGTTGATAAAGATAACTGTTTTCCTCATATACTTGGATTTCTGTACGGCATTTGATTTAGTAGCATGTGGTTTTCAGATTAAGAAATTAGCATGGTACACAAATCAAAGGAGCACATATAAAATTGATTTTTAAATGGCTGTGATAGTTATGAAAAAATAAATGGAGAGTCATCATTCTATTGGGGAATTTCTAGTGGGATCCCATAGGTTTCTATTTTTGAACCAATGCTATTCAATATCTTTATCAATGACCTGGGAGAAAATATACAATTATTACTGGTAAAGTTTGCAGATGGCATAAACATTGGTAGTGTGGCAAATGACAAAAACAGGTCAGTTATACAGAGCAATCTGAATTGCTTGGTAAACTGGGCTTGTCTGAAGAAAATACATTTCAGTGCAGCCAAATGCAAGATCATACATCTAGAATAAAAGATTACGGGTCACACACAGGACAGGAACTGTACCCAGGAGAGTGGTATCTCCGAACAGGGATCATGGTGGACAAAGAAATGAACATGAGCTTCCAGTGTAGTGCATTGACTAAGAAATTAAATCTGTTTGACATATAAGCAGAGGAATATCAAATAGGAATAGGGGGGTGATATTATGTCTGTATGTGGGATCAGTGAGCCCAGTACTAAAACAATGTATCCAGTTCCAGTGTCCATGCCTCAAAAATGTTGTTGAAAAATTGGAAAGGGTTCCCAAAAAGAGCTACAAGAATGATTCAAGGTCTGGAAAACATACCTTAGGCCTTGTACTACAGTTTTGTTGACAAAAGTAAGCTTACAACTAGAGCTGTGACATTGATAAGAAAGCTGGCTCCCGAACTGGGCTGCTGCCCCATCTCCACTCCAAGCCTGGCTGCCACCCAGGCTCCTGGCTTGGGCTGGCCCCTCGGGTCCTGGGTCCTTGCAGGGAGCCCTGCTGCCCCATTCCCTGTGGGGACCACTGCAATTGAGTGGCACAAATCTCCCCAATGAAGGCAAGACCATTGCAGCTAGGCGGCTGCCCCCTCCCCTGCTCTAGGTTAGGCGTGCAGAGGTGAGGAGCCCTGGGGCACAGGTGGGCTTCCGGTGTGGAACTGCATAGAGCTGACAGCCCTGGATCTCAGTCCCCCACACTGCCCCTCTTCAGTTGGTGGAAGCGCTCCTGGTACAGACATGCACCACTGACAGAAAGAGGGTAGTGTGGACATCACCCACCACATAATTAATGAGATGGCTGTAAGTCGACTCATCTTTGTAGTGTAGACATAGCCTTTTAGTGAGAGACTAAAGAAGATGAATCCAGTTAGCTTATACAAGAGATGTTTAAGAGGTGAATTGATTACAATGTATAAGTACCTATATCTGATGAAGATATCCACTAGCAGAGGGCTCTTTAATCTAGCACCATGAGCATACACAGGCTGGAATTTGTAGCTAGCTCAATTCAGACTGGAAATAAAGCATGTTTTTGGCAGGGAGGGTAGTCAGCCATTGGCACAACTTACTTAGGGACCACGTGGATTCACCATGACTTGAAGTCTTTCGATCAATATCAGATTTCTCTAAAAAGAGATGTTCTTGCTCTCACTCCCAATATAAGTTAGGAGCTTGATGCAGAAATAACTGAGTGAAATCCTTTGGCCAGAGTTTTGCATGGGGTCAGGCCACATGACGACAGTCTCACCCGACCTTAAAAATGTATGAGAAAGATGGGTTTAAACATTAGTTGCTGATAGTGCAATGTTCTGATCTACTGTGCACTTACAAGTGGAAAAAACAACTGTCCTTTCTGATATTCAGAAACTGCCTTATGCATGGAATTTGGTGATGGGAGAGTTTCATTTATTTATTAGGGTTCAGCTTGTTCTAATCTGGCTCTTACAGTCATTGCTCTTAAAACTATCTGTTTTAAATTAAGCAAAGGGGATTAATTGTTCAAGTGATATTCCATTCATTTATATGGACTTTTACTCAGAGACAGTTTCTAAACCAGAACATAGGCAACAATTTCACCCTCTGGGAAAGGTGAATGGATGTTTCCGTAGTTAAAATATAGATCTTAGTTAAACAAAAAACAAAACAAAAATCTCTCAGCATCTTAAAGCAGATTTTACTTCTCCAATGCATGTTATCGATCAGAATACTTATTGTCAATTTAGTTATAGTCCAATTCAAGGAAACCTAATTTAATTACAGTGTGATGGCAGTTATGAATCATATATACTAAATCCAATTATTTTTTGTGATTAAAGTGTTTAATTTTGAAAACTAAGAAAATACACTGGAGATACTGTAACATGATTAGCATCGAATACACAGTACATTTCAACTAGTAAAACAAGATAATAAAAATTCATACTAGGATGGTACAAAGCAGTTTATATATATTATATTATATCAATTCAAACCATAGAAAAGTACAGTTAAACATCTACAGCAATTAGAGGGGAAGGATTCCTGCTGGAGTACAAAACAAGAATAATCCATTCTAAAAAATCAAATTAGGATTTGTATATAAACATTAAAGACTGACAGCAGTAAATTTGAGCAATGACTATGCAGCTTTTCCCAATCTACTCTGCCAGTGGGCCTCAATAGTGACCTATAACTCCCCCATTGTTCCCATTCTGGACCTATAGACAGTTTTTTGAATGAGTCTTTATACTGAAGGGAAGCAATAAGAATATTCTATATCTAGCTCTGCCACCATATTTCTATTATGTCCTCGTCACCCACAAAAGACTGCCAATGTAACTTTAACCCTGAAATGCAGCACTCCTGCTCTTGCTCCCCTGGACTTCTTTCAGAGCAGTGATGGCCTCTCATGCCCAACTGTGTGGTGGTGATTTGGGATGTGAATGGGGAAAAAGGATAAACATGTGACCTAAACTAAATATGTATCCGGCAGCCATTGGAGGGAAGATGACATCAAAGAGTTAGCTCACTGATCCACCAGCTGTAGGCAGCTTAGGTGAAATCCTGCCCCTGTGGAAAACAGAGTTTTATCATTGACTTCAAAAGAGCCACAATTTCACCTGTTGCATTCAAGTGTCTCCGACAGGAAATCTACACTCAAATAAAGCAAAACACAAACCTAAGAGTAACGGCTCAGGAATAAATCAAAGCATGAACCAAACTGTTAAGAATGGACTTGTCATAGAATACTTTCCTCAATCTGAACCTTAGAGTCCAAAAATGAGGTACTAGCATGAAATCCTCTAAGCTTAATTACTAGCTTAGATCTGATACACTGCCACCAATCAGGACTCTGAGTGCCCGATAAACTCTCGTCTCCCCAAAACCTTCCCTGGGGACCCCCATGACCCAGACCCCCTGGATCTTAATACAAGGAAAGTAAACTCTTTCCCTCACTAGTGCCTCTCCTAGGCTTTCCCTCCCTGGGTTATCCTAGAAGATTACTGGGATTCAACTCCTTGAATCTTAAAACAGAGGCTTTCCACCTCACCCAGAGGCAATACAGATTCAAGCTC
>NC_133777.1:29539463-29541094 GCF_003597395.2 Chelonoidis abingdonii
CAGGGAGATTGGCAAGAAACCTGGTTGCACATCTAGTCCCTTCCAGGACTCAGAGAGAACAAAGCAAAACCCAAAACCCTCAAACAAAGGCTTCCCTCCACTGAGATTTGAAAGTATCTTGTTTCCTGATTGGTCCTCTGGTCAGGTGTTGCAGGTCGCTGTTTGTTAACCCTTCACAGGTTAAAGAGACATTAACCCTTAGCTATCTGTTTATGACAGGACTATATACATTTGCCAAGGAAAAGGCAAACATTGTTAGAGAAGAACTCCTGTGGACAGCAGAAGGGGATATGAATTTTAAAGAAGGATGGCTGGGTCACTCATGGACAAAAAGTCAAGCAGCCTGCTCAATTCAGGCTTCATTCTTCACTGGTATTTTGTGGGAGAGAGTACTCTTAAATAAAACAGAGCTCCACCACCTAAGGTCTTGGATTGCAGGTCAAATGGGATCTGCTTCTGAATAAGCTCGCTTGGGAAGAAGGAGATCCCTCCATGACAAAATCTTTTTTACTTTAAAACAGAAGAGACTACGATAGTGTCAATGTTACAGTATCTTTTTTTAAAATAAAAATATTTGTTTGGGTTGCACAGATGCCAGCATTGCTGTTGCCCAAAAAGATATTACATTCCATGTATGAAGGACTCAGTAGGTTAACAGCCCGCAGAAAAATAATTTTCTTCCTCATCCAGAAAAGGAAGAGTGCATAATATCCTAAAGCCTTTCTATTGCTGTCAACCAGCAAGACACACTGAATATTAGCATCTGTGAAAGTGTGATTAGAGAGATCCTTTGCCAGCAATGACAACTGGTTAGCTGTGTATCTGAGCAGTGCAGTCTTTTATTCATTCAAGTCAGTGGTCCAAAGCAATGTAGTTCACATTGGCAGAGGGTCTGTATGTTGTCTCTAAAGTTGTCACGTATTTGAGAGATGCAGTGGGCTCTTGTCCAGAGAAGAGCTGTATTAAGTGCATTTTCTAACTCTCAATACATTTTCCACCAGCTATTTTGATGCTTTATATTATTTTTAATATCAAAAAAGGTCTTCATCAACCCAGCTAATGTTATTTGTGATTATTTTCACTGTTTGTATGCTAGCTCCCAACAGAAAAGTTCAATACTGTCTGGAAAGCGTTAAATCTAAAAAATTGATTCATTTTACAACAAATCCATGTGATGCTCAAAGAATACAGAGCATTTCTATGAAAGTGTTTGATAGTTCAACATATCTTTACCCTTGAAGTGGAGGTATCTTCTGTAACAGCTCAAGTGGCTTTCCAATGGCCCAAGTCATTCTGATTTTAGAGAACATAAAATTAGGGCTATTAAAGGAGCTGCTTTTTAAAAAAAAAAAAAGTGTATTTATTTGAACATCTCATCTCACTAAATACTCTTAAAATCTCATATTTCTAGATATTCAGAGTGATTCCTCCATGAAGAACTTGGATTGAACAAACAACTTGTTTTATTCTTGGCATGGTACAATTCCCCACTCTGAACCTTAGCGTCCAAGAGATGGGGTACAAGCATGAATTCCTCTAAGCTTAATTACTAGCTTAGAACCTGTAGTGCTGCCACCAACCAGGAATTCCAGTGCCTGGTACACTCTGGTCCCCCCAAAACCTTGCCCGGG
>NC_133777.1:29544320-29602907 GCF_003597395.2 Chelonoidis abingdonii
CCTAACTTGCCATCTACCTAGTACTTACTATTTGGAATCTATAAGAACCTGTATCAGGGAGATTGGAGAGAAACCTGGTTGCATGTCTGGTCCCTCTGAGCCCCCAGAGTGAACCACCAAAAAACTAACAGCACACACAGAAACTTCCCTCCCTCAAGATTTGAAAGTATCCTGTCCCCTGATTGGTTCTCCGGTCAGGTGACAGCCAGGCCTACTGAACTTGTTAACCCTTTATAGTCAAAGAGATATAAAGTACTTCGGTGTTATTAACTTTTCTTATCTGTTTATGACAATTCTTATCAACTTTTAACATAAATCTGACACACCTTCCAGGGATACTTGAAACAACTTTCAAAATTTGGTTCTAACTAAGCTAGACCAACTAGTTACTAAATAACCAATACACCAGAAAATAGCGAGTTGCAGAAGTCAGTCATATTTAGATCCATCAATAATAAATGTAGACCATTAAAAAGCAGTTCTGTATCACCCATCATCTCTTAGTACTGAGAAGCAGGACAGTCAAGTGAGAAGTGCTAGAACTCAAGAGACCTAGGCTCTATTCCTGTCTTAACCAGTGACCGCCTGTGTGACATAAGGTAAGTCACTTCACATCTCTGAGCCTGTTTCCCCTTTATTAAGTCTATAAGCTCCTCAAGGCAGGGATTGCCTAATATTGTGTGCTTGTGCAATGCCAAGCACAATGAGGCCCTAATTTTTGTGTGAGCATCTAGAATCAACTGTAATACAAACGAACGTTAATTATTGTGATCACCATTACAGTCAACATTTACCTATCATTATGACACACTGGAATATGAGATGGAATAGGAAATAACTGAGATCTTAGACTTCACTCTGGGTAAAAGTTGGGCTTTTAGCGGCTACCACTTGATTGGAATCTAGCTGAAATATAGGGTCCTATGTTACCATTCAATTAGGAAAAAACCCTAGAAGGAGCCCACTAGCTTTATATGAATTAGTCAGAATTGTCATGGCACAGACATTTTTATAGCTCTGCATGTTTAAATACAGTGGGTTGAGGGGGTTGTGTTTCTAATAACTCAAGTAGTATTATTCAGAGGGTGAACCTTGAGAATTTCTTCAGACAACTAGTCCACTGGCCACAAAGTCTTACTTCCTTTGCTATATCTCTCTCTCATCTATAAGCAAAGAGACCTTCTTACTAGATTTGTGTTCAACTTGGCATTCATACCCCTTTCAAGTGGTACATTTCTCTTCCACAGGAACTAGCACCAGATATTTCACGTTACTATCTTCCACTGGCGAGGTAACTGACATGTCCTCTCCTGCCACTTCTCACTGACGTGCAAAATCTCAAATGACCTTTAGCAACTAACTTCCATTACAACTAACTGAAAAATTACTCAGTTGACTACAGCTTTACAATCAATCAGTGATCAATGACGTGTTAAACCACTCTCTTGCTGTATTTTGTTACATCAAAGGACCTGCAAATTCCCTGCCTTCAAACTGTATGGTTTATGAATGTAGAGGAATGAAGTTCGTGTAAGTAATACTTTGGATGATACATAGGAAGATAGCAGAGAAGCCTGTAAGAATAATAAGCAAAATGAATTATTTAGGATTCCTAAAGTGGTGAAATGATTTAACTGCAGAATAGCCTCCCAAGGCAAGGGGCGGAAGCCTCATTGTTTTGCAATATTTAAAATCAAAGTGGACGAAGGCCTAGAAAACATTCTGTAGGGGGATTTGACCCTAGCAAACCAGGTGCCAGACAAGGCCCCTAGGCCTCAGTTGTACGATGACAGATACTTAGCTGAAACCAGTCTGGCTTACTTGTGTGTTAATATTGTTAAAATAGATGTTAAGTTTATAAGAATGTGTTTAGACTTTAATACATGGAGCACTTCTAGAATGCTGCATCATCTCACCTATAACATCTGCACTCCATGTTATAAGGTAATAATAAGTCTTTGCATTGTAAACCTCTGTAATTGTGTAAGTCAAACAGGAAAGCAGTGTTAAATGTCAAATATTAGCTTCCTACAGAAGGTGTTAGGCCCTCCCCACCACGGCGGCTCATTGAAACCAAACAAGCCATTGTGAAACATCAAAGAATAAAGACTTTGTGAATTGCATTGCTTGCCTCTCCTCCCACAAGAGGAGACAGGCATGTCAACTCATCCCATCATCTTGAACTCAGGGATTTGTATTCTCTTCCCCTAGGGTGACCAGATGTCCAGATTTTATAGGGACAGTCCTCATTTTTGGGTCTCTTATATAGGCTCCTATTGCCCCCCATCCCCATCCTGATTTTTCACATTTGCTATCTGGTCACCCTATCTTCCCCCTAAAGAAGCAGCTGTATCTCTATGCTGCTTGGACATTGGAAGGCAAGAAATCCCCAACTGCTTAGCCTGGGTTAGCCCTAAAGGTCATATAGAGCTTCTATATTACAGCAGCTTCTGTCACTTTAGTACCTAAGATTGCAACTCATTGTGTGTGTGTGGGGGGGGGGGGAGATAAAAAACTCATTTCTTTCTTAGCTAATACTACTTTAGATTATTTTTTATAAGATGGGCTACTAGTGTTTATTTTATGCAAGATCCAGAGTGCCATTGACCTAGGGTAAGTGATCAGTTCTTTGGGACTGGAAGTAACCTGAATATTATTGTGATTTTTGGTATAAGGGACCATCTATCACAAAGGTAGGCTTACCTGGTGGCAGGAGAGGCCAGAGTACCCAAGGGGACTGTCTGTGACTGTATGGTTAGGCTCTTATAGTGCCTGAGGAGTTTACAACCGATACTTGGTTGGTGAATTCCAAGTATAGAACTCACAGCCAATTTGGGTTTTGCGCTCTGCTTCTTAGTCTGCCCTGACGTTAGCATCATGTTCCTGAGCCACTCCAAACAGCTTGACGGGAGACAATTCTGTGTATGCTGCTGGATTGACTGGATGATGGATTAGTTATATTCCCCGGAATAACAGTGGCGTGCACTGCGCTTCTTAGCGGATTGCACAAAGCAGCAATGGGATAGGGATTATGAAGCAGTCCATGAGATTTTTTTGTTTGTTTTTTTTGCAGCAGTCCATACAGTAGAAGAGTTGGTGAACCCTGGACCTACTCAAGTGTATTTCTATCTGTACCTCACATGTCTCCATTCCTCTTTGTTTTATCAAAGAATCAGGCCTAGGACTACAGACGTCCCAATATTAACTTTTCTTGCTCAAATATTAGAAAATATAAACTTTTGCAAGCCACGAACATTTGAAATAAGAGTGTCTTCTTCATAGACACTGGGGGTTACAATGACACAATACTATCTCAGGGTAGAGAGAGATGGTCCAGTAACTGAGGGAAGACACACACAAATCCTTTCACATACACCTCAAAAACTTCTACTCTGCGGGACAGGACAGTGTATTCCTCTCTTCTGGACAAATATTTAATAGATTTTGGCAGTTACTTCCAAGTAATATTAAGGTAACATGTCTCCAATGTTCACTGGAGACAGCAATACTCTGCAATTCTCCATAGTTAACTGGGCCGGCTCCAGGGTTTTTGCTGCCCCAAGCAGCAAAAATAAAAATAAAAAAAAGCCGCGATTGCAATTACCTCTACCGCCGCTGCTTCAGTCTTTGGCGGCAATTCAGCGGCTGGTCCTTTGCTCTGAGAGGGAGTGAGACACCCACTGCCAGATTGCCACCAAACACCCGGACTTGCCGACCCAAGCAGCTGCTTGCTGGGCTGGGGTGTGGAGCCGGCCCCGGTTGTTAATGAGAGTTAAAGTTTCCCTCATACTGAGGCACCAGACTCTGATCTTAATTACACCTATGTAAGAAGGCAGTAAATCCATTGAAGTAAATGGAATCTCACCAGTTAATGAGACCAGAATCAGACCCAAGGGAAGCTTTTTGCCCTTTTTTTTTTTTTTTTTTTTTTACTGTGTACTGTGCATTTATCACCTGCCATCTAGTGATCTGTTTAAGTAACTACAGGGAAATGTTCAAGTGAGGTCGACATCACTAAGGGTCCGGTTCTGCTGTCCTGACTTATCCTGCAGTTAGTTTTGTTCATATCACAACGGCGCTATCACATAAGTAAAGATATCAGAATTTGGCCAAGGGGGAAGTAACATAGGCAAGTACAGTTAGTTTTGCTCATACAACGAATGATCCAAAGCCAATTGATATCATTTCCATTGGGCTTTGGATCAGACCCATAGTGCTGGCCAATTTTTGTAGAATATTTTCCAAGAGCATTCCTTGACACCCTGTTCTGGAAAATTTTCCAGAGCTGCTAGATGAAGGTCTGTCAGAATAGAAAACCAATTTGAAAACAATTGTTTGTTTGCTAAGAGGTCCTATTTCTAGGATTGTTCTAATGATCCCGACGGAGATAAAAAAATGGTTTCTTTGCATCAAGAAGTCTCTCTCTCTGGCTATGAGAGCCCCGATTCTGTTCTGAAAACTCAGTCATCATTACTATAACCAAAATGTTAACTCCAGCAAATATATCAGCTATGTGTCAACAAAAGTACACCTGCAACAGCCAATAACTAATATATTAAACTCCCCCTCTTCTCCAGCTTAGGCATTCTGCCCCCAAAGCCTGCAAAAGTACATTAGCTTATAACATGCTTGGAAAAATCAAGGCATTTGGAGCTATTTCAGGCCTACAGAACCCTAATGGAGCATCTCCAGTCAGCAGTTCCTCTTCCTACAAATTAAGAGAAAAGACTCGGGAGCCTCCATCGACACAAATTGCAACAGTATGGTATGAAGGGAAAGGTGGTCTCTCTAGCAGGGCTATTCTAAGCTGTTTAGGTGCTTGGTAGGTGAAAACCAGTATCTTAAATTTGACTTGGAAGCCATTAGGGAACCTCTCCTAAATGTGAAATATCAGACTGCTGCTTTTGTTTTTGATACTCCCTGTAATAAGCTTCACTTCTTCAGTGCCCACCAAGGCAAAAGGGGTATCATAACATGCTGTATTCTCCCTCTGTCAATACTAATTTTTTTTATAATGTCAATAGGTTAAGGTGACTCCAGTTATTTTATTCCCCCCTCCTTTATTATGAGAAAAAACAAGCTACAGTAAGAGTCATGTCTTACCTATTACAATGTACTGAACTCCAAGTACAATACAATGCAGTTTACTTTTATGTTGTGTCCTTCAGCTAAAGCATCACTAAGCACATTGCAGAGTCAGTCGGAGTACATAAAATTGAAATGGGAACCTCTCTTAAGGTGGGGAAGAATATACAACTGTGTGGGTTGCTATACCGACATATTACATTGCACTATTATTCCCCCCCTCCCCTCGTTGGTGGATAGTTTTAACCAGGGGTTCTCAAACTTCATTGCACTGTGGCCCACTTTTGAGAACAAAAACTACTACATGACCCCGGGGCAGGGGGGAAATGAAGCCTGAGCCTGCTTGAGCCCCACTGCCCCAGGTGGAGGGGCCAAAGCCCATGGGCTTCAGCCCCAGGCAGAGGGCCTGTAACCTGATCCCCACCACCCAGGGCTTAAGCCCTCGGACTTTGGCTTCAGCCCTGGGCTTCAGCTTTGGCCCCAGACAGTGGGGCTCGGGCTTTGGATTCAGCTCTGGGCCCCAGAAAGTTTAAGCCAGCCCTGGTGACCCCATTAAAATGGGGTCGCAACCCACTTTGGGGTCCCGACCCACACTTGAGAACCACTGGTTTTAACTATTAAAGCATGAGATAGCTGCTGAAGGATATAATAGAAGTCATGGATACAAGGATATAATTGTAGTAATTATATTCGCTGCAACCTTGATTAACGTGTCACAAAATAGCACTGTCCAACTAGGAAAAACACCTTATTCTTTCCAAAGTGCCACAAAAGCTTAGTTTAACATGAGCTTTTAATGACTATCAGTAACTTTGTTATGGTGCACTAAAATCCCAAATACCTGCCCTGCTTTGGCAACACTAAATGTCAAGAGAGCAGGGAGACACCTTCATAATTTATTAGGAAAAAAGCTTCTAATCAGTGGAGCTCTGAGTATTTGGAATGCATTATATAAGATGTTACTTTTATCCATAAGCTAGACTGAGAGTATTACGAGGCAAAATAATTTCACTTGATATAAACAATACAAGAGCTACTCATCCAAGCAGCCGATTACTCCACACTCTTAAAATCCATTTGCAAGGGTTTCTCTGCAACACAGAAAGTGAAAGCACCTTCAGCATATATGAAGGTGAGTTACCTTCTATTCTGCCTTACTTACACCTGTTTTCCTCCTAGGCAGCTTACCCAACAGTGAATTCTCTAATTGCATCTGAGCTCATTGGATAAACCTCTTCTTGCAACCTAAAACACTCCCATGTTTCCATGGTGTACTCAAGATTCAAACCCTGCTTTTGGCTTCTTGTAGCCTTGAGAGATCGTTTCTGGCTACCGAAGTAAACAGCTAAACCATGGCATTCTTTAGCTGACGCTGACAATAACCCAGCCTGGTGCTGTTAACTATGGCAAGTTAACTTGTGTTAGCTCCTTCTAGCAAGAAATCAACCCACTCGCAATCAATAAAGCACCATAAAAACTACCTGTGACCCAGCCAGGGCTCAGAAAGAAACTACTCTTTCCAACAGAGCATGGCTATCTGAAGAGGTGCTCACACAAATCCCCATTATTTGTTAGCAAGGTTTGCTTTCAAACACTTTGAATATTTAGCCCAAAGGATCTATCCGACTGGATTATTTGTCTACTGAGCCACCTTGCCGTCCCAATTAAAGACATGTTAAAAATACAAGGTTATCTTTTTCCCTTGTTTCTAAAGTAGCTTTTTCTGAGACTAAAATAAATCCATTTAGAAAATACTTCCTGGAGCTAGGTTTGTTTGGCTGTTTTTTTTCAGATGCCATTAGTCTCTGTTCCAAGTGCACTAACGCATTCAATTTAATTAGGATTTGTTTGTTTTGAATCACATTTGTATATCAGTACTTTTAAAAGCTGTTTCAAACCCCTAAGAGTGGCTCTGTCATCCTAAAAAAGTTACTATTTTACATTCAAGGAGCATAAAGGCTGAAAGATACAGGGTTAAAGGTGTACGTTTAGGTACCTGAACTGAATCACAGTATGAAATCCAGTAATGTACTTATCAGGGAGATGTCAGTTTTCCCATCTAACCAGGTACAGTAAATTAAGATCATTCTCTTAATAATAAAGCAAGCAATTTTCTCCAGGGGACTGAAGAGAAAAAGTGATATACATCAGGCATTTTCCCTCTGCAAATGGAAAGATTACCTGCTAAGAGCAAAGATAGCTTTTCATGAAGCTACAGGACTAGTATTCAGAAGAGATAGGGGATGTATTTCTAGCTCTGCCATTGACTACATGTGTCACCTAGAGTAAGCACTTGGGTCAAAATTTACAAAAGCATGCACTGACTATCCGAGATACCTTGGGGGACTATCTGAGATACCAGAGCTGAGCCTCTGCAGTTTCTGTTCAATAACTTCCACCCAAGGATCTCCGCTTTCTTCAGGAAGGCACAGATACACATCTTGCCTATTACGATACTGCCATTCCCATTGTGAAGCCAGTAGCCAGATACAAAGATATTGATACAGGGTTATTCATTAAGGGCCTGATCCAAACACACATGGAAGTCAATGAAAGCCTCATGTGTAGCGTTGGCATCCTTGTCATTCTATACATCCCTCTGCACTAGCCTCCTTGAAGCTAAAACCTCTTTTCTTCAGTTGAATATCATTTGCTACATTCTATAAAAGTGCAACAGGCATTTTGTAACCAATATTTTATGTTTGTTCATTTTATTGTTCCAGATATTTTACATTAAGGAAAAAAATAGGATTTGATATGTGACCAGTTAATTTCCCAGCACTTTAACAAAACTCTAACTGCAATCTTTAAACCTACCTTTTGATAGATCAGTCAGTATCAAAAGGACACTGACAAAATTGTCTCCGAATATATTCATGTATTGCAAAGTATTCCATTCTATCTCCAGTCAATTTGCAAATCTTGCAGTGAGCCAGAAAATGATTCTTAACCATCTGCATAATGTTTGCAGTTTAGTCTAGCTCATCTGCTGTCTTTTGGAAACGGTTATTGAAGACGGCAATTTTCATAAATGTTTGGAAACGGATATGAAGGAAACTGGCCATGAAATCCTTTTGGAAGTGCCTCTAAGGTGTTTGCAGTTACATGACATTGCAGTGCATGAGCACTGCTGAGCGGACAATTTACCATGTCAAAATCTACAGCCAGTCTAGTAGGCAGGGTATAGCAGAGATAGCGATGCCTTTTATTAGACCAACAATTTATAATATACAAGCTTTCAAGGGCCAAAAGGTCCTTTCCTATCAGGTTTTGGAAGTTCACACAATGTCTAAATACAAAATGGGCTATTTACGGGCCTGCTTTTTCTGAAGACCAATTATAGCAACAAACACGCTCTGCAATGCCATTTAAGTGCATTTAATGGCTGTCAAAAAGAGCAGATCATCTGATAGCATATAAAATGCTAACTTCAAGATAGCTAGGCTGTAGTCCATGAACTACATGGTTTCTGGATATATCACTGTGAGCTAAAAAAGCAGTTGCATGGATCAAATGACAAACATTGGGCCCTTGCTTAGATCTAATAGCAACTGAAAATGTGTTCATGGAACTACAGGGGAAATGCAGCAGGAAGGGTCTCTGAATTAGATGTTTCACTTCAATGCAGACATGTTGCATTTGGGTGCATAACTCCCCCAGGTTTCTTAGCCTACATTTATACATCTCCTCAATATTTGGTGGCACCAAGATGCAGTCTGCGTAGTGGCCATACCTTACATATTAAAACACACTTGATTTCTACGGCACCGCCAAGAGAGAACATCAACTCCAAGTCCATACACAAACAGCACTATCATTGAAAAAGCACAACTGTGGCAAGAATTTTAAAAGTTTTTAAATGTTAATGCTATTTTTTTCAACTGACAAAAAGCGCCACATTTTTCTTTCCTTATGTCCACAGTTGACCTCCTCCACTTCGGGACCACCCAGTAGGCATTAGGGGCCAGGTTTTTTAGAGATATTGTTATGAGCTAGGTGAAACCTCATTATTGGTAGAGCTAAAACCTCATTCAACCTGATGTATGAGCAGGGCATTCACAAGAGAGGTTGTAAGAACCTCTTAAGGGGCCACACCTAAAACAAGGTCTACTGGGATCTGCCCAGAAACTAGCATCAGGTGGGCACAGAGTTCCACTGATTGTGACATGGTGTGGGAGGGGGAGAGAAAAACTGAGCACAGGACAAGAGAGGGAGCAGCAGAGGAAAAAAGCAAGAAAGCCAAGCAGTAGCCTATAAGCATAGTGTGATCCTGGAAAAAGCTAGAGATGGCTTTGGGGTCTCTGATGAATAAAGACGTTGGGCACTATGAAACAGTTCCTTTTGTTCTTGGTTCCTCCTGCATTCAGAGAAGCAGGACTTGCTACATTCCTTGTACATAAATAAGATTGCAACAAAGAAATTACCAGACTCCATTAATTTCCACTTCCAACTGGCACATCGCCAAGGCCCTGAAGTCTGACCAGCTGTTTGGATTGAAAAGGGGCAACAGTATTTAGGCACCAAGTGGGATTTTCGAAAGCGTCAAGGTATCTAATATGTAATATTCAATGAGTTTTAGGCACCTATATTCTTTTGAAAATCCCACTAAGTGTCTAAGTATCTTTAAAAAAATCTGGCCCTAGGTGTCTAGGACTTCACCCTTTCAGTTTAGCAGGGAAGTCTTTCAGCCCATAAACATAGTCCTACAATGCCAAAGCCATCCTCACATGAAGCCTTGAAGCCTAATACAATGCCCACTGAGTGACTGGAAAAAGTCTCATTGACTTCAACAGGTTTTGGATCAGGCCCTTAAAGACTGGCAGATAAAATACTTCCTGTTAAATATGCTACACTGTTTTCATGGCCTGCCAAGCAGGCAGACATGCAGCTTATTACATAAAAACACTAATTTTGCACGCAAGTCTTTGTTACGTATATGGCATGGACAGTAGATTCCTTAGGTACTTTATCCCTGGACAGCACTGTGAGAAAGGGAAAGCAATGAAAAAAAACTTGTGAAAATAAGAAGGTTGTGATTTGATGAGTGGTTATGAGTTTTATTGTGCAGTGTCCTTTATTTGCCTCCTGACCAATTGCTGAAAATTCTTTTTCTCTTGCCCTTCAGTTCTACTATCTTCTGCAGTTTCAGAATACACTGAGAACTCAAAAATCAGTCCAGTTTTTGCAAATTGCTTGCAAACAGTTCTTTGCTAAAATGTGAATTTTTGAATGTTCCAGCAGTAAAATTGCTGTGTGTTTGTGATGTTTTACAAGCATGTAAATAGACAAAATGAAATTGCTGAAAACCTCACTAAATATTTTCTCCAAATTTCACACAAGCCTAAAGTAGTTATGCATTTTCAATTGAATCCTATACGACACTTCATATAAGCCTAAAGGAATGTTACTAATTTCCAAAGCACTTTTCCATAAAGATATGGATGTTTCCTTGGTGCATATCATAGGGTGTGCTGTGTTTTGCGGGGGCTTGATGCAACAACCACCAAATTCTCTGCTAGAACATCTAAGGGTTTGTCTATACTTAAAATGCTACCACAGCATTGTGCTACTGTAGCACTTCAGTGTAGACACTACCTATGCCAACAGGAGGATTTCTTCCTTTGCTGTAGGTAATCCACCTCCCCAAGAGGCAGTAGCTAGGCTGATGGAAGAATTGTTCCATAGACCTGATGCTGTCTACATGATGATTTAAGTTGGCTTAACAATACTGCTCAGAGGTTTGCATTTCACATCCCTACCAACATAGTAAAACCCACCTAATTTTCTAGCATATACCAGGCCTAAGTACTGTTCAATGGAGGGATTTTTTCCATCAACTCCTTTTGCCTGTTCCTTGTGCTGCCCAATTACATGTCTTCCACCGCACTTGTTCTGGCTTCATTCTTAGCACACATCCCAGACACTTGCATCTTTTCTTCTGGATAATTTTGGAGGTAAGGAATTGTTGAATGCAAATGTAAAGATGCATCAGAAATTCATTCCATTTAATATCTGAGGCACAGAGTGCTGAGAACCACTGAACCCAACTGTAAACCCTGTATGTGATGGAAGCCACTTCAAGCCAGGGGGTATGGCAGTACCTCCAGTACCCCTAGTTCCTGCACTTATGATGAGGCATTTGCTTTCAGAGGCATTTAGTGTGTATCTTTGGTTGATTTCCAGCTGGTGAGTGCAGCTGCCCCTTTTCCTTCTAGACATCCCCATTGGCTTGTACATAACTGACAAGGTATGTCAATTGACTCACCTCTTGTCTTCCTTTGCCTGCTATGTAATGCTTGAGCTGGGAGTTGCTGGGGTTGTCATTAGATTTGTGGGTTTTTTCCCCTCATAACTGACTGTGAATGCTGCCTTCTTTCAATCTTTACTTGCAGATTGGTTGAGCTATGTCATCAGCAAAATCTAGATCTAGTGTACTGTTACAACACAGGGATTGTCTGGTGTATCAGTCTACACTTTTTCTCAAGTCAATGGCAATGCCAAACAGAGGTGATAGAATGCCCATTACTCTCTGGGGATTCCCCCCCCCCATTAAGGTCTTTCCTTGTTTGTTTAACCTTAACTGGCCCTCTGACTAGTGTAAGCTTGCCAGTTAGAACATTGTTGAGCTGATAAAATGTTCCAGGTCTTTTGGTGATGTTATCCATATATTTCCTCTTGTCTCTTCTCACTGCATTGTCCTTTGTTTTATATACATTTTTTGCTCCTTCTCTGAAAGTGCTTTTCAGGACCTAAAATTTGCTTTGGCTGATTTCCTTTCTATTTGGAACATTACCTTGAGAGATGATCTCCTGCATTGTTTCCTATCTGAGATCTTCATACTTTACATTTGTGTGGCCATCTCAAAATTTCTGGCTGGTCCTAGGATTTCCCTGTGAATTCACTGCATAGATGTCTGGTGTAGATGGCAACCTTCTTTCTCCTTCCCATCAGCCTTTTGTATTACTACCATGTCCTTTAAATTGTCCTGCATGATGACCCAGTTAATATTCAAGGAGCAACCTTAACTTCTGAGGTTACCTGTCTTGTGCACTTGATACGTCAACCTTAATGTAACATTCTGGTAATGAGTTCCTGTATTTCACTTCAGTCTTTTTTTTAAACAAAAAAAAAAAACAAAGGACATAGATCTATTCAACATATCTTGTAAGCTGGCAGCTCTCTGCTGAGGAGCATGTAAGCTCTACAAAGGGCCCCTCTGTTGATCATAAGAGTCTTTTATAAAGTAAATTTCAAAGTCACTTAAGCCTGCTAAGTTCGTAAACTTAACAATATTTGTCAGTGGAGCAGGACTAATAAAAAATTCTAATATGCCTGTGGAGAAAAACAAAATCACACTCTTTAAATGCCCATAAATGTAAGTCTACTGGCTTTTTAAGTCTCAGTGAGGTCTACCAAAGAAGCCCAAGTGAAGTTTCTAGCTAGCCAAGACAAGCAAGCTTCTCTCAGTCCTATATAATTCTAATTTAAGCAAATGTGAATAGTTTGTCTTTTTGTCCCCCACTCTGATCTTGCCATCAATGTTATTCGCAGACACTTATCACCTTGGCCTGTAACTGCCAGTACGGATAGAGTGGAAATGCGTCAGAAGTAAACTTATTTGAGTTTTGCATGGCAGGTGAGAGACTAGAGAAATATGGATACATCTGTAAGAATTTTAGCACAAAACCTGAGTTGTTTCAAATTCTTTTTGTCTGGCTGTTGTACCTTAGCCTCAAAGCAAATGGCACTGCAAAAATGTAAAATAGAACAGCAAGATTTATTAGACTGTGGAGCAACCTCCCAAGGGAAGTAGTGAAAGCCCCATCTTTTGGTATTTTTAAAATCAGACTAGACAACATACAAGAAATGTACTTATAGGGAACCATCCTTCATTAGCTAGGAGATGGTCTGGCTGATTTATTAAGATCCTTCCCATCTCTAACCACTGCAATGCCTTCTCAAAAGAATATTCACAAACGCAATCCAGGGCACTTCCAAAAACATATATTCTAATAACTAAACTGAATAACAGTTTCTAAATTAAACGTATTCTGTATGACAAAGCTGCATTAACACCACATCAGAATTGTATGGATAGGCTCTCAAAAGTCTTCAATTGCCAAAGTTTAACACTGACTGCACAGCCTTAAATGACCTTTGCTGCATGTGTGTCATAAAGCAGTCTTGAATTACTGGACCACAAATGATTTCTCAAGTGCA
Organism: Chelonoidis abingdonii; assembly: GCF_003597395.2. NCBI lineage: Eukaryota > Metazoa > Chordata > Testudines > Testudinidae > Chelonoidis > Chelonoidis abingdonii. The sequence continues at coordinate 29,557,626 of NC_133777.1, forward strand.
ATTGTTCGTTTCTCCTATCACCTGGGATACACATTATCATCTTGTATGCTTATTTCATTTGTCCATACAAACACTATTTTCATAGTTTAATGGCCCACCATATCTTTATCATCTATCGCAGGTATTTATGTGGTATCAATTCATTTCTCAGGCTAAAGGCTTTTTGATAGTTAAAATAGCACAGTCAGATCCAGGGCTTGATCCCAAGTCCTCAGGTCAACAGGGGTTGGGGGCAGTAGTGCGGGGATGCCGGCAACTCAAGTGACAGTACAGCAATTAGCACAATGGGGCCTCAAGCTTGTCGGGGGTCTCTAGGTGCTATGGCAATACAAATAATAAATGGATAGATCCAACAAAGGATTTTTCTTTCACTGCCGTGCACCCAACTGGCCCAAGACAAAGCTTTGGAAGCCTTGTTTGTGACTTATACACCTCTCCCCTGCAGTTATAGTAATCTGAGCGTCTCACAACCTAATGTGTTTATCTGCACCATTCCCCTGGGAGGTAAGGAAGTGCTGTTACCCCAGTTTTACAGATGGGGAACTGAAGCACAGCCAGCTTAAGTGATTTGACTAAGGTCACACAGGAAGTCAGTGACAGAGCCAGGAATTGAACTCAGATATTCCAAGCCCCAGGCTAGTACTGTAACAACTAAAGCATCCTTCCTCACCTACTGACAGACTTCTTGTATGATGAGCTCTCTTCTCTCTAATAATTTTGTCAGCACTCATGCAGTGAGCACAGTTTCTTTTAAATTGGCTTCCTTCAGCTGCAACTGACAAGAGAAACCGGCTACAAATGTAACACTCAGTTATGTCCTATGCAACCATGTATGGGAATAAGGCTCTCCTACACTTGCATAGGACTCTCCCAGATTGGGGTTATACCTAAGTGTGAGGGAGAGCAGGGTCTGCATACATGATATTCAAGTAAATGGGTGTGAAGAGGGCAGGAAGTGGACTGAGCCTTTACACCAACTCCCCTACCAGGCAGCAGGAGAGGGAAGGTGTGGGAAGTGTGCTAAAACCCAAAGAGGTTAAATCAGTTACTTCCGCTGCACGGGAGCAAGGGGGAAGAATGGTGATACTCAGAGAAACAATTCCTCTCAGGACAGCACAGATATACACCACCTCTCCCACTGGTCAGAGCCTTCAGTTTTGCAGCACAGATCTGTAATTAAGGAGACTGCTAACTTTCCTGACAAGTCAAGTGAATTATCTTTGCCAACCAGTTTGCACCGTTACTCTGCATTCAAGGTTGGCTTCTGCTTTTTTGCTGCCCCAAGCAGCAAAAAAAAAAAAACAATTGAGCTGCCGCTGAATTGCTGCCAAAAAGAAAGAGGGAGTGAGGGACCCACCGCTGAATTGCTGCTGAAGACCTGAACATGCCACCCCAACAACGGATGGAGTGCCGCCCCTTTCTATTGGCTGCCCCAGGCACTTGCTTCCTTTGCTGGTGCCTGGAGCCAGCCCTGCCTGCATTGTACACTTCAGGCCTGATCCAAAGCTCACTTACGTCCAGGGACAGACACCCACTGATTAAAACAGGTTTTGGATCACAACCAGAGGGGCAGATTTTCAGCCAATGTAAAATTGTTGCAGTTCCATGGACTTGCTACAGACATATGACAATCTGACATTAGCTGAGAACTGTCTCTTTCTCTAAAATGCAGTACATTGTGTAAGTAGAGTTTATGGTTCACAAGGTTGCATTCAAAATGAATAGTGTTATGCTGAGAGGTGCTGGTGATTGCACGGATCACAAACCTCTGAGAGTGGGTGTCAGAGTAAGTTCATCACAAGCCCCCTCATGTAGGATAAAAGATTGTCAACCCACCTAGGAGTTTTGGACTGACAAAGACAAAGACATGTTGCCAACTATTGTTTGGGAAAGAGTATGTGCAGGCAGGGCCAGCTCCAGCGTTTTTGCCGCCCCAAGCAGCAGAAAAAGAAAAAAAAAAGCCACAATCGGCGGCACTTTGGCAGCACCTCTGCCGCCACCGCTTTCTTCCATTTTCCAGCAGAAATTGGGTGGCCGGTTCTTCCCTCCTAGAGGGACTGGGGACTCGCCACCCAATGCTGCCGAAGAGCCGGACGTGCCGCCCCTTCGCCGTGGCCCCTCCAAGCACCTGCTTGCTGCTCTGGTGCAGGTGTGTGTGTGCACATGGTTCATGAAGAATGAAAAAACTCAAGTTTTCCATTTTTCCCCATGATCCTCTTCCCCACGCCCCCAAAAAGTTAATGTAAAATGCAGCAAGAAAATTTAGCAGCTCTGTGAACCTTCATTGCATCTTAAGTTACACAGTGGTAAACTAGACCCAGCATGTGATCATGCAATTAGAGATGGCATCATAGAATCATTAGGGTTGGAAGGGACCTCAGAAGGTCATCTTGTCCAACCCCCTGCTCAATGCAGGACCAATCCCCAACTAAATCCCCAAATGGCCCCCTCAAGGATTGAACTCACAACCCTGCCCAATGCTCAAACCACTGAGCTATCCCTCCCCCCTCAAGATGCTTATGTCTAGGGAGCAAGGGATAAGGCTGTGACATTCCCAGCTACACAGTTCCTAAAAGGCAACAGATCATAGCTCCCTCCTTTGCAACTGCTATAACCAAATATGAGCCTGGTAGGAAGAAAGGCAGATCCTCAGCTGGAGTTAATTGTCCGTGCTTCATTGAAGTCAATGGAGGATCCACCCCAGTATCTTTCCTTGCACAGAGCTGAGTCAGTCACCACATTCTCAGCTTCTCATTTTTGGAAAGTGTAGAATAACTTTGTCTAAGTTTCAGAAGGGGCTTTTCAAGTCAGTTTTAAGTTCAGATTGTAGGTGCCTGGTCCAGGTGTTGTAGGAAAGACGTGAGGAGTGTGCTTACTGTTATGTTTATGTGGTTATAAAATAGATGTTTAACAGGGGAACAAAATGCCTTAGAAAGGAGGATAGAAGATTACCAAAGGGAAAGCTTCAAAAGATTCAGTTCAGCTAACCAACCAGAAGTTGTTCAAGCTTTGTCAAGCTATGAACCTCTGGCAAAAACAGGCTGAAAATATTGAGTATCAGGCTCTCTTGAGATTCCTTCTCAGACTAGAAATGCTGAAAAATAGTCTCTTTTGGCTGGTGTTTTTGGCATATCTAGGCAGGATCTGGAAATGGTGACATCAGCAAAAATGTGAATCATGAATGAAAAAGTTAAACATTTTTCCTCAGAAAGGAATCTGTTGGGTAGAGATGCTATACCAAAACACGTGCGCCAATCCTCCCCTCCTCCCCCCACCAGCATGCCATATCATTCACCTCAGCACTGTCTTGGGCAGGGTGGATGGTAAGATAAAAAGAGCTTTGCGGTAAGTATCTAACAATATCTGGAAAAACATAGCAGTTGTGAAAATTCCAGTACTTAGGAGCTTTCATTTGCACTCTTGCATTTGTGCCCCTGTAGATGAGAAAGTATCTGAAGGATACTTGTAGCTGGGTGAACACTACAATAAATTATTGTAAAGTATTCTATTTGTTGGACTCAAACCAATGCATTTGCTTTGACTTATTAATGCTGCATTTTGTCCACTTTCTGCAAACAACTGGATGAGCAAATTTTTATTTGCAAGGATGACTGCAAGGAGAAGCGTTGTAAATACTTGTGTGAATATGCATTTGCATGTGTATTCCCACCAGAAGTATTCACTTGACCATCTTGAATTGGAAAATCATTCAGTCAAGGAGTAGAAATGTCCTGTAGGTGACTCATTGTGGTGCATATGGTACACTGTCTAAGCAATAATCTTGGTGAAGAGTTAGTCATTAATCAAAGATGGATGATTTCAAATAATAAATCAGTTCATACAAAACAGATCTCCTTGCAGCTAACACAATGAGAGAGAAATCCACCACGTAGCACAGCTCCTAAGTCCCACACAGGGCCTTGGGTTGCTCAGTCTTTGTGCTTACTTTATGCACTGCGATTAATTTCACCCTTAACGGAACAAAGGGCTGCTACATTCATCTGATAGATTGTTGGCTGTAATATGCCTTGCCTAACTCTGCGTGCAACCTCTCAACAATGAGAAGGTAGAGACAAACCTACAGGAAAACATGCATGATGTGTGTAATCAAAGTAACTGCAGGATGTTACACTTACTGCAATTCCGTTGCAGGTAATGCTATTACAGTAAAGATGAACATACGCCAATACCTTTGAACAGATGTGTACAATGCTATTAAGCCTCTTTAAAGGCTTTTGTCACAATCCATTGGGATTATTCAATTTGTTCGTTATGGAGAAATTACAAGCAAATAAAATGAGAACAGAAGAAAAAAGTCTAGGGGATCTTGATAACAGCCAAAATTAGCTGAAACACCCCAAAATAATGCCTATTCCCAGTAAAAGGGGGAGAAGAATAATTCCAAATATCACCATGTGGTACCCACTGCCAAATGTAGGCTTTATCTTAATGGTGAACACAAAACAACTTTATCCAACAGAGCTAAAAGCAAAACTGCTCATCTGCAACCAACTCATAGTTCTGAATAGCGGTGGCTCAACATACAATGCCAAATAAATACCCTCAAGCATTATTCACCATTTCACAAGCATAAAATACAGATGGTCTCTGCAGTCTTCCATAATACAGGATTTCGTACCAAGTAGAACCATGAGCTAGATTTGATGACCCAGGTTGTCTTTTCTTCTAAATCCAAAGAATGGCTGCTGAGTCAGACAAACAATAATGAAATAAGTAAAAAGAAATCGCACTCTTATTGTGCTGATTTTTTTCTACCAGTCCAATAGTCAAAGACTATAATTTTGTTAATGTACTTCTTTAAAATAGTAGTCATTATGGACTATTAGGGAATGTTCTTCCAGGGCAGGCATTGATTACCCATACTGCTAAACTATTAAAGCTTCTTCTAAACACTGAACTGAAGTCATTCCAATACGTCCTAAGGGGATGGAGTCTGTCTTTTCCCATGACTTGCTCCCTGAAAAAATGACAAACAACTAAGAACATCACAGTCACATGCAGTAATTGTTGGACAAGTTAAAATATAAAAATAAAAGGAGGTTCTGGTGGTAAGGGAGTGTAACATGTTCTCTGCTGCATCAGTGCAATTTGCTTTTAAAAGCACAAATCCCGGCAGGAGAAAGAAATGTAGTAGAACTTTTTGAATCAAAATGAAGCATGATGCTCTGATCCAAAGCCCACTGAAATCAATGAAAAGGCTCCCACAGATGACAGTGGGTTTTGAATCAGGCCCAAAATTTAATTAGTGAAGAAATGGCTTTGAAAAAGAAACAGGTGTGGAGCAATCACCATTCGTCACACTGATATGTTGCTTTAGTATTTTTAACATACCCTTCTGGAAAAGATGGGTGGAATACAGCCCTGGAGCAGACACACACAAGTTCTATTACATTCTGTAGGATGCTTCATACAAAATGTATCAGAAGACTATTCATTTACATAGAAATTTTCCAGGAGGCTAAGGGAAGCTTATAGGAATAACAAAGCAGGAAATAGGAGTCAAGACTTCTTCCTATCTATGGGCCCAATCCTAGTAATCCTTGTGAGAAAGCATAGTGCTTGTTTTCATAGCAACAGGTTAAGTTTACAAAAATGCTTATGGGCCAAATTTTTGTGAACCAAGCACTTCACTACCTTTACAAATCTAACCCTAACTGACTTGAGACTAAGCCCCAATTTAACAGTCATTTAGTCACGTAGGCTCCCAAGTCCCATTGGCTTTCATTAAGTCTTAGGCTCCTAAGTCACTTTTGAGAAACAAGGTGAGTGAAATCATTGTATTGGATTGACTTCTGTTAACAGATATGATAATATAAGATATGACCTCACCCACCCTTGTGTCTCGAATATCCTGGGACCAGCAGAATGATGGCTACAACATTGCACAACTCACTTTTGAAAATTTTACCCAATGGCTCTGTGCACAGTAAGCATGGTGCTGGGTATTAAGGCCCAGTTTTTTTATTTTATTTAAGTATTACTGCACTCAGCATTGCAATGCTTAACTGATTTAAGAACATCAATATTTTCAAGAGGAATTTAGACAAGCCAAAATCCTATTGTAAGTCAATGGCATTTAGGCTCCTAAATTGGTTAGGCATTGCAACTTTGAGCACAACAATATTAAGCGCCTGCAGGACTGGGTCCTGCATTATACAAGAAGAAAGCAGGCACAAATGAGAGAATCCTATGTAGAATTAGAATCCAGCGCTACCTAAACATGAAAATAAAGTCTCATTCAACTTCATTTTAAAAGCCACATACATTTATCCCTGGTTGTTTAAAGAGTCAATATGATTGTTTGAGTAAGCTCATTACCTAAATTAAATTAATTTCACCTGTAGGGGCTCAGCACAGAACTAGTTTCCTCTTTTCCTTTCTATAATTTAAAGATACTCAAACTCAAGGGATAAGTAAGCTTCTCATTTTGTTTTGGTAGTTTATGTTCAGCCATAAAAAGGGAAAGAGAGGACCTTTAAAGAAATTTTTTTCTGTGTTAATTTTCTAAGCAAATAGGTTTTATTAGCAAAAAATACATATCAGAAGAGGCTGTACTCTAGTGAGGTTTCAGTTAATGTTATCCTATAACATTATGAGCTCATAATATCCCTCCTACGTTTTTGTGTGTTTCTCCAAGAGTATCATGGATTTTGTCTAATTTACTGATCTCAGTATGTTACACATCTTCAGCTAGTTACCAGAATGACTAGAAAAATATACAGTTTGGCAACACAACATTAAGCTTTTATGATGCACTGTAATTACAGTACACAATCTTATACCATGATGCATCATAAGTGCAGTTGCACAGTCGGATAAAATAAGGAGAATCTCACCTGTATAATCTGACATTATGCACATGTAGCTAGATTTTGAAAACCAGCTGTTTATGACAAACTCTTGCATTTCAAGAAACAGACCTCTACCAGGATGAATCAGCCCAACTACTCTGCCTTCAAAATTAGTGAGATAGTAAATCACACTGGAGTGTGGAGCAGTCAATTGATTTTTTTTGATGGAGAAGAGCATCTTAACTCAGGAAGGCAATGCCAGAAAGGAACACACTAGTAGGGAGAGAAAAGACTTCAAAAGAAAACACCACAACAAACTTCCATCAAGCCAACTCTAGCAGCCCTGGATTCCTCATTGTGACAGTGACTCAAATAGGAATCACCTTCACAAGGGAAGCAGGTACAATGTATGCAAACCCTCCCCTCCCTCCAAAAAACCTTTGCCCGACTTGATCACAGGAGGAAAAGCCTAAGCTGGTTGGGAATCCATCTGTCTTTTTTATGAAAACACTTTCTGTTATGTCTCAAACACCTGCTGTCAAGCGCAGCAGCTGAACTAAATAGCCAGTCAGACAACACTGAAAAAACTTAGATTCATATAAAGATCTGATATGGGCAGATCTAACAAGATGGGATTTTCTAACTGCAGTTTTTATGCAAAGCCTCAACATGAATTTTTTCACCCTGATGAATTCTCAATGTAGTACTGTCACTTAAACTACCCTATGCCCTGTGAGGTTCCTTTCCCACCTCGGCTGTAAAACAACATTCCCCAAAATGACTACAGGTAACATAAGTGCCTGGACTGATAACTTGAGATGCCCACATCAATCCAGAGACCCTCCCTTCCCCAGCTCTAAGGGGTATTACGAAGTTGATAGCAGGTGTTAGAGAATATCCTTTACAAAAATAGTGTCAAATATCCTAAATCTGGACTAAAGTACAAATTCTGGCACCCAAAGGAATCTAGCCAAGATATTAAATTAAATAGTTACTGTCTTCCACTCTCAGGGAGACGGGACACTTTGTCAGGTTCCACCTACACTACTTGATACCCAGTTGAAATTATCCGTCACCCTGAAGTTGGCTAAGGCATCCTCGCAGCTTCCCCAGCCCCCTTTCCAGCTCAGAGCCAGGAAAACAACTTCACTTACACTTTTGCCTTCACCAACTGCTTGGGGCACAGGATCTTCTCTGTCCAAACATGGCATGATTTCTTCTGCTGCTTCTCCTTCCTTCCCACTGTTTCTTCCTTCATTCCCCAGCTTCAACCTCTTCCCCTCGGGTTGGGAATCATCCAGGTCCTCTCTTCTCATCTTGCCATCTCTGCCTCGCTGCTTCACCACATCCTCTGGGCTGCCAGACAGATTAGACATTTTTAAAATTGCTGAGCACTTTTTTATTTGGCCTGCTGAAGCTGCCTCTCTGGAGGAGCTGTGGCTTCTGAGAGCTCTGTGATGCGCTCTCCTCTTCTTTTCAACATTTAACTAGGGTTTCAAAAGCCTTTATAGGATTTACACACTCCACTTCTATTTCTCTACCGCCCTCTGCTGGTTACTGGCCAGCACTATTCCCATAGAATATCCATTTCAACAGCATACTGCACACAAGCTTCTCTATTCCTCCATCTCCCTAATAAAAAGCAATAACCTCTCCTACGTTGGTTGTATGCACATTTTTCCTGCTGGTCACTTTGCCAAAATTCTTGTATTTATGCTTGCCCTGCTCCAAAGAAATTAACTTTCCTTAAAACACAGCACATAGAGCTGTAGTCAGCTGCACTTCTGTTTAGATCCAACTTTACCTCCATCTCAGAGGAATGCACTGCTTTAAAACACTAATATTGAAACAGAGTATGATTAACCATGAAAAATAACTGTAGAATATTTAATACCAAGCCAAGTTCACTTCAACCCACCTCCCTTCAGGATTCTTCCCCCATTGTCCCTTACTTTGCAAGTTTGCTGAGCATTTCAGAAATGTGTCCCCCACATTGAGCATTGCCCTGTTTGGAACGGTTCTGTCCCTTCCTCATTGACTTGCAATAGCCATAACATGTTCCTCCTTCTCCTAGGTCTTGTGATAGTCAACGTATCAGAGGCAACACAATCCAGAACAAAAATACCATCTGGGCTCCACTGTTCATTCTGTGCTAACTCCCATAGCCTTAGTGGGAGTTCCTTATGTCCTGCAGAAGGAGAATTAAGCCCCTCTGGGGCTTTCCATAAACATCTGGAGATGTTCTGCACAGAAAGTTATGAGTCAGAGGCCATGATTTTTAGAAGTGGGGGCCTAAGTTCAGTTGCTAAGTACATATTTAGGTACGCAGTCAATATCCGTGTCTGCAATTTGAGACACCTCAGGTCTCACTTGGGAGGTACTGAGCACTCACAGCCCTAACTGAAGTCAAGTGAAGTTGCAGGTACATAGCACCTCTGAAAGGCAGGCCCAAGTTGTCTGAAGTTGAGCATCCAAAAATGGAGGCATCCAAAATAAATGGACACAGTTTCCCATCATAAAATATAGTAACACCTGTCTGGATCAGAGTGTGTCAGTTAAAATGCTTAGAGATGGAGATAGGCCACATGAGATTAACTGATTTTTTTTTAAATTGCTCAACTTCTAGAACAACCACCCCCCCAACACACTTTGTACTTCACAACCTACACTACCCTACCTTCCCTTACCTTTTGTATTGTGCACCCTTCCTGATTAATGAGGTGAAAAAAATAACCTGCGGCATTGAGAATTCTGTTTCTCTTTAATAAAATTCGGAGGAACAGAGAATCTGCCAGCAGGAGCAGAGACAAGCATTTATAGCAGGTGCAGCTTCTCCATGGGGGAAGGAGGGAACTGTCAGCTAACTGGGGTTATTCTTCCTTACCCTATCTCCAGCAACCCCCTACACAAAACCACGTAAAGGACACCTGTTTTGGAGACACCAGGCCCCAGCCACATGAGCTCAGGGAGAAGAAACTGCTGGAAGAGGCCATTCAGAAAATCATTCAGCATGAGCAAGGATCTTTGGACAAGGATGAGATCAGTATCCAATTGCTTTCTACCCATCTGACTTGGAAAATTACTTTCCTTCTCCCGATTGGCTGTTTGCTCCAATGCCTCCTAACCTCTTCCCCTCCAGCCTCACTCCACCTGCTCTCCATCCTCCCCTCCTGCATTGAGCAACTGCAATTGTTCTGCATATCTCAAGCCATCCTCCATTTCGAAAGGTAGGGTTCTGTTGTAGCAGGTTCTCAGTGCGGTGTTCAAATAAAAGTATTTTCGTCGTTAAATCTAAGCTCCCTTTGCCTTAACAATGCACTTTCTGCCTTCCTGTAACACTCCCACCCCCTGCCTCCATGTTCTTGCTTCCTTTGTTCGTTTTTCTGGTTAGCTTAGCCCCTCAAAACCAAACTTCATCCAATATGCTAAGAAATAATTTTGAAATAACACACTGTTTTCAGATCCTCCATTGCTCTCCTTGATTGTTTATTATTTGGGCTGGTCAAAAGTTTTCTGACACACAGTTTTCCATTGGAAAATGCCAATTCAACAGAATTAAAACATTTCATGAGAACGCATCAGTTCCATCAGGACTTCGGACAGAAACCAGACAGGCAGGTTGCAGGATTTCCTGACCACCTACCTGCCAGCCAGCCAGCTCCCTGACTGGCCTGCTCCTTACATTAGTTTCAATTCTCCAAAAATAGATTTTTTTCAAAAATTCCATTTCACAGAATATTTCAGAAATTTTTGGTTTGTGCGAATTTGAAACAAATTTTGAAATTCTTTGCAAAAAGGAATTTCCTTTAAAAAAAACAGTTCTGTCTGTTCTGTTTCTTTCCATAATCTTCTCTGTTGTCTATTTAGATTGTAAGCACCTAACACTATGGAACCCTGGTCTCATTCAGGGTCCCTACGCACCACTTCAATTCACTCAGTCCAAGGTTAAGTTTTATACCATGGCAATGGCCTTGCACAGAGAGCTCATGCCACGATCATTTTATCCACCCCCTGCCAGTAGTAATGACCAGTCTGGGATAGGAAACATTGCAGCAGCAACTTTTATTTGTCCCTTTTATTCTAGCCAGCTGTGCTCCTGGCGTAACTATTACTCTCAGTCTAACTTTACTGGGTCATCTTCAACCTCAACTGCCGTTAGTTTACTAGCCATTGCTTTTAGCAATATCCCAACACTTTTTTCCTTAAGTATCAGTATTTGACCTAATATTTTGAAAGAAAGCACTTGCTACCAAATGAGCATTTTCAGATTCCAAGTTCCATGCTGCCCTTCAGCTCTATTTGCAAGACCAAGTACAAGTCAAATAATGCAATAAGCACAGTTTGCTCAATATTAGCATCCACTTCAAATACGTTAACCAAGTGAACCAAGACACATGCTTTGAAACCTTGGGAAACACTGTGTGACTAGTTTCCAAGATATTTAGACTTCGAACCATGACTAAAAATTGCAAGATTAACAACAATAGAATAGCTATGTAGCCCCAAAAGTTATATATAGTTTTGTCTGATCTCATGCTAGTCAGCATCTGTTCTTGGGTTTTATAGTACAGTACAATGCATAATCTTCACATTGTTGTTGTTTGCTGTTAGTCCCAAGATAGAGAGAAAAGGTGGGTGAGGGAATATCTTAGACAAATTTCTGTTGGGGTTCTGAAGAGTTCTGTGTAGCTCAAAAGCTTCTCTCTCTCTCTCTCTCTCTCTCACCATCAGGGGTTGGTCCAAAAAAAGATATTACCTTACTCACTTTATCTTCAGATCAAGTATTCAAAAGGCACTGTACTAAGGCAGTCAGTAAGAACAAACTGGAAGGTACCATGTCATAAACAGATAGCTAAGCGTTAATGTTTCTTTTACCTGTAAAGGGTTAACAAAGGGAACCCAACACCTGACAAGAGGACCAATCAGGAAACAGGATTTTTCAAAGCTTAAGGGAGGGAATTTGTGGGTGTTTCTTGGTCTTGGGTCTTAGTCTGTTCTGTGCTCTCTCAGCTATGAGATCATTTCCAATCCTCTAATTCTCTGTTCCCAAGTGTAGTACAATGTAGCACCATAGGTATCAAAAAGTTCTCTCATCTATATTATATCTATAGTCTTTTAAATGTTTGCGTATTTGCATCTGTTATCTGGCTGGTGGATCTTATGGGTATTTTTGCTATACAGTACTTTAATGCATTGTTTTTGATAAGGCTGTTTATTCATTTTGATAATGTAAAAAACCTGTATACTCGTTAGCACCAGACGTAATTAGAAGAACTGTATATTCATCACATCTTTTATATTGAAAGATGATAGACTTTTTCAGACTGTTGATTTGTTTCTAGTGACTCACCAGGAAATTGTGGGAGAAATAAAGACGGGTAGGAAAAAACTCTCCTGTGTTTAACTCTCCTAGGTCCCAGGCGGGAACGAAGCTAAGGGGGGAGAGAGAGATAGAATATTCTCGTTTCCTTTCTTTGGTTTGTGTCTGTGCGGAGAGAGGACATGCTTCTTGGTATTGTGATGTAAAGAGTTGCACTCTACTAACTCTCAGGTTAGACCGAGGGGGGAATGGTTTATTTCCCTTTGTTAGGAGACTCAGGGCATCTGAGTCTTGGGGTCCCACAGGGAAGTTTTGGGGGACCCAAGTGTACCAGGCACTGTAATTCCTGGTTGGTGGCAGCCTATCCGATCTAAGCTGGTAATTAAGCTTCGAGGAGTTTATGCAAGTACCTCATATTTGAACTCTAAGGTTCAGATTGAGGAATTATACTATGACATACCAAAAGACTGACAGGGTAATATTTCAAATTTACTTTTAATCAAGACCTAGAGTGAACCAGTTGGAGCAGCCTCAGGGGTCTCTAACTGCTAAGGGATCCACAGAATAAGGTGTATGGTCAGAAAATGTAAAACAACCTTCTTGTAGAAGTATGGAGTTATTTGTACTGATGTCCCTGCCAAAAGCAATGCCTATGAAGATGGTGTTCAAGAAGTGATTTAGGCCATATCTACACATTTGGGACTATAGCAGCATAAATATGCTAGCATACCTGTAAACCCGTAGAGCACAGTGGCAGATTTATCCACAAGCCCAAGGGGGCCAATTTGGTGGCCCCTGCAGGAGCACTGGAACCTGTGTAGAAGTGGGGGCACTGGCTGTGCAACTGTGGCCTTACCCCCTGGTCCTCCACCTGCCCCTGGTCCCCTAGCCCATGTCCCTAGCCTGGGCCATGGCACCCCGAGCAGAGGGAGGGGCCAGGGCTCTGCTCCCCACATCCCTTCACAGAGACTCTACACCAGTCCTGCTGCATCGGTAAGAGAATTCCACTTCACCTGCAGAATGGTTGTTGGCCATTCTCCTGGCTTTCAACATTATGCTCACCACTTCTTCCCATCCTCACCTCGCCTGCATGCAAATCAAGTTGCACACCATGAGCAATTCAAATACCAGAACAACGGTGAACCCACACAATGCAAGAGAAGTCTTCAATGACTGACATGCCACCAAAGCAACAGCAGTAAGTATCAAATTATATACACAGACACACCTCATTAGGATAGATATCCAGGTTTCAAGGACAACCGTTAACCCCTTCCTAGTTCTTTTTTGCAAACTGGCCTATTAACCTCTTTCTCCAGTCACTGTGCAGATATTTTTAGTGAGTCATCCAAAGCAATCACTACTGTATTCAGAACTGAACCTTCACTGAATGCCGTAATTGGGATTCATATCCCATCATTAAAAACAACATTCCATCCATATCACCCCATTCAGACTCTCTCTCGACAATTCATCAGCACCACAACGAACAATAAGTGCTTTTGCTTGTAGCCTGTCAGCTGTAGATTTATTTGTAATTATAGTTGATCCCTATGCCTGGCACCTATAAATTATTCCAGTATCCTTATTGCTCTATATAACCATAAGAAACCTCATTTATCAGCTCCAGAGTTGATCTTAGGTGCTTTGTACAAGATTTATTCTGGTTTTACATTTACTTATTACATTAAGAATATGCAAATTATTTTGCAGTGTATCAATGCCAGTCGTAGGCATTTCACTTTTAGATCCACTTTCTCCTTGCTTTACTCCATGCAAAGACACTGATTTAAAACTTTTTCTTGGTATCAGAGCAACTATACTTTCAATGCTGCCTTGCACGACACACTACTTTTGCCTCAATAGTTAACAAAAACCCCTGTCACTTCACACAACACTTCAGCTACCATGCCTTCCTCTCCCTAGTAATACTGCTAGGGGAAAAACAAACAAAACCCCAAAATGCAAATCCCCATCATTGTGCAAAAATGCACATTTTGGTGCCATTTTCACAACACTGTCAGTTGAAACATTTCCCCCAGCTCAACTCAAGAGTTCCCAAATGCCTACTAACACTCACCATAGCCTGTGAGCTAAAATAGTGCTTTTCTGCTCATTTTACAGATGAGTGAACTGAAGTACTGACAGCCTGAGTTGTTTTAAGTTCACAAAGGCTGAAATTCACCTCATGCAGGGGATATCACTGGGTCTACACTGTAGTAAGAGGAGGCCCTGAGATATAAACCTTGGTATCAGAGGCCTGGTATGAGGCTTAAGGCCTGAACTAAAGTAATGGTCAAGACTTTGCTAGCATAAAGCAAAGTTAAGCTGTGAGCCAGAGGCAGGCCCTGCTCACAGCAGCTGGCAAGAAAAGGGCTGATGTTGCATAAATATATCCACACAGTGTATTCAAGTATAAACACAGTACCAGGACACTCGAATACTGTACATTTCACACAGATAACAAGGAACAGACTGACCCATCCCAATGACAGGGGTAAAGGATAATATGATGGATAGAGTTGTTTTGTTCGAACCAACATGTACAAGGTGAGGCGGCACCTTACTATGTAGAGGGGTTGCACCTCAATACGTCAGGAGTGATGTGTAACTTGTTTGTACCTGTGTATAAGACTGGATCCCTGGGGCAGTGTCTTTGTCCAGCCGAGGGGGCAGTGGAAAGTCCCGCCACTGACTGAGCTGAGTCCATTGCCAGGGGGCACATTCATAGTATGCCCTGAAATAGACTAAGAAATCTATAGGGAACTACCATTGTGCTTCGTTTGAGAATAAACCTGGCTGACATGCCTTCGTACCTTACTAGACTCTGGTCATTGGGGGGTTCTCTTCGGGTCTGCTGTGTCAGCTATCTTCGAAGAGCTGGGACAGCACACAGAGGGAACACACGCACGCAGCTGAGTGATATCAACATTGAACAGAGCAGAGCACCACACCACACCGGTAGCATCTGACAACATACAAATCACTTAAGTCCCATTTAAGCCCTCAAACAAGCCTTTAAGTGTTACTTACACAGGACTCATGCTGGCCCTCTGTACAGGCATGAATTTCACCCAGAGAAAGTCAAGAGCAGGCTTGCAAACATGAACACAATGGGTAGGATTTTCCAAAAGCTCTGCCTTGGCCTACTGTGGCTCCTGTTGAAAACAATGGGACTTTCCCCATGAATTCCAGTGCAAGCAGAGTTACACCAATGCACAGTGCTTTTGAAAACCCACCCAGCTTCTCTGGCCACAGCCACCCTTTTGCTGCAATGGAAAATCAGCAGGTTTAGTGTTTACAGCTCTAAGGGCTTGGCTACACTTGAGAGTTGAAGCGCTGGTGATGGGATTACAGCGCTGCAACTTACTCTGTGTCCACACTTGCAAAGCACAGCCAGCGCTGCAACTCCCTGGCTGCAGCGCTGGCTGTACACCTGGTCTGCTTGGGGTGTAACGATTCCAGCACTGGTGATGCAGCGCTGCTCATCAAGTGTGGCCAGCAAAAGCGCTTTTATTGGCCTCCAGGGTATTAGGAGGTATCCCAGCATACCTTTTCAGCCACTCTGCTCATCGTTTCGCACTCCACTGCCCTGGGCTCAGGTGACCCGCCCTTTAAATGCCCGGGAATTTTAAAAATCCCTTCCTGTTTGCTCACCAGTTGGATGTGCAATCAATCATGACCATGCCTCCACGCCGCCAAACGAGCCCCGGCATGAACACTGCGAGCTGCAGGACCTCAGTGTTGGGTGAGGAAGCTGTGCAGTCACACTGTGCTCTAGCCGAGAAATTATGATACCTATGGCCAGATATCAAAGTCCATGCTGGAAGGGGCCATGAACGTACGCAGTGCAGTGCAGGGTTAAAGTATAGGAGCTGCGGAGTGCTATGCAAAGCCCAATGTGAGGAACCGCCGCTCAGGTGCTGCCCTCCAAGACCTGTCATTTTCAAGGAGCTGATGCGAATCTTGGGGTGACTCACTGACAATCAAGGACCACGATGGACAGTTCAGACAGGAGAGGAGGTGTGACAGAACCGAGAGTGAGGCTACTGAGGTGGTGGGAGACACCCGTTTAGTCACAGGGCATGCAGCCGGAGGCCTTCTCACAGAGGAAGCTACCAGTTGTCCAGCAGCTGAACTTGGTGAAGAGCAGACAGAGGAGCGGGTTTCCCGGTATCAGATTTTATTTAGGATGGAAACTGTTTTGGGAGAGGATGTGGGGGTCTGGTGCCCTGCATGCATGCCTAGATAGTGGAATAGCCCATGATTGGTCTATCAGTCGTTGGTAATCGACCCTGCGTAATTTCTCAAATAAAGTCTTCAGCCAGAGCAATGGACAATCGCTGCGCAAGTTTATAGGCAGAGCCCTGATGGTCCTTCCTTGTCCCAAGCAAGGCTAACGCTCCCGTGCCCACTGGTGCCATGAGGTGGGGGGGACCGATTGCTGCACAAGGGGGCAAGCTGCATAGGGACCCAGTTTGGCGTTAATCACATTGCTGTAGAAGACCCGTCCCGCTCTTCGCCAGGTAACCGCAGGCAGCGAGATTCTGAGTTATCCTGGAAAATGTAGGCGAATGTGTCTCGTGCTAGGTCCCCCCCCAGCTGCTTCTACTTTCCCCAATGCCAGAACACCCAGTGAGCCCTGACTCCAAGGCAGCTCCACCTTCCCCAGGTTGGAAGGCGAGCAAGCAACATGGCTTCCATTAAATCACTCAATTCCCCATTACTCACTCAGTTTCCTCTTGCCTCTGTGCTATGTTTGCTGTGTGTAAAGATGCTACAAATGGTCTACCAACTCACTCATGTTCTATATACAATTGAAGCCTCTGTAATAGATGTTTCTAGTTTGTTTTTTTTTTTAAGTGTCCTTGGATGTACCTGGCCCGTTCACACGCAGTATACTTGATGAGGAAACCAAGAAAAGCAAGATTTGGTTGAAAGCAGTTTATGAATCGTATGCCAGAGAGAATAAGCAGGCTGGCAGGACTTGGAGAGAGAAAATGCCATCAGTGAGGGCAAACACAAAGCAGGAGAGAGGAACTGGGCTACAGAAAAGACCACAAAGCACTGGATAAGCCTCCTGGTTTGGGCCAAACGGGACTGTATGCAGTACTCGTAGATGCCAAGGCAGATACTACCGTGTCTAAACCCTCCCCTCCCTCCCAAAGCTCTCCCTTGTGCCCCACTGTTGCTCAAAACCCCCTTTCAACATCCTGGTTCTACCATACGAACCAGCTGCCCCCAACACCTGTATGTTCACCTACACACGCTGAAAAGAACTACGACCCTTATACCTGCAACAATCAACCCGCCCATCTACATGCAGGCATAATTAATGTGAAGTGCAACAGCCATCTGCACAGCAAACCCAGGCAGGACGTATTCAAAATACCTCTGACTGCACAGTTCAGCACCTACTCCCCCTGCCTTATTATTGTACGTACTTTGAAATAAATGAGTTCTTGCTTTTAAAAACGTTATATTAGAAGAAAGTGAAACATACGACCCAAGGAAAAAGAAGTACTGCAAATCATTGTACCACTGCACCTTCAACTCACGTGCACCAACATACTGTTGCCTTTCAGCCTCAGAAATTGCTCCCTTAAGGCATCCCTAACCTTGCAGCCCTGTGCTGGACCAATCTCTAGTGCCCTGCTCTCTGGCCTGTGCAAATTCAGCCTCCAAGTGTTCAAACTTCGGAGGTCCCATTCCTCACTGAAATGTTCACCCTTCCCTCACAAATATTATGTGATGGGTACAGCAAGCGGATAATAACCGCAGGAATGCTCGCTTTCACCCAAACTACCCCATAAAGACATCTCCGGCCGCTTTTAAATGGCCAAAGCCTAGTCAGAGTCATTTCTGGCACCGGCTCAAGCCTGTAGTTGAACCAGTCCTTGCCCTGTCAAGCCTTCCCTGTGTACAGCTCATGAGCAAAGCATTAAGGGGTAGGCGGGTCTCCATCCAAGGATCACAATGGGCCATTTCGACGTCCCCTCACTGTGATCTTGCAAGTCTGGGAAAAATCCCCACCTGCAGCTTCCTGAAACAGGCCAGGTGTGCCGAAGATTGGTGTGCATCCAGCACCTTTCCAGGCCATCCTGTGTAATGTCAGGCAACGCCCATGGTGATCCACAAGCACTTGGAGAATAACCACAGACAAATACCCCTTCCGATTAATGGTACTACAGAGCCAGGATGGGGTGGTGCCAGAATAGGAATATGCGTCCCATCTATCACCCCTCCACAGTTAGGGAAACCCATTTGTGCAAAGCCATCCAGAATGTCCTGCACGTTCCCCAGAGTCCCGGTTCTTCTTAGGAGGATGTGATTAATGGCCCTGCAAACTTGCATCAACACTATTCCAACAGTCGACTTTCCCACTCCAAACTGGTTCGCAACCGATCGGTAGCTGTCTGGAGTTGCCATCTTCCAGATTGCAATAGCCACCTGCTTCTCCACTGACAGGGCAGCTCTCAGTCTCGTGTCCTTGCGCCTCAAGGTGGGGGCGAGCTCAGCACACAGTCCCATGAAAGTGGCTGTTCTCATCCGAAAGTTCGGCAGCCACTGCTCGTCATCTCAGACTTGCAGGACGATGTGATCCCACCACTCAGTGCTTGTTTCCCCGAGCCCAAAGGCGGCGTTCCACGGTGCTGAGCATGTCTGTTACTGCCACAAGCAATTTATTGTCAGGCGAATCGATATCGGACTCCTCACTGTCACTTTGGAGCTGAAAGAATAGCTCAACTGCCAAACGTGATGTGCTGATGACATTCATCAGCAAAGTCCTCAGCAGCTCGGGCTCCATTTCTAACAGAAATCACGCTGCAGACTCACAATGGCGCCAAACTGCTGGGATGTGTAGCGATGCACCACGGGGCACTGGGACAGAAAGCAGAATGACCCGCACCCTTCTGTCCCCTTCCCACAATGCCAAAATGGGATGAGGTGCTCTGTGGGATAGCTGCCCACAATGCACTACTCCCAACAGCGCTGCAAATGTTGTCACACTGCAGCGCTTGCCCTACACAGCTGTACGAAGACAGCTATAACTCTCAGTGCTGTACAACTGTAAGTGTAGCCATACCCCAAGTATCTCAAAAGGGAGTATGAGGGAGGAAAGTGTTGCATGACAACAGTTCATTTGGATCATCGTGGTGTTACCTCAACATTTCCTCAACGTATCTCAGCTCATGACACAATGTGATACAAAACTGCTCAATGTAGAACCCCTCCAGTGAAGAACACAGGATCTGTAGCTCAGGTTCAATGTAATGCAAAATGCGTGTATTACCAGAAGACAGGCAGTATATTAAGTGCTTATATCCAAGTAAAACAGGAGTAATGCCACCAAACTCAGTGGAGCTACCTTAGTAAGTTTTACTTGAGTAAAATTGGTCCAGTGAATGGGAAAAAAACCAAACCAACCCTTACGTTTAAGTTAAATCAGGTAGCTTTCCATCTCTTACTGCTAAAAAGAGGACAGACTGTCAAGAGATAGGATTAAAATAAATTAAATGAAAAATTTTATATGCTCAGTTTACTTATCTTAGCTTTCACATTAAACTCTGCATCATGTTGTCCTAATCACTTCTAAAAAGTTTGTAAATATTTCATTATTCCTTGTTAGAGAGTTTATATTCACTGACAAACATTGGAGACGCTGATTGTATTGGTTATAACTTAGCGTGAACGTGACAGGAACATCTCTATTACTAGCTTGTTTATATGGCAACTTCCAACCTTTGGACCAGCGAGGTCTGAAATAACAAATACTCCCATTATTCATACGCCTGAAGCACTGTGGCATAGGGAAGTGCCTTGCTCCCTGGTGTGGTCTTCATTCCCATCCTTTAACTTGATTCATTCGGCATTTGTCTGAATTTTGAGCATGGGGAGTCATAGGAAATCAAGAGAGCTAGGACCTAAAATATCCATGTGCGCAAATGCACAGGCTGCCAGTTGGCCTGAAGGAATATCTATAAAAAAATATGGAATAATAATTATATGCATGCATGCCAGCGGGCTTTACTTTGGAATAGTATCCTGAGCTAATGGTGCACCTGTCTGTTCATCCTAGACTGTCAACAGTGGTGCTGTTCTTCTCTGTGCATTATTTTGACATCGTTCATTTGAAAGCAACATTTTGCCCCTGCCTGCTCTGCCCTCTTCTTTATTTAGTCTTCCCTGTGTTTTTAATGGTGCAGAAGCCATTTCGTTTGCCTGTTGGTGCCATTAGCCCCCATAGCAATGTCAGCCGTGCTAGCAGCAGCATGCACAGTTCTGGGAACAGAATTTGCTATGGACTAGCAAACAATTCTGATAAAATTCTTTGACTAAAGGGTTTATCTTGATGCATCTCAGTAGGGAAACTTGAGGGCAGAGGTTTCCTCACAGGTTTTCCTTGAGAATGGAGAGGCTTGGAAAATCTGAGTGGAAAAACAGCAGTGTGGTTTCCCTTTATACAGATCAGCTCAAGCAACTCGGAAGATCTTATGTTTAGGTTTCCCTATGATCTTACCAGGTACTATGTTTGGAGCAGTGCTCTAGAAATCATCTGTTTCACCAAGTGACTTGTATAGTACTTGTGTCGGAATTAACGGGCCTAGTTTTCAGAAGTACCGAGCATCCACCCCACCAGTTCAACTCAGTGGGATCTTTTGGGGCTTAGCACTTCTGAAGATTATAGATTCAGAGACTCTAGGACTCGAAGGGACCTCGAGAGGTCATCTAGTCCAGTCCTCTCCCCTCATGGCAGGACCAAATACTGTCTAGACCATCCCTGATAGACATTTATCTAACCTACTCTTAAATATCTCCAGAGATGGAGATTCCACAACCTCCCTAGGCAATTTATTCCAGTGTTTAACTACCCTGACAGTTAGGAACTTTTTCCTAATGTCCAACCTAAATCTCCCTTGCTGCAGTTTAAGCCCATTGCTTCTTGTTCTATCATTAGAGGCTAAGGTGAACAAGTTTTCTCCCTCCTCCTGATGACACCCTTTTAGATACCTGAAAACTGCTATCATGTCCCCTCTCAGTCTTCTCTTTTCCAAACTAAATAAACCCAATTCTTTCAGCCTTCCTTCATAGGTCATGTTCTCAAGACCTTTAATCATTCTTGTTGCTCTTCTCTGGACCCTCTCCAATTTCTCCACATCTTTCTTGAAATGCGGTGCCCAGAACTGGACACAATACTCCAGTTGAGGCCTAACCAGCGCAGAGTAGAGCGGAAGAATGACTTCTCGTGTCTTGTTTACAACACACCTGTTAATGCATCCCAGAATCACGTTTGCTTTTTTTGCAACAGTATCACACTGTTGACTCATATTTAGCTTGTGGTCCACTATGACCCCTAGATCTCTTTCTGCCATACTCCTTCCTAGACAGTCTCTTCCCATTCTGTATGTGTGAAACTGATTGTTCCTTCCTAAGTGGAGCACTTTGCATTTGTCTTTATTGAACTTCATCAGGTTTACTTCAGACCATTTCTCCAATTTGTCCAGATCATTTTGAATTTTGACCCTGTCCTCCAAAGCAGTTGCAATCCCTCCCAGTTTGGTATCGTCCGCAAACTTAATAAGCGTACTTTCTATGCCAACATCTAAGTCGTTGATGAAGATATTGAACAGAGCCGGTCCCAAAACAGACCCCTGCGGAACCCCACTTGTTATACCTTTCCAGCAGGATTGGGAGCCATTAATAACTACTCTCTGAGTACGGTTATCCAGCCAGTTATGCACCCACCTTATAGTAGCCCCATCTAAATTGTATTTGCCTAGTTTATCGATAAGAATATCATGCGAGACCGTATCAAATGCCTTACTAAAGTCTAGGTATACCACATCCACCGCTTCTCCCTTATCCACAAGGCTCGTTATCCTATCAAAGAAAGCTATCAGATTGGTTTGACACGATTTGTTCTTTACAAATCCATGCTGGCTATTCCCTATCACCTTACCACCTTCCAAGTGTTTGCAGATGATTTCTTTAATTACTTGCTCCATTATCTTCCCTGGCACAGAAGTTAAAATAACTGGTCTGTAGTTTCAGGGGTTGTTTTTATTTCCCTTTTTATAGATGGGCACTATATTTGCCCTTTTCCAGTCTTCTGGAATCTCTCCCGTCTCCCATGACTTTCCAAAGATAATAGCTAGAGGCTCAGATACCTCCTCTATTAACTCCTTGAGTATTCTAGGATGCATTTCATCAGGCCCTGGTGACTTGCAGGCATCTAACTTTTCTAAGTGATTTTTAACTTGCTCTTTTTTTATTTTATCTTCTAAACCTACCCCCTTCCCATAAGCATTCACTATGTTAGACATTCCTTCAGACTTCTCAGTGAAGACCGAAACAAAGAAGTCATTAAGCATCTCTGCCATTTCCAAGTTTCCTGTTACTGTTTCTCCCTCCTCACTGAGCAGTGGGCCTACCCTGTCCTTGGTCTTCCTCTTGCTTCTAATGTATTGATAAAAAGTCTTCTTGTTTCCCTTTATTCCCATAGCTAGTTTGAGATCATTTTGTGCCTTTGCCTTTCTAATCTTGCCCCTGCATTCCTGTGTTATTTGCCTATATTCATCCTTTGTAATCTGACCTAGTTTCCATTTTTTATATGACTCCTTTTTATTTTGTAGGTCATGCAAGATCTCGTGGTTAAGCCAAGGTGGTCTTTTGCCACATTTTCTATCTTTCCTACCCATCGGAATAGCTTGCTTTTGGGCCCTTAATAGCGTCCCTTTGAAAAACTGCCAACTCTCCTCAGTTGTTCTTCCCCTCGGTCTTGATTCCCATGGGACTTTATCTATCAGCTCTCTGAGCTTACCAAAATGCGCCTTCCTGAAATCCATTGTCTCTGTTTTGCTGTACTCCCTTCTATCCTCTCTTAGAATTGCAAACTATGATTTCATGATCACTTTCACCCAAGCTTCCTTCTACTTTCACATTCTCAATGAGTTCCTTCCTAGGCCCTATGTATCTGGCATCCAACCTCTGGAACAGAATGGCTAGTGTATCTGGGTACATACAGCCCCCTCAGTCCTGCCCCAGGCCTGCAGTGATGCACAAGACATCTGTGCAGCACGATCTGGGCGTTACTGGGCAACAAAAGATGTGCACCTCCATGAATGGGCTCCAGGGATCCTGTTCCCCATTTTGAGCAACATCACAGCATTGTATCTGCCTTCATGGCTGTCTGCACCCATGGGTTGGGTTTATGCTTAAAGGAAAGCCATGTAAGGAACACTCCTCTATTATCATGCCCCTCAGGAAAACACAGCTAATACATGTCAGCCATTTTTATATTCTTTAGAACTGATCAGACTCATCAACACTCCCATTCAATAGCTAACAGAATATGGCAGGACTTCAGCCAGAAGTCAGTAGATATATGGTCACTTCAGACTGCCCCCGATGAAAAGATTAGCTCTTACATTCTGCAATTAAAACATACGGTCACTTACTTTGTAGTACATGCATTGCCAATGGGACGGGGGAATCAGAAACACTCCAAGGTTTACATCCCTCAGGCATTTGGCCAGTGATGCAATGAGGGAAGACTCTTGAAGTTTGCTAGCTGTTATATATGCTACGCAGAATGGCCTATCACTCTGCATTTCAACTCCTGCCATGACTGCTCGGTGACAGCCCAATGTCCCACTTTCAGGAACATTTTAAGACACACCTGAGACTTTAGCTGATAGCAGCCTTTATTCTGTTTCATAGTGAGTTAAAAGCAGGCAAAGGTTCAGAGAGCAATCTCTCTCCTTTCTAGTCCATGAAGTGGTAGGGATGGGAAATCCTCATGGAGTTTAAGGCTTGTGGAACCTCTTGGACTTGAACTGGTTTTGGAAAACCCCCAAGATGACTCATTTACAAACCATCACCCAAGCAACACAGGAACTTGTTTTCCTAGCTAAAGGGAAGCTTGTGCTACATAGTAGACAGAGAAGAGCCCCCTCTACACACACACAAAGTTATGATGGAACAATCAGAACCTGTACTTCTGTGTTCATTGTCCTCTGTTTCTTTTTTATCTCTCCTAAGTATGATGCGAGTCCAACACTTTTGTACCTGGAATCAGCCATGTTCCAATGGATCTGAATCTAAGCCACACAAGTTTGCCCATGCCTAATAGCATGCCTTTCTCTAATCTTTTAGCCCTTTAATATTCCTGCTGACATGCCATTACCATGCTGGGAATTCACTCCCCTTACCTATGCCACATGTTCAACTGGCTAACAAGAACTCCCCCTTTCCAGTCCCGCTGGCCTGTGTCAGATTATTCCTGTTTTATTTTCCAATGACATATTAGTGTTTCAATCGATTGTGGGGTGCTTTGTCTTATTATCACCAATGTGTCTTAAAAAAAAAAAATGACTTGTCTGGGTACTGAATGTGGTAGCAAATTGAATAGTGGGGTAAATTATTGTAACAGCTGCAGTCTTTTCAGTTTTCCGGCCACATTAACAAAACACTATCTGCTATATGTACTGTCTCCATGTTGGACAGTGTTTCATTAGCAGCTTCCTTTGAGTAAGTTTATCGAAGTGTCCATTAAATATGGACAATGATTAGCTAAGACTATAGGAGTGGTCCATTGACCTTCTGGCTGAGAGTTTCAAAGCAACCCAAGGACTTGAATGTTCATGGGAACTGGGAATCAAAGCCTCCTGCATGATTCAGATGTCTAAGGCCCATGTAACTACAACAACCTCAGCCTCTGCTTTTAGAGGAAATACAAATTCTTATCTGTAAAATAGCTTTTATATTAAAATGTCATAGGCCAAAAATTCTGTTACAGTAGTATAAACTCAATAATACAGCAGAGTTACTCCAGATTTACACCAATGTGTTGGAGAGCAGAATATCTTCCCCAGTTGTCATTTTTTTAATTTTTATTATTAAAATAGTCCAAGGGAGGATAGTTTCAGAAAGGGTCCAAGAAACCACCACTGTGAAAGAAACGCCCAAAAACACAATTATAAGGCTCTCCCTCATCTCGGGAGAGAATTTGAAATAGACAAAGAATCAGCAACTGCTTCTGCCAGACTGTGAGCTTCCTGGGAAAGGGGTGGTCTTGCTTTTATTTCTGCAACAAAAAGCCTTCAACAAGAAAGTAACGTAACAAGTATTTGTTGTTTTAATGGCTCACGACTATTAAGGATGGTTCCCTTAGGACTTAAAACTTCACTTATTAATTCAGAAATCTGTAGCTGTTCCCTGCCAGCAGGGAAGAATTTATCAAGTGGAATTCCATGTGTATACAGATCGGAGAGTACTTTGAAGCTGTCTTTGGCACAGATGTGCCTATTGTAGATCCAGTCTTACTTTTTTACTGGACCGAGCACCTGGCTAACTTATCCCATTTACGAGGCATGGTCAACAGTTTATAATACAGCACTTTATTACCTATACTTTATGCCCTTTGGGGGAAATTCTGCTTGCATTTATAGTGGCATAACTGTAAAGTCGATCCACATAGTAATCCAGATATTGATAGGTTACTGGCCAAGGCCCCTTTCTCAGAAAAGCACATAAGCATATGCTTAACGTTTAAGCTTAAAAACTAAGCATTGCTTACAGAGGACTTATTCATGGTGGTAGACATCAGTACAAGTATGTCATTAGAATCAAAGATTTGTGTGCTGTTACTGAGAATTCATATTGGATAGTGTTCTACTGTCATAGTCTACTTAGTATGCTCTGGCCAGGGAGCTGAGGTATGAGGTTTATATTTAAAACTTTCCTAAAATTGGAAGGAGTTTGGACCCACCTGTAGATCCCACAAAAGTTAATCGTAAGGGTTTAAACACATGCATCATAGGCTATACAGCAAGCCCAAGCTACTGGGCTAGATGGACTCATGTTCTCATGAGCTGTAGGAGGTGAAATGCACCCTTGCATAGATCAGCATCAGGCTTATACAACTAGATGCTGACAAAGCCTTTTGTCTAACACTCCCCCTCCAAGCAAAAAAATGCAGATTCAACTACACCAAAATGTTTTGGGAATGTGTGTCCATTACAAATAGTTTGTTTAGAAGGAAAAAAAATATCAGGGAAAAATCCCTAAACATTCATTTCAACATTTTCAAAACATAACGTTTCAAATTGTGTTCAAAATAACCTTGCTCAAAAGTTTCCTCTGCTTTATTAAAACTATCAAAAATATCTAAAAATGCTTGAAGTTGAAATGCAATGTTTTGTTTTGAGTTGAATATTTCATTTGACCCAAAACATTTTTCCTGGCTTTTCAGAATTAACACCATACCAAAGAAATCTCTTATTTGCATGGCTCTATATACAGCACTTAAATCCTATTTTTAGAAGACTTAATGGAGCACAGCTTTTGCCAGGTTTCTGTGCAAAGGTAAATTTCATCCACTGTACCCAAATCCAGGCAGTATGACAATAATTTAACACAATCAGCTGAAAAGCCTGATATCTGCAACACGTGCTAGCTGCTTAGAACAATTAGTGTAGAAATTCATTTTCACTGTTGCACAAGCCAGGCTGATGGCATGGAAATATACAAAGTATGCTTATTTCAAAGCATGCGCTATATGGTATCTTCATTACATATGAAGGCAATAACAATCTAATGAAGAACTAAATTTACAACCTTCTTGATCTGCTCTGAGACTTAGAAGGGCATCCATTAATATTTTACAAACCAATAAAGCTTCTTTAAAAAGGTTAACTTTTTAATTTAACATTTCTAAATTGAGTATTTGAGGCTGGGAGGATGCAGAGTTGCTTTTGCCAGCCAAAGTGCCTCCTGCAGATCTCAGAGGCAGAGCAGGGGTGGTCTCTGACCACCAAAAGCTTTATGAACCATTACAGCTCAAAGTTGTTAAGTTCTCATCAGATGCAGACATGAGAATAGCACTCTGGAGCTTAAGCCCCTGAGGCTGCTCTAAATTATTCTGGGGGGCAGTTTTGGTACCCATAATAATCTGGAATTTGGAAGGTGCCAGAGCTGCTTCCGTCAGGACAATCAGCACAGAACTTGGACCTCAGCCCTTAGAAGGAAATACTTACAAACCAGACAACACAGGGCTTGTCGACATTTCAAGAACTGCAGCCGTGCTGTGCTACTGTAGTACTACAGGGAAGACAGTACTAGGGTGACCAGATGCCCCAAATATCGGAACTGTCCCTGTAAAATTGCGACTTTTTCTTATATAGGTGCCTATTATCCCCCACCCCTTATCCTGATTTTTCACCCTTGCTGTCTGGTCACCCTAGATGGTACCTACGCCAACAGGACGATGTCTCCCAGTGGCATAGGTAACCCACCTCCCTGAGAGGCGGTAGCTAGGATGATGGGAGAATTCTCCCATGGACCTTGCAGTTAAATCAACCTACCACCATGTAGATGGAGCATCATTCAGAGATGTGGCTTTTTCACACCCCCGAGCAACGTAGTTATAGCAACTTAATTTCCTAGTGTAGTCCAAGCCCCACTATAAGTAAGGTGTGGGGTTGCTTCAGCCTGTACCCCCCACGCACACACACCCTGCATTGGGGCTGAGGGTATTCCTTGGAGGTAGAGGAGTTGGCTCATTCCTGCTTTATGGCCCTTTCTCCCTAGCATCACTAGTGCAAAAGAGCTACAGGCAAAGGATGGATTCTGCCATCAGTTTCCTTACCTGTAAATTGAGTGTGACACCTATCACGCAGGGCTCTTACAGGAGCTTTAGTTAATATTACACAGCACTGCTTAAGTACCCAAACTCTGTGGACGTCTGAGTCATCACAGATCCCAGGGGATTTATTTTACATTTGCAATCCTTCCTTTCTTCCCCTTTCCTATATTTTAGCTGCAGTTACCACTTGCACCAAAGGCTGACCTCTTTTCTGCAGCTCGGCACACCACCTTGCCTCATGCTCTGCTTCCTGATTACTTCATTTTTCATGGTAACTGCAACCCTGGGTTAAAAAAAAAATGCTGAGAGATGACTCTCTCTGTGACAATTTCTTCCATTTGGCCATGGTCTGAAAGTCTTGGATCAGATGCAGCTGAGAGAAGTTGCAGCAACAATGACCAGGAGACAAGCCAGCTCACTGAAACTCTACTTACTGAGTAGTAACTAGATGCAATAGTTCATCTGACTCCTTCATACGCAGAAGCACAGGAGAAGAGTGCACCTGCACCATATTATCTCTGCAAGCACACATGCATCATTTTTTTGCCCAGGATTAAGGTTTAAGTTCTCTCAGGTGGAATCACTGCAGAATCCTCTGCAATTTACCCCAGTAAAGCCTTTTCCTGCTTTGTTTTGCTAATCTGTATTTCTGGCCGTATGTCCTCCACCCTCTCATACCCTGCCATCTGTGTCTGAGTCCTAATAAGGTACTGGCAGTCCCGGTTCTTTAAATTTCATTCATCATTAGATTTCATGCTAGAAACACTCTTCAGAACTTGTGGCAGCAACAGCTGCCATACATTGAAATAAATTTATTTGTATTACTGAGATACATGTCTGAAGGAGCTCAGACTTCTGAGGCTCTGGTTTGTTGTTTTCTCTTGAATCTTTGCACCATTTTACATCTCCTACATATCTCCCAAACTCCTTAATGCATCCATGAGCAACCATAAAGCAAAAGAACAGTAAGAAAAGTACCTAGCAAATCAAAAACAATTTAACAAATGCCCCTATAGAGCCCTCAGTAAGCAAATTCCTTTTGCTACTCATCCTCCCAGCTGTCTCACCCTTCTCAATAGAGCAGGAACAGATCCTAATGTCAATGCACTGGAAACTGTACTCATTGTAATAACCTGGGCAGCCCCCTGGAAACACATGCAAGTCTTGTCAGAGGGATTACGGTTTACATTTTATTTCTTAATTTTTTGACTACATTTTACTCTTCTAGGCACAAGCACAGAGGAGAACAACTGCTACTATACAAAATCAGAGTCTAAAAAAAAAACTCCCACCCATTCTAGACATTCCAGAGAAACAAGTCTTCCAATCCACCCCATCACACAAAGCCCAATAGAACTAGATGCATCTTGCAGTTTGATCAACAAATTTAGCTTCCTTTGGGCCATTGAGAGGAAACAATTTCCTGAGTCAAAGACTATTGAGGATGCCTTGCCAACAGGGAGAGCGAAGCTTGAGTGTCCAAACAAATCTGGACTGCCAGCATAAAGCAAAAACAGAAAGATTGTCTCTGTGGTAGCTGCAACCGCACTAAAAGGGGGGCAGGAGAGGAGACTACTCCTCCCCCTAGACACATTCAGGGGAGCGCCCCTCATCCAGATCATCATGACCTGACAGCCTCACCTCTCCCCCAGTCTCATAAAAGGGAAGATCAAGAGGCAGACTCCAGTGCAGAGTGAGCTGAGGGGTGGGCAGAGATTCAGCAGCCGCAGCAAACACAAAAAGCAGCTGTGGCAGGGACATTTGAACAATGAACATTCTTAGTCTGATTGCTGGCTCTTTGTTCCAACCCTCCACAACCTCTTCACCTCAACCCAACTTCTACTGTCCTCTGCTCTGCTATTCCCTCCCCTTTCAGGTCATCCCCACCCTCCACCACCTCACTCATAACATTTGTTTTAAAAAGCTAGAACAATGGGAGCCTGATCTCAGTTGGGAGCCCACAGGCACCACCATAACTTATACATAATAAATGGACTTTATCAAGTAAAACTGATATGTTGAATTTCAACCAGAAATGAAGAGGAAACCAGCATAGTCTACAGGTCAAATATGCAACTTCTATGAAACATTGCTAAGGAAGTAGCTTAACTAACTCAAGTTTGAGTGGTCTTCAGGAGCAGCCCTGAACAGAATGCATTGGAGTAACTACCTGGAGAGGACAATGGCATGAACTACTAGGCCACATTTTCACATCCTCAAGAGAAGGTTGCAACCTTCTCGCCATGTGGAGAAAAAACAAATACAGCACCCATGGCTCCAGCTGCTGGCTGGACACTATGGAGCAGCCAAGTCCCAAAGGACACCCAGCTTGTGAACTTTATTAGATAAATTGCCTGCCTTTTTCAGCTCAGCCATTTCCTCCAGATTTCCATCCTCAAAGGCAACACATCCATAGTGGTCATCAGTCAAACTCCTATCAATGCCCCAGTTTTGGCAACACGCAGAAAGTCTAGACTCCTTTCTGCATCACAGCAAAATGGGAACTGACCTCAGGGGTTAGATGTGGAAGTGTAGGGGGAAAAGAGAAGACAGAGGCTGTGTGTTTGGTGGGGGTTCAGTTCTGTTAGATATCAATGACTATGCTGCTGCATGATATGCATCTGGGATGCCTAGGGCTCTGGATAAACAACGCTTTCCATTACTGCAGAAATGGAGAAAGGTATCAAGCGTTCTTCATCCACATGAAAAAAAATAATAAAATACAAGCTCTAGAGCAAAGGCTCCAGTTTGTTTTTGCCTGCCATTATATAGGATAGTGTAAGGGTTAGTGTTTAAACCCTATTCCAGGGCAGCAGAAAAGGTTAATGCATAACTGTTTGCATCAGCTTTGGAGTGAATCTAGTATTGCAGGTAAAAAAACAAAAAAACAAAAACAAAAACAAAAACACACTCTTGATCCTTTTAAGTGTCCATTGTTCATTCTTAGTATCACTTATTTTACTGGTATTTTATGCTTAAAAATATTTATTTCACCTTGACTACTTTAAGACATATGTGGGGGTGGGGGGGAAAGAGAGGAAAGACATTTCAAGTCTCATGCTCCTTTCCCCTTTCTCGCCATGGGTCTTTGCACCGTGTAATGGTTTATCTTTAATCAGCTAATGCTCTAAACTGTCAGAATGTATTTTCCTAAGAAATAGAATTATAAGCTCTTATGCTCACTTTTACAGTTGCTAACATGAATTGATTTGAATAAATCAGTCTAACATTCTCTATGAAATGGAACCAATTGTAAGTGTGCTGTATTTGTTCTGCTTAGAAAGTTAATGGAAACCACTGTACCTTTGCAGACCTGGTAGATAAAGGAAAGGAAGTATACTTAATTTACAGTAGACAGGCTTCAGGAGAGGCAGCAATATTATGCTACTCTAATGATTCATTGATAGATAAGTCACACAAGTTACAGTATGTGGAACAGCTTCTGGAAAAGTTAAAATCTGTCTTGAGAGGGGCAAAGATATTGATAGACCACAAACATTTCGGCATGGAACATGAGAACTAGTGACTGAAGTCAAGCATCAGATTGATAGACTGGTCTCTTAGATGCCTTATTCAGCCCATGGGCCTGATCTTCAGTGGTTGTAAACAATGTCAATGGAGCTACCACAGTTTACATCAGCTGAGGATCTAGCCAGTGGTGGAACCTGAAATTATGAAAGACAGGCTGAAACTCTAATGGATACTCAAGGAATAGTCCTGCTGACCTTGAGACAAGCAACTGGGTCTGTAGTTTCTTTTTGGTGGTCCAAAGCAACACACACCCTAAGATGCAGGGATGGCACAATTATAGTTATAGAACTGAACTCAGTGCTGGTGTAGCTCTATTGACATGAGCAGAGTTACAGCAGAGATAAATTTGGCCCATAACTTTTCTTCACAAGATTATAACACAAGGTCAGAAACAAAATAAAAATGGTGTATACAGCAAACAAGCGTTATCGAAAAAAGTATTGCCATATTATTTCCTGCCAGCAGAAGCTTTAAGATTTTGGGAAAAAAAATACAAATAACCAGCTCTCAATGTCTTGACCCAGATCTCATGAGTTCACAAATAAGAACGAGGCTGTGAGAGTGTCTTAGAAGGATGGTATTGTGATTGAGGCATTGAATGTGGACTCAGAGCATTTGTTGTTCTATTTGCCTCAAGTTTCCTGTATTATCTTGGGCAAGTTGGCTCTCTGGGCCTGAGTTCCTTATCGATAAAATAGGTCATCTAGAGCTGGAAGAACAGGAGTACTTGTGGCACCTTAGAGACTAAAATTTATTTGAGCATAAGCTTTCGTGGGCTACAGCCCACTTCATTGGATGCATGCAGTGGAAAATACAGTAGGAAAGATGATACACATATATATCTCTCCACACATATATACACACACAGAGAGAACATGAAACCGTGGGTGTTACCATATACACTCTAAGGAAAGTGATCAGTTAAGGTGAGCTATTACCAGCAGGAGGTAAAAAAAAAAAAGTGTAGTGGTAATCAAAATGGTCCATTTGTAGCAGTTGACAAGAAGGTGTGAGGAACAGTCTAAGGGGAGGGGGAATAGTTTTCCTTTGTGTAATGATCCATCCACTCCCAGTCTTTATTCAAGCCTAATTTAAAGGTGTCCATTTTGCAAAGGAATTCCAATTCAGCAATCTCTCGGAGTCTGTTTTTGAAGCTTTTTTGTTGTAATATTGCGACTTTTAGGTCTGTAATTGAGTGACCAGGAAGACTGAAATGTTCTCTGACCGCTTTTTGAATGTTATAATTCTTGATGTCTGATTTGTGTCCATTTATTCTTTTGCATAGAGACTGTCTGGTTTGAGCAATGTACATGGCAGAGGGACATTGATGGCACATGATGGCATATATCACATCGGTAGATGTGGAGCTGAACAAGCCTCTGATAGTATTAGGTCCTGTGATGGTGTCCCCTGAATAGATATGTGGACAGTTGACAACAGGGTTTGCTGCAGGGATTGGTTCCTGGGTTATTTTTTGTTGTGTAGTTGCTGGAATTTGCTTAAGGTTGTAAGTGAGGACTGGCCTGTCTCCCAAGATCTGTGAGAGTGATGGATCGTCCTTCAGGATAGGCTGTAGATCCTTGATGATGTGCTAGAGAGATTTTAGTTGGGAGCTGTAGGTGACAGCTAGTGGCGTACTGTTACTTTCTTTGTTGGGCCTGTCCTGGAGTAGGGGAGTTCAGGGTACCCTTATGGCTCTGTCAATCTGTTTCTTTGCATGGGGAGCGGATCTGCAGGTAGACTATAAATAGGACTATATTATATAAATAGAAATTTCCCTCTGCTGATACTGACACCTTGTCAACTGTTTGACATGAGCCACCTTGATTGCATTGGCCTTATTAGCGATTACAAAAGTGATTTTCCCTCCTTCGGTATTCACCCCTTGTTGTCAACTGTGGAGAATAGGCCACTTCCACCTTAACCGAGTTGGCTTGTTAGCACTGACCCCCCACTTGGTAAGAAAACTCCCATCTTTTCACGTGCTGTGTATTTATACCTGCATACTATATTTTCCACTCCAGGCATCTGATGAAGTGGGTTTTGGCCCACAAAAGCTTATGCCCAAATAAATTTGTTAGTCTCTAAGGTGCCACAAGGACTCCTCATTGTTTACGTTAGAGACATTTGCTTCAGTGTAACTATAGTTGATATTTGTATCAGGCTAAGGCTGGTCCAAACCCCAGAAAACCCTATAAATTAGTGAAAAAATTTGAAATGAGATGTTACTTTTTTAAAAATAAAAAAAAAAAGACACTTTATTCCACTTTTCTAGCACAATTTTTTTGAAGTAAGAAAGTTAGCATTAACAATTCACCATTTATCATAATGGTCCAAATGATAATACCTAACCCCATTAATAAGTTTTTCTGCCTATTGTGCTATGAGTCATCACCATGTTGTGTTCCAGAGTAGCTTTGAAAAACCTGTTGATAGCTTGGTTTAGAAGGCTAGATCTACAAGCAACTACTATTTGCTTCTCTCCCCGCTCCGCCCCCTGCCCCCAAACCAGATCTGAGAACAGGTAATAGACGAAAAGACTTTTTCTAATGAGTCCCTGCAAGTTCCCCAGTGTCAGTTTCCTTGTTGTATGGCACTTGTGCCCTGCAATGGGAGAGGGAGGAATGCCAAAATGACATTCCTGTCATCGCTCATTTCCAACAGATAATCTGACACTTGGGTTACATTTTCCAAGTGCTGCAACATAGGCCCTGGAGCAACCTCCCTAACCCACCTGTGTAAATTGCTTGTTTTAAACATTTCTCACTGCTGTGCAAATTAAAGCAGGTTTAGAGTTACATTCGTTTCAGGCCTGATCCAAATGCCAAAGAAAAGTCAATGTGATGCTTTCCAATAGGGCCCTTAGACACGAAAATGCAAACATAACAATGGGATTTTCATGAGGTCTGTGGTGCTGATACACAAAAGGAGATTTGGCTTCAGGATATTGGCCAACCAAAGGCAGTAGCCTACACAAGATGCCAAAGCAACAAAAGTCAAATGCTTCGTGGGGTTACCCAACTTCCTATGTTCCACTTCCCCATATTAGCCAAATCCTGTCTCCTGGCAACCTACAGCCTCCTAGTGAAAGATTTCAATACCATGTGCCATTTCATACAGGTGGTGCAGAGCTGCATCACCCAAAGAGAATTCTGAGGAATGTTGTGCCAGAAGCAGATGATACTCAGGGGAGCACTGGGTAACTGTGGTCACTGCTCCACCCTTTCACACAGTGAAATAGCTGTTCCCGTCTGCACTCAGCCCTTTTCCCCAAAGAGAATCTGGTGCTTACAAGAGAACTAGTCTTGGGCTCTCCTTGCACGCACTGAGTGCAAGGACAGTTCTCGGTTATGGTTCCTGTGCTGGGGTGCAAAGGGAACTAAATGGAAGGCTCCCCGCAAACCACCTTGCAGCAGCTAGGCACAGCCTCACAGTACATAATGTCTGAAGAGATCATGAAAAAGAAAAATCCATTCACTCTAGAGAGTATCTCTGGCCTGAAAGCCATCATCAGTTTCCTAATGGAAGAGGAGTTAAGAGGCGCCATCAGGAAGTTGTACATCTTCCTGTAAATAGGCCAGCTTTGTTGCAGAATAGGACAGATGCATCTTGTACCATGAGATGTCTCACCTTGTTAGAACTATAAAATTAACTGCTCCTGTTCCATGGCTTCAACAGTTCAATCAATGGCACCCACCTTCCACAGACGAGTCATATCAGATTGGGCTGGTGTTATGTAATGTGACTAATGCAACCTGATTTGAATTGGACTTGTCAGCTGGGCAATGTAGGAAAGCTGGCTTATTCAAAGTATGATGCAAGGTTAAAGAAGAAGAGGATTGATGCAAAGCTTATTTTAAAAGCATCGGGCTTTCAAGTTGAAATGGGGACTTGCAGATTTCTGTTTAAACCAAGTATTTTCCACATCCCCTTGGTGCGCTTGATGTGTTGTACACAACTTTTGGTGCCAGGGCCCGTCTACTGCCGTGCTTCCAAAATGTTAAACTCTTTTCCATAATGTAGCAGAATCAGGTTATTCACAGACTTGGAACTGGAAGGCTGATTTGCTAACTGGTATAATGCCTTGCACACCAGTCAAGTCATTCCTTATTTACCCCAGCGTATGAGCGAGAAGACTCAGACTCTATATGCTGGGGCTTTTTTATAGAAGTACGTCATATGCACACACAAGGGACATTACATAATATATGTAGAGAATTAAGTCATAACTCCACTAGTGTCAATGGCAAAAATCCCATTGACTTCCAATGGAGCCAGGATTACACACACACACACACACACACACACACCCCATCTCCTTTTCAGTTCAAATACTGGGTAGTCAATCAGATCCTTGAGTTGGCAACTATGATGAAGGAGACAAGTATTTTGGTTTCACTGTGCTGGAAGCTCCTGCTACTAACTGCAGAGCACACTGCTTTGCCGTATGTTTTAAGTTAAATTAGTTCCATTTAGTTTTGCTGTCATGATGTGCCCTTTGGCCACAGGTGTTCCTAAATCAATGAGTCCATGACAATTATAAATTGCTTTTCATAAGCAGTAAACAAACAGAATCAGGGTAAAGGCCCACAAAAATAGTTTCAGCGAAGCGGTACCTTGCTTCTCCGGTGTTTTGCTGAACCAGCTCTTTCTAAAAGTGCTTACTTTCTAACTTCAGCCAGCCTCTTGGTTTCCACTTTCGGCTTGCACGTGTCTTGCTGATTCATAGATTGAGGAATGCAGTTTCCCCTCAGTGAGCTTCTCAAAAGCTAAATGTATCATGTTACAAACAGCATTTGCTTAACATTAAGGGTCTTACTTAAAGAGAGCAAAAAATCATCCCTTCCCACCCCCAACGCACTGCACCTTGCTTGGTTAGCGGATGCTGTCATCATGGAGTGACCTACCATTCTTTTTTGCAATAAGACCCATGCCCATCAGGCCAAATTCTAACCTGGTGTAAAGAGGTGCAGCTCAACCCCAATGGAGTTATTTTATTTTACCTCTGTGCTGAGTTTGGCCCAATGACTCAAGGACAGAATGAGCACATTCACCATGACTTTTCTTGCTTTACTACAACTCCCTCACATCATTAGACAGTAGGAGTCTAATTTCCAGCTAGGCTTCTGCTAATCATCAGTGTTTTAAGGGGTACATCTTTGTGCTTGCAACTAATGGTAACTTACATTTTTGCATTTGTAATTAATTATGGGGGCACATACATTAGTAGATATTTAGACCTCTTACAGCTAGAGTGTACTGCATATTCAAAACTCTGGGCAAGTTACTTAGTCACAAAATTTTATTTGCAAAAACAAAATCCACATCCAAAAAATACCAAAATAGCAAAAAGACAGGAAGCCAGACCCCTAATAGTTCCTAGGAACATTTTACTACTAGATATATTACCCTATAGATACCCTAGATATTAGGATATGTCCGAGAAGAGTCATGGTATGCAATAAAGGTATGCATGCTATCTTCCTAATTTGATGGATATGAACTTGATTTACTATACATGGCTGTTTCTGAAATGCCAAACTCCTTTGTATCAATGGGCCTTTGTATACTGAATAACTTCACTCTAGCTCCACATATCATGAGCAGCAGCGCAAGCTAATTTATTTAATAAAAATACTTCACTTTGACAAGATCTGAT
Source organism: Chelonoidis abingdonii (assembly GCF_003597395.2). Lineage (NCBI taxonomy): Eukaryota > Metazoa > Chordata > Testudines > Testudinidae > Chelonoidis > Chelonoidis abingdonii. The sequence continues at coordinate 29,594,594 of NC_133777.1, forward strand.
TTTAAAAATCCAATTGCTCATTTATTTTAACTTTGTTTTATGGATCAGCAGCTTATGCAATTTCCTCTTAAATAAAAGCTACTTTGTTCTGTAGAAACTGAAAAAAAAAAAAGCCAATTTTTCTATAAGTGGCCTCCACTTTGGAAGATGCAAGTTGCTAATATAAGTAATTCCTATTACAAGATTTCAAGTGTGAGCGCCATCATATGGATGATGGACATGAGGTACATACATATTTAAGGTCATTTTACTTGTACCCCCAACTACCCCAAAGAGCAATTTTGCAGCCAGTTATTGCTGCCCTCAAAAATTTGGCCGAAAGCTTTCAAATCCACAGAACTTAATTTAAACATCTTATCTTTTACCTTCGTTTTTGCTATTTGTGTGCTGTAGGGAACAAAACCCAAATGTAGTAGAGAAAAATTTGAACTGCTACAATAGAACTTTACAAGTGAATCTCACAACTGTGTTCGAGTTTGCTGGCCAGCTCCTAAAACTGAGCTTTATCACAGATATTCTGGGAGACTCACTGGAGCTAGATCATAGCGCAGGCCACAGAGCCACATACAGAAGTACATAAAAGAGCAACCACAAGACTAACAATTGGCAAGAAACTCTCAGACAAACACCTGGATTTACTGACAATTGTAACAGAGCAGTAGACTTATCTCCACAGAGTTGTGAGAAGATAGCTTTCCCTGTCCTACTTCAAACACAGTCAACAAGTTGAAATGACTCAAATCTTAATCGCCCTCATAGGGTTTGGTTCTATTCACTACCACTTGAAAGGCTATTCAAAATCCCACCCAATCATTTTCCCCATGCTTGACTGCTCCTAGCATTGCTCAGCTCCTAACCTAAATCCTGGTTCTTACAGATAATCACTCCTCCCTTAAATGCAGTGGGGTAATGAAACAGTTAACACTTCTCAGCAGGGTCATCACCTAACAATACGGCAGAATTTTGGGGCACATGCTGGCAGCCCATTTTGTGGACTGAAGCAGCAGGGTGCCAAGCCCCAGAATGCCATACAGGATCCTTTGCATTAATATTAAGGAAAGATTCTCTACTAGAGCAACTCTGAGTTTTCTTCTACCTTCCAAGCTCCTGTAGCACAGTGGCACAGATTGTCTAAGGAGGGCTAACTGAGGTCCTATCTGGTATTGATCAAGGTCACTCAGAGGGGCTGTGTTAAGACAGACTTTAGAAGCACCCACAACTTGGGATAGAAGGATTGTTCCAATTCTGCTCTTAATGAAAGACTTCATATGGTGTCTGTCCTCTATTCATGAAATCAGATTTAATCTCAGCTTTTTGATTGCAGCTCCAGGGGCTATAACAATGGGTGTCATAAAATAGTGTAAATGATTTATTTCAGGGATCTCTGAGCCACGGAAATGCTGCATATTTGCTTACGCTGACTTTGGTGATTTGCAGCCATTAGTGAGGTTGTTTGTTTGTTGTTTTATTCTTAGTGATTTTGTTTTAACATAGTGAAGGTTTCCTTGTCCTGAGGATTTATGCGAGTACCCTTTGCAGTCTGGAATTGTGAGTGCACTCTCAATAACAGAAGCACCAGAAATATTTTACACAACTGTCCACAGTAATCTTGTATACACAGAGAATGTGGACAAAAGAGAGCAGAAGTGGTAGTTATAGCACAGGATTAAGAGTTATGACTGCTGCTTTCCACTCCCTCTTCTGCCAGCTGACCTTGGGCAACTCACTTAACCCCTGCCTTAGCTTACCCAGCTATGAATAGAAGCATGTCTACACATGCAGTCAGAGGTGTGAACTGCAGCATATGTAGACATATCCGAGCTAGCTACAGCAAATAATATTAGTACCGAAGCTGTGGCAGCTCAGGCTAGTCACTTGAATGCATACCCAGAGTCCTGGGAATAGCATCACTTATATTGTTATTTGAACTAGCATGATCAAAGCTACCTGTTGGGTATCTACATATTCTGTCATGTCTCTTCTGATTGCATTGTAGGCCATGATTAAGAGTGGGATTGTTCCAGATCATTTAGTATTGGCCCAACACTGTCCTCACTAAAAGTCAGGGGGAGTTTTACCATTAACCTCAATGGGAGAAGAGAACAATCATAGCTGAATGGTTTGGAAAATTCCATCCAAAATTATAGTTGTAATGAACTAAGTGAAATCTCATTACTGGTTAAAACCTCATGGAGATCCATGGGTGTGTTAACGTAACTGTGGACAAATTACTCAGAACCCCTGCCAAAGACAAATTTGTTATGTGAACCAACCCAGTTGTTTTGCATAAGGGAAGGCAAAACACAGAATCAGAGACAGATTTCAGAAATCCAAGAAGCAGTGTGTAAGCACGGTATAACCCTGAGGGGAACACAGAGGCTCTGGGTGAGGTGTGCTGGCTGAAAGAAGCTTGGATCTATATGTAAGCTAAGAAACTTCTCCTTCGGTCTTCAGTTGCTCCTGTTTTCAGAGAAGCAGGACTTTGTACATTCCTTGTAAATAAACATTGCATCAAATACTAGACTTCATAGTCAATTTCTAATCCCATCTGGAACATCCCAGTGCCCCATCCTTTTATTATCTGCTTAGGTCAAAAAAGGGGTAACATTATTAATTAGCATCATTATAATAGGGCCAAAAGGCCCAATCTCAGTTAGAGCCCCATTGTACTGAATACAGTACAAACAGACCAGAGTCGAAGCACCTTACATACTCCGTCAGCTATATTCAACTCCCAAAAAATATTTCATAAATAAAGGGTTATCACTATGCAATATACTGAGAGTTTCAGAACCACTTAAGTGATTTGGAAGCCTGGCATCAGTGTCACTTAGTGGACTTTGAAAGTCTCTGCCTATATGCCTGAAGTTCTCAACTTATCATACACATCTAGTAAAGAAGATAGTTTGGGTTAGGAAGATCTTATTTCATCTCCTTCCAGGACAGGAGGACTGATTTTGTTATTCCTAAACCACTGCAAACTAAGTGGCCAGTCTAGTCTTGTTATACCACTCTACAGCCCAATGAAGACATCCTGGGTATTTTGCTGATAGAACCCTTCCCTTTTTTCCTGGAAAAAGCAAGACATGGAGGAAAACACATTGCAATTACTAGTTTACAGCAATATGAACCCATGCTAAAAATTATTGTGCCAGTTAGTGGCAGACAAGCATCTACTGATGCACTTTCAAAGGTGAGCATGAAGTCCTACAGTGGTATCCATGTTCCAGTGCTCAAGAGTAAGTGTTTTAGAAACAGCTGTGCAGTTTACCACATGGTTAATTATTTATATATCTCAGATGACCTGAAACTACAAAAAAGTGTCTCCTTCCCTCCTTCCTCAGATCAAATGAATAGTTTCAGTATCATGCAGTGGTCATTATATTTTGAGTCCGGAGTGCAAACCTCAATATATTTGTCGGAAAATAAATTAGAGCTAATCAAAAGGTTTCCATTGAAAGAGTGTTTTTCAATGAAAATGACATTTGTTTTGCTCCACCTTTTCCAGATTCTGTCCAAAGTGAGGAAATCAAGAGCTTAAGTAACATTTTTGGTTTTCCATTAATAAACAAAACACTTCAATTTTTCATCTTATTTTTCTAAGATTTAATTGAAATCTTCTAAAAACCACTTTGAGTGGTTTTTTTTTTTTTTTTTTTTTTTTTAAAGACTTCAGTTTTTCCGTTGTCTGTTTTCAAACAGTTGCAGGAATGAAAAAACCACCAATAGCTAAAATTCTTTTTATTTCTCTACAGAAAAAATATTGACATTTAACCACATCTACAAATTAAATCTTATAACGCCATTCTACTGGGAATTTAATGTCTACATACTGAGGGTTTCAGTGTACACTCTGATGCTTTGATTTGTTCTGTCACGAGAACAGAACTGAAGGAAAAAGTATATGCAAGTTCAGTTCCTGGTAACATTTTGTAATGCAAGGTTGTTTGGCCATCCCAAAATGGACTGCACCCTGTTCCCATTGACGTAATGCCTTTGACAGCAATGGGAGGAGGATCTGGCCACAAAAGCCATTCAACTAATAGCATCTTCACAATACCATGTGACCAGGAGTAGTCCTGCATTTCACGGGTGACTGTAAAAATCTCATCAAAACCTGAACTACCAAGTCAACCACATGCTTTTCATGTCACATCTGGAGGACAAAATCAATACTACATCATAAACTGTTGTGGTCTATTTCAATCTAGATAAATGCACACCACCCATGTGTTTAGAAGCTGTCCCTTTTTTTTTTTTAGTAACCAACCACCATAGTTTAAACAGTTTATGATGCGAACCACATAGGAAAGTCATTAAATGTCATAAAAACCCTCAGTTTGAAGCTGCAGGGAGACATTTGATAGAAGCTAGTTTCTCTAAAAAGAGGCTGAGATAGCATGTGTCCAGCATAGCGATTTTGTGATTGATCATTCTCTGAACAGCTAGGTAACCTACCAGGCTTACATGGGAAGTTCTGAGGTGAGTGCCCCTTGTTTAGGGTAAGCAGATGTCCCTATTTTATCGGGACAGTCCTGATTTGAGTCCTTTTCTTATACAGGCTCCTATTACCCCCCACCCCGTCCTGATTTTTCACATTTGCTGTCTGATCACCCTACCCTTGTTGATAAAGAACGTAGGAAGGAGCACTTATAACCCAAAGCTACAGAATGTTGTTTTAACAAACCAGGACAATGTTTTCTATGCAAACATATAAAGACACAATGGAGCAACACTGATTCCACCACGTTTACTCACAGAGAGGACTGCTTCATTATACATGCAGTCCCACTGAAATCCATGGGCCGTGTCCTCAGAGACTGACTTCAGTCGAAGTACACAGATTTACACCCTTTAAGGATCTGGTACATTGTGATAAGAAATGGCAGCAAGCAGCAGGACCTTAACTTTTGATTGTAGAGTGCAGTCTCGTCTAAGTGTTCTTTCAGAGGAAAGAAAAGTAATACTAGAATCCATTCCTCCAGACCTAGTTTTTCCGCGCATATCTTCTAGTATGTTGTGCGCTTTTTGTGTCCCCAACCAAGTTTTTTTGTGTATCTTTCTAATGCACAACCATTTCATGTAATACACAGCTTCTCATTCATAGATCTCAAATGTGCTTTATGAGTTAGGCATCATTATTCTCATTTTATAAATAGGGACACAGGCACAGAAGGGTGACTTGAGGCCAGTAGCATAGCCAAGAACTGAACCTAGTTCTCCAGGCACCCAGTTTAGTGTTCTATCGACTACACCACGTTGCCTCCCGAAAGCAGGTCAATCTAGATCCTGACCAACATTAATATCTTTTCTGGGTAACTGTAGCTAGCATTCCCCATACTGAAGAACTTTGACAGCCATCAGATGAGTTAAGCAGGAGTTAAGAAATGTTCTTAATTAAGACATGAGTGATGGCCATTGAAAGTATAATGGTAAGAGTTTTGCATGTATTATGCAGTTCAGTTGATATTGGAATTTTCCCTCATCTGATCAGAACTTCTAATAGAGACAGTTCTTCTGCAACCCAAAGTTAATTAGGAGTGGGTTTTCCCATTTTTGTTGTCACTTCCTCCTTTTCCACCCCCATGCACAAAGCAGGCTAAAGGATCTGGGAAAGGAATTGAAATGATTTGGGATACACCCTACGTTAAGAAAAATCACTTTCATAAAATGTATGCTTGCATGAGTGATCTATAGAGCCTGTTTCTCCCTACCAGCTTTCCCCAGAACTGGAACCCGGCTGCTTGTTCCTGTCAATCCTACCAATAGCTATCTAGAAATGTACATGTATTTTACATATTCAAGGCCGTCACTGCAAGGGGAAAAAAGAGACTATGTTAAATAGAAGCTGAGATCCTTCATTTCTAATGCCCCCATTGCTGGGAGGTCCACAGCTGCAGGCTTTGCAAAGGCAAGCTCTGGAAACATTACTTTGTATTGTTGGATTTCATTACACCATGTAGTGTTGGCTGTGGCAGTTGATTACCATGCCACAACTGCAACCATCATATTATTGATCTTCTCAGCAAGCTATCAATTCATTCAAGGGGCATGGAGTGGGGGAAGAACCTGAGCTCTGGGATTTGTAAATTCTGTTCTTTCAAGGTTAGCTATTTAAGTGATTATTGCTTGACAAGAAACAAGATGTAAAAGGGTTTCTGGCTTGTTTGGAAAAAAACCTCTGATCACTGTTCTATTTGATCTGAAAAGCCTAATTCAGAGCCTGAACTAAAGCAGAAATATCTTATTTGACAAATTTATCCTTTTAATGTGGCAATAAGTCTTCCTGAAAGGACTCCAGTGTAGAACAATTTTTGTTAATGTTGATATTTTAGTTAATATATTGAAACATAGAACAATTTTAAGAATTGAAATTAACAATTCTACTTTAAACATTCTTCCCTCCCCCAGGTCATTAGTATCCACTTTCTACAGTACTTGTTCAATGCATGTGTAGTTTTCTTGGCCATGTAGCTAGTCTGGGTTCATCCTCTGGCCACAGGACTGTTACATAATGGGGCAGCTTCCTGGCCACATACTCCCAATTCCCACAGTGGCAAATGATGGAATAACTCCATTAACTTTAGGGGCAGGTTGCTCCTGAACCATGCGGAACCAAGCAAGATGAGCAGGTGGTTGTTATATCAGAGAGGTTCATGTTCCAACAAAAATTTCCCATGAATTTGATGAGCTGCCCCCTGGAGGCATGGTATATGCATTCATAACAAAACAGACTCATGCATTGCACATATTTTAGCATGCTACCTTGTCCCAAACAGACCTTGCAGAACTGTAGCAATATCCCTTTGCATTTAGATTAGAAGCATGATTCAGCAGCAACCTACCTGTCTATTTTGCTCTCTCCAGCCAAATTAGCTAGAACAGCATTTCCCAAACTCGGGACACCACTTGTGTAGACAAAGCACCTGGCAGACTGAGCCGGTTTGTTTACCTGCTGTGTCTGCAGGTCCGGTCGATCGCAACTTCCACTGGCTGCGGTTCATTGCTCCAGGCCCATGGGAGTGCTGGAAGCAGCAGTCAATACATCCCTCATCCCACACCGCTTCCAGCGGCTCCCATGGGCCTTGAGAAGCGAACCACAGCCAGTGGGAGCCGCGATCAGCTTGATCTGCAAACGGGGCAAGTAAACAAACCGGCCGGCCCACCAGGGGCTTTCCCTACACAAGCAGCATCCCAAATTTGGGAAACATTGAGCTAGAAGATATTGTAATGGCCTGTGTCTTAAAGGTACCAAATACCCTCAGATGCCATTAATTTCAAGTGCCTGCCCAATGCTCTAGGCAAAGTCAGTGCTATTAAGAGGACTAACTCCAAATCGAAAGCATTCTACCAAATGGCAAAGACATGTTATTCCTTCCAATCTTTGGTCTAGGAATTTGTAAACTGGGATAAGCAAATTTGGAGAGAGCTAGGTTACCCTTTGAGGGGAATCAGAGTGTGGTTTAATTTCGCAGTTTAATTTTGGGGGGTTTGGGGAACAAGACTGACAAGTTCTATAGTGGGATATTCACTTTAGAAGGATTGTGTCCCTGTAGCAGAGGACCATGGCTGGTGGACAAGCATCTGCTGAAATGCTGTCGAGAAGCAGCAATGTCAAAAGGTGTCTCCGCCGAAATGCCGCCAAAAATCAGTGGCATTTCGGCAGAGATGTCTCTTGATGATGCTTTTCGGCAGCAATGCCTCTTGACACTGCTGATCTTCGGTGGCATTTTGGTGGATCCTTGTCCGATGGCTAGTACACGGATAGATGCCCCAGCAGGTGCCACGGTGCCTGTGGGCGCCACGTTGGGGACCACTGTGTTAGGGCCTAGCAGGAAAAAGGCTATCACTTAAATTGGGCTCCTCTTATGCAGGAAAAGCCTGATCCCTCTTAGATGGCTCCATTCTGTCATCAGAGCTGGCTTAGCCCCAGGTTCTCCAGCCCACAGGACACGTCACCCTCTCATGTAGCTCTATTTTCTTCAGGCCTAGCAATGTTATTGCTTTAATTCTTTGTAAAGGGTGATTCTCAATTTAGCATTAATGGATGTGATTTTTGAGAGCCTATTTTCAGGTGCCCAAATCCAATTGACTAGAAGTACTGCACTGGGCCACTAGCTTCCAAATGATTGTGTTCCTCTAGCACAAACCTCGGAGACTCTCTCCTTTGCAAGAGCCATTGTATAATTGTAAAACTTTGCTCCTGCAGGGACTTATTTAGGTATCAGCTCCTTTAGTAATCCTAGCCAGTACAGCATGGTTACATAACACACAACACCTCACCTGGGAAGTATTTAAAGGAAAGAAAGCTTAA
>NC_133777.1:29603303-29613060 GCF_003597395.2 Chelonoidis abingdonii
CAAAAAAAAAAAAAAAAAAGAAAAAAAAAATCAGCCATTTGCTTTAGAATGAGAACTGCCCATTTCATAAAGAATGACTAAAGGAGCATACATTATCCCAGTCATTTATAATGAAACTAAATAGAGTGCATTTGGTAATTAAGGGATAATGTTCCTGGTTCTTGAAGTAGCAATCACCAACTGCAAAAGCTGTTTAAGTGCCAAAGAAGGCTGCAGCATAAGTAATACTAATTCCTACCTTTTAAAAATTCTGATAGTCCTTTGAGATGGGGTAGGACACAAAAGAATCAAGTCCTGATAAACATCTGACATATTTGACTGCAGATATGAACACTGTAAAATCTTCTCTTCCTTTCCCCGCCCCTGCATCTGCTTCTGTCTTCCAGATCACTAACTTCCTAACCATCCATGGGAATTTTGATAACTGTAGTTACGGTGCTGGACCAGAAGAAAATAAATTGGAGAGGTGGAGGTGGACAATGGTGCACTGTGACTCAATCATATGAAAAGGATCAAGTAGTATTTTGTGCGTTTACCCTTTATTTTAGTTTATTCCCCTCACATTAAACAGTCCTGTATTGAGACTCAAACCAGGGAACCATTACTTATGCTAATAAATTATCCACCAAAGTCTGTAGCACACTGGACTTGTATGCAGAAGAAGAGAGTGTTGACAGCAAGGATAAAAGACCTATCCCCATCAGCCAATGGAGGAGGTCTCCTTCACCACGTTATTAATGCTTTGGTTTTGGCATTGAAGGGCAATGGTTCTTGTCTTGGCTCTCTATAAGTGACTGACTTTGCAGACATGGGTTTACTGCAAATTAACACTGTAAAACAGAGTTTCAAAGAAGCTTCCCACTCATGTTTGAAAGGTCTTGTACTTCCTTCAAAAGTAGATGTTAGCTGAAGCCTACAATTGGGAATAAAATCTTTAATGGAATCTGTATCCTTATGAGAACGAGTCATGTTAATGCACATCCATGGTAATGCTCATGCAATGCGTTTTAAAATTAAATCCTCTTTTTGACACAAAAGAAGTCTTTTAATAAAAAAGACTCCTATATGCTGGAGTTGAGGTTTAGTTTGAATTCCTAGCTCCAGGGGCATATTGATTGCTCCTAGCAGGAAATTCCATTTCTAATCTATGGATACACTGCCTCAAATTTATATACCTCAAATTTCAACAAGCCCAGTATAGTTGTCTATTCTTGTCACACCCGATTAACCTCAGTATACCAACCCTCCAAATCAATAGTTAATTAAAAAAGTGGCAATTTCTATGAAGTGCAGTTCACTCATCCCAAGGAAACAAAATCTCAGGTTCAGATTTTTGTATAATGGAAGCAAGGGACCCAGGTTCATTGGAAGTAGTGTGTAAAGGCAGATGCTTACAATATGTTAGGTACTGTTTTGTATTAGAAACTAAACAAAGAAATGTGCGATTGCTGCATAACAAACCAATGTACTGTATATCAGCTCTAATCAGAAGATTGATATATTTGGCATAGCAGCCACAAAGCAGCTTTAAGCCCCTTTTCCTCCTCTAGTGTATACTCATAGCTAGCTCTACACAACTCCAACCCCCCCACAGGTAACCCCTGTGCAGGACACATACTGAAATGAGGGAGTTAGAGGACACTCATGAACCATTGCTGTCCCCCTCAGCTGCTGGGATAGTCATAGGGGTTGTTGCAGCCAGGACACAACTTAGGGCTTGCTCCCTCTGCTTAGGTGAGGGCTGAAGTTGTAAGGAATTCCACACCCTCTTCAGGCATTTTGCAAATTACTTCTAAATGTTGCAAAAAACCAAGGCTTAACTGAGCCAATGCTGAGTCTCTTCATTAGCACAGTCCTGCAGGCACACTTGTAACAAATTCCAGTTCCTCCCATCTCCCTTTTATACCCTTTTTCCCCTCCTCAGTAAAACCAACTGGTGGAACCTTCTCTTGCTTCCATGCATGAGGCGATGAAGTGCTTTCCAGCATTCGTTCAACAACAAAATGTCTAAGTGTTAACTGCCCAAGGAGTAAAATTCCTTTTGCAGGTATGAGCAATGTTCTGCTCACAGTTTTATTCACAGAAGTCTATCCAGGCTTCTGAAGGCAGCAAAGTCACTCACTAGTCTCTTTTTCACCAGCAAGTCAATTGTATGTTTGTCCCACTGCACTCTGAATTTCTTTCACATGGGGCACATCACACAATTAAGGAGCTGTAAACTGAACTTGCTACATGCCCTTGAGAACATATAATTTTAAAGCTCCTCCATTTTCCACCATCTACTTCCCTCCTCTCCCCCCGAATGACATGCATCATCACAGACAGTGCCTTGAAAGAAGTTCAACTATTGCACACCCAAGCACAGCCACTTAGCAAGTTCACCACCAGCAGGGTCCCCATGTCAAGAGACTTCTGTACAAATGTATGGATGGATTTTAAAAAAAATAGATGAGGCAGGGGGGTAACAAAAAACATCCCCTATACTATGAGTCCCCCATTTGGAATGGCTAGCTGTGAGTAACACCTTGGCATGCTACCTATCTGGAGGCAGGTCTGCCCTTATTGGTTTTAATGCCAATCAGGATCAGGGGCATCATTTTACACTCACCCCTGAACTGCCAGGTTTTGGGGCAGGGACTGTCCATTAGTCATGTATTTGTGAAGCCCCTAATACAATCGGGCATAGGGTCTCCATTGCGCTGCGATAGCCCCTAGCAGCACCAAATAACAACGGCCTCTGCCCCTGAGAGCAAACAGTTTAATTTAAGGAAGGACAAAATCAGTATGAGGAATGGGCCAGGAGGACAATGTAGCGACTGGGTGGAGCTAGTTAAAGAATTCCCCTACCAAAACAGTTTTCCATCTGAAAATTCTGCTTCAACAGAATTGAAACATTCCCCAGAAGCTTGTCAGAGGTGTCCAGCTCAACGCAGCAGGCTGCTGGACTGCCCAGCATCCAGGAGTAACCTACAGCCCTCCTGGCAGGTTTCCCAGCTGAGCTGTTTGCTGCCTGGCACACTCACATTGTGCAATTGAAAGGAATCTTAAATAGTTAAGAACTCTGAATTTCCTGGATTTGGAATGACAGACATTTATCCATCTATGGTACCCATGTCAGGTTTTTAGTAAATCTCAATTAATTGCGCAATTAATCACTGGGTTAAAAAATAGAATACCATTTATTTAAATTTTTGGAGGTTTTCTACATTTTAAAATAGATTGATTTCAATTAAAACATAATACAAAGTGTACAGTGCACACTTCATATTTTTTATTCTATATTATCACTTTAAAAAACAAAATAGTATTTTTCGATTTACCTCATAAAGAGATTGAACTACAGTACTTGTATCATGAAAGTTGAACATATCAACAAATGTGAAGAGAGAAATTAGAGTCTCCCCCGTTTCCTTTCGGAGTTGAACCCCACCAGCTATAAGATAAGGAGAAAATGGCTGAATTAGTTGTCTACCAGAATGAGTTAACAGTTTCTGCCAATTTGCTTGGATGTGAGAGAGTTTTTCCTGAACACACTTCACAAAAGGTACTCTCTGCACTAAACACAACAGGCAAAAATAGTCTTATCTTGCAATTAATTGGGGGATATTTAACAATGCTCAGAGGTAACGTAGTTCAGGAAGTTAGCTCTTGGAGAATGAGATATAGGTGCTACAGAACAGAGAACAAGAGAGAAAACCAGCAGCTATTACAATGTGAGACATGTTTAAGCCACTATATTCTTTTCACATCTCGCTTAACTGGCATGAAAATGTAATACTAAAAAACAAACCTTCCAATAGTTGTTTTTCAGTTTTTATTCTTACCACAGAGGGATGACATTAAATTTACTGTGAATAAAATTCAGAGGAAAAAAAAGAAATGTGAAAATCATTCATACCTTATAGTTTTTCCAGTAGCCTCAAACTATGCCTTTGGAGACATAGACATTCTGTTTTGTTACCCCAATCAAAGAATGCTGGCTGTATTTAGTTAGTGGGAAGCCAGATCCAAGACCTACTGTTGAACAAGGAAAATTTTGGTTTGAGGAGGTAAAAGTAAAGACAGTATAGTCAACACCAAGCATTCAAGAACAAGGAGTAAAAATATTTGTTTTTAAAATCATTAATTTTAATCAGCCTTCTGATTTCTGAGCCCTTAGGGGTCACATTTTCAAGATTGTGTCTGCAACCATAAAGGCTATAAATATCTCGATTTTCATTTTTTAAAAAGATTCTCCCCTCCCCCCAAGAAAGGCATTGAACTGCTCTTTAAGTCTTCATTCTCACAAGACTGTGTCTTGTAAAAAAAATCTGTTTGATTTAAGTTACTTATTCAATTTACTAAAAACTCAGCATGATTTTTCCCAGATTATGTTATTTTACAACATCAGTAATAAAGGCTTTATATTCAAAGTTTAGAGGACAATATTGTCAGAACTTGCATATGACAGACTAGCTCCAGCCAGTTTTTTCATAGCTGTATTGGCTCTGTACTATTAGCCAGCAAAGGCTTGTTTTTTTTCAAACCAGTAAAGTTTAGCAGATAACGTTTATTGTGCCCAAATCACACTGTAAGGTGGTATTTTTATATGGTCACTTTTCAGGCGATGACAGCACATCAAGTATTTGAAGACCCTTTCTAATATGAAAAGGATTTCTACATTAAAAAATCCATTATCTAAGCTGAGACAGAGAGGAATGACATCAAGTGGTACAGTGCAGGTAGTCTGCAATGCTTCACAGACCCCTAATACCAATAGATTCCACTGGAAACCTTCAACTAGTCTCCGTGGAATCCCCGAGTATCAGGGCACTCATTGGTCACTTGAGCTGTCCAGAAAACAATTCCATTTTGTGAAAAGTTAAGATTTTTAACATTGGTTTCCATTCTGATGCAGAATGAAGCCAAGACCTTTTGAAGTGTATTTTGGGGTGGGGAGAGAAAGAGAGAGAGACAGGACAGACATCAGACTAGCCAATAGTCTGGCAGTTAGGGTACTTACCTGGGATGTGAGAAACCCATAGTTAAGTCCCTGCTTGGCCTCATTTGGACCAGAAACTACCTGAATATCCCAGATTCCAAGTGTCCTAACCACTGGGCTTTAGCTATTCTGGGGTTGAGGTCTTTCACCCTCATTTTCAACTAATCAGCATTTTCCAACAAACATTTCAATGAAAAATTCCGCAGCCAGTAATATTGCTCAGTTCCAAAAGCTTAACTGTCCACTAGAACAGCCAGCAATCAGCAGAACGTTTTATACTAGGGATACCTTGTTATGAAAAAAGGCATCATCATAGAACCATGAAACAGACAGCTTCATGGTTTCAAGAATAAGGTTATTTAGGGCTTTCCTTCTCCCTTACAGTAGCAACATGTATTGCCCTTATTTAAATATACTCCCTTTTCTTGTGTGTGAAAGTTGGGTTATAAAAAAAGAAAATTGCCAGAAACACTAGATTGTTTGCACTGCAAGGTTTGCAAAGCATGCAAATAGAGCTACAATCAAAGGAAGTTAGGTAGAAAGCAGTAACCAGTGGCATATTTTTTGTAGATAAGTGTATGACCTCCGATTGGGAGAGGGGAAAAAAGACAGTCAAATCCAAAATATAAAAAGCAAGTATCAAGTTTTCTTAAACACATAGTATGTCTCTAGATAAAACCACACACCATATTACATTGTATCCAGTTTAGCACCACTCATTCATTGATACAATTCAGTGCAAGGGATCCTTGAGCTTCAGTAAATAGATTTTGTATCTAACACAGGTTTGTTCCTTACCATTTCTACTCTACCAATGATTCTGGGAGAAGAAACTCATATAAATTAAGTCCCAATTATTAAAACAAACTCAATTATCCAGAGTAGTAAAAGCTCACTTCAGTGGGTGCTTCCAAAAGAGTGCTCCCTCTCCTGACCAGAGCATCAAGTTAATATCTGCATTAGGAAATTCCTCTGATATGCTTAGATTAAAATGGGAGTGACACACACCCACTTAATATAAATGGTCTCTCTCTGCTCACAAGATGCATAAGTTGTGCAATTCCCTGTTTAGCTCCAACTGCAAACATGCATCTCCTACAGATAAGATTCAGGACAGAAAGACAAACCACTGCCACTTACACTGAACAAGAAAGAATCCGAATCTACACAAAGGTAAGTTATTTCTCCCTCCTCCTAGCTTTTCTGTCCCATTAATTTTTTTTCTAACAATCACCCTTTCCTAATGTGCCTGGTACTTGGGATAACCATTAACCCCTAACTCACCACAGATGCTGAACTCTGAATAATGTTATGCCTTGGCAAATCCACTGATTAGGTTTAATCTGTAGCACCTGCTTCCAAGACTGCATCCATCCTGCTGAAAAAGGGAACTAAATATTTTGCTTCCCTGTCCAAAACAAAAAAAATTCACCACCACAGCCCTCTAACATCCTCCCCAGTGTGCCATGCCTGCAGGTCACTTTGGGAATATGTTCCTTCTGCTCATAAACTCGTCATGGTCCAGGCATTTGGCAAGGAACATGTATATGAAAGAACTCAAGTGTCAGAAATAAATAGGCCATAAAGCTGATATCTGTGAAGGTATTTTCTGGGCTCATATGGGCAATTCAGTATTTTCAGAGAGTTAAAATGCCTAAGATAAAATGTTAGCCAATACCTCTCTCTTCTCCCTAAAGCAAACTCAAAT
Source organism: Chelonoidis abingdonii (assembly GCF_003597395.2). Lineage (NCBI taxonomy): Eukaryota > Metazoa > Chordata > Testudines > Testudinidae > Chelonoidis > Chelonoidis abingdonii. The sequence goes on from NC_133777.1 coordinate 29,609,993, forward strand.
CACCTATAAATATCTGATGTTATGCGTTTTGTATTGTTGTAGCCATGCTGGTTCCTGAGATATGAGACACACAAAGTGGATGGGGTAATATACCTTTTATTGGATCAAACCTCTTTCCATTGAGGGGACAAGCTTTTGAGCTTCACAGAGCTCTTCCTCAGGTCTGAAGAAGGTAACCAGAGTGTCAGTGTGTGAAGGACATTCACAAAAGTAGAATCATCCTAAAATGTTTTCCACTCAGTTAGGCCACTGATCCTGAAAGCTGCTCCATGCAAATAGACTTCTAGGCTACTGCAGAACCTTCCTAAAGCCAACAGGGCCTTGCAAGAGCAGAGATGTCCTCCAGAATTGATCAGTTTGTACAATCAGGGGCCACCGTCCCTAAGAGTTTCATAGGGGTTCCCCATGGGCAGGTGTTAGATTCATTCTGCTTGTGGATAAACCGAGGCGGGGGATTACGGGTCAGATCAACCCATACATGGGAACATTTATCCAAAATCTCCCCACACAGAGTTTCTTCTGTATCTTTTCCAGCATGGGGCCAGGTTTTATCCCCTGCACATTCCATGAAGGGGTTAGTGTCCAAAACTTGTGGATCTCAAAGAAGACCAGCCTCAAGTCAGAGCTGCTGACTAAGAGACCTGCGACCAGATTTTTTGAGGTATTTAGGTTCCAGGAGATAAAATAGGATTTTCAGTAGCACCTAGTTCCCATTGAAATCAATAGAAGTTAAGCACCTAACCTGCTTCAGCATATTTGAAAATCCCGTATGTCCTTATTTGCACTTTCGTACCTGAATGTCTTTAGAAATATGGTGCTAAGACTGCAGAGATCTGTCTGCACAGAGCACATTGGCAAACCGGGGCTTTTGTTATTCCTAATAGATTTTAACTTAAAATCAAATTGAAAACAGATTTAACTAGTTAAATATCAAATCTGAAAAGGAATTTAGAGCAAGAGCTACTAGGCAGATTAAATGGGATAACATTTCAATTACAGAACATGGATGCTATTTGCCTTTTTACAGAATTTAATAGAGCAAAAAGCTTATTCTAGAAACCTTAAACATTTTTAAAAACCTGTCTGTACAAGGGTTTGATTTTGTCTCTAACATGTAAAAATAAAAGGGACTACCAGCTAGAGTGGTTTCAGAAGTATCAGGATGATTTTTAAGCTGCCATACCAAGCTGTTTCTCTGTCTCAACCCACAACAGGAGCCAGCTTTGACCTCTCCTTCCCATCTTTTGCCGAGACCCAAATATTGCATGAAATGTGCAGGTGAACCCCCAAAATGAAGGGCACAAAGTTATTTCATGCAGGAAACTTCCTTTACTGCAAATTCAGTTATGTGATCTTTTATTGCTGATGTAAATGATTTTCTATAGTAAAAACCAGACACACCACTTTGCTATGAAATGTGGTAAACTCTGGGACTAAACTATATGAGAGACATGCAAGAAGTTTTGAAGTGGGAGATGTGCTTATAATTGCATTTCCACCTCTGAGATTACGTCTCTGCAGGGGCAAGGTGCAGACTTATTGTGCAAGATCCTCTCTGGAGTCTCCCTCTTACCAAATATATCAGCTTCAAAACCAAACATCATAGATTAGATCCACATACCGTAGGATCAGTAGCACAGACATCTCACTGTGTTACTCCATAATGATACCAAGGCTTTACTATCCTTATACACTAATCCCATGGATCAAGGAGATTATATATTTCTTTTGCACTGTAAACGGGTTAGGACTCACCACCCAGCGCCTCCTGCTGGTAACTCTGGGAATTAGCTCGCTTCCAGTGGCGAGCCCCCTCCTGGTGGTGTCCCATCTGTTTTTCTGCCCTCTGTTGGTGTCTCTGGACCCGCATTGCTCCCTGCTTGGTAGCATCCTCTTCAAGGCCACTGCCCTCCGGCAGTGCCCCTTAGTCCATCTACACCCCCTTCCGGGGATCGAACATAAGCAGTCCTCTACTCCAGCTTTCATGTACAACCACTTGCCCTCAGAGTCTAATCTCTCTTGGCAGGGATCTGGCGTGGTCTATAATGGCCACTCCCTATGGCCAATGGCTGGGTGTACCGCAAGGAGGAAGGGGGGGGACCCAGGCCCACCCTCTACTCTGGGTCCCAGCCCAGGGACCCTTTGGCCTCAGCCTCGCTGTCCTCCTCCTTTTTCTCCTCAGTCCATTTCCCTGGGCTGCTTCCCCTACAGCCCCTTGCACCCGCTAGGCCCTTCCCCTCAAGGCCTGCAGCCTGGCAGCTAAGGGCTAGAGCCTTCTAGCCTCCCTGAGCCGAGCCGAGCCGAGCCTAGCCTAGCCTGCCCTATGCTACGCTATCTGCGGTGCTAGTTTCCCCCTTGGAGACTGACCTTTCCCTTTCAAAGGCCTGGGATAGACTGCCTGCTCCTGCTCTGGGCAGCCTTTATATACATCTGAGCCTGGCCCTGATTGGCTGTCTACAATCTGGGCCCTGATTGGCTCCCCATAAGCCCTTTTCTGATTGGCTCCCTGTCTGCGCAGGCCCTCTGGCCTGCCACCGCTCACTCTCACAGGGAGTGGGGCAGTCCGCCCCACTACAGTCCTACACTAATATTACTGCTAAGCTCCTATTGTCAGACAGAGACAGAGACAGTTTGGGAGTATTTACTTAGTTATGACTTCAGGACTTGATCCTATAGAAGAAGTTACTGCTCTGTCATTAATTAATTTTTAAATCCATCGCCCTCTCATTAATTAATTAGTTGTTTAGAACCTGGAAACCTTTAGTTGTTTAGAACCTTTTCCCACCTGATTGCAATACATACACAAGATGCATTAAGTGAGATATTTCACCTGGCACCACTCCCTTTAAAGGAAGGGACAGCAGGTATAACCACACACTTCTAGAGTTCACAGGTCCTTGGAGTTTCTGAATCTCTTCTGTTCCCCATCCTCTTGTTTCCTTCCTGTAAATGGCTGAAGTCATTAATTTAAGGTTTAAAAACCCAAGTTACCGAAGTGTGCCTCAAGTAATAAATGTTTCAGAATTTCAATTAAACTAAATGTGGAAGCGCTGGATCTGTGTTCTGTA